>NC_059139.1:5423712-5726742 GCF_020740605.2 Lemur catta | reverse complement strand
AGATTCACAATTGACACTATTTTTATTGAATTTGGTTGAACATGATGGCATTTTAATTTTTTTTTTTTTAAATTGAGGCTTGAGGGAATAGAATTTTCAAATCACTCTGCCTTATTTGTCTAGAGCAAGGGTTGTCTAGTGAAGGGCCCAATAGTGAATTCTGAGACTTCGCAGACAATGTGATCTCTGGTATAACTAATCAGCTCTGCACTGTGGTAGAAAGGCAGCCACAGACAATATGTAAATGAATAGAGATGGTGGAGTGTGAGTAAAACTTTATTTATAATAATAGGTGGTGGGTCAGATTTGGCCTGCTGGCTGTAGTTTGCAGCTTGTATACTAGTAACACAACATTAGAAAGTGCATATAATTTCTAAAAGAAAAAAAAAAGTGGGTATAATTTCTTTCAAAAGTATAGAATTTTTAAAGGTATATAAATGATAAATCTTTATAATGGATGAAATTACAAACTCTTTGACATTTAAATTATTATTTAAATCATACTTAGGGAAAACTCCTACTTATATTGCTCCGTAAATAATTATGACATGCAAAGAAATACTTGGCTATATGAATTACATATATGTGAAAGAACTTAGTGTCTGTTCTGTTTGAATTAAATGATATTTGGCATATTACATTTATGTGATGCCTAAAAATAGGATTTGATACTTTTGCTAACACTGAAACCACTTAATAGATATTTAATTAACCCTAGGCAATGTTAATACAGATGGCATTTTTCAGGTTATGCTGGTACCTAGGTTAGTATAAAAATGAAAGTCCATATTTATCTTACACATGTGTATGCATGTGTGTTCATGCATGTGTGCATGTTTGCCTGTGTCTTTGTATGAAGTATGGGCAAGTGAGCGGGAAGGGAACAGGTAGTTGACCTGTTAGCTCCAAGTGCTCTGCACCTAATAGTTGTACATATTTATGGGGTACATGTGATATTTTGATATAAGCATACAGTGTGTAATGATCAAATGTGGATAATTGGGATATACATCACCTCAAAATTTTATCATTACTTTATGTGGGAAACATGCCAAGTCTACTCTTCTAGTCACTTTGAAATATACAATAAATTATTGTTGAGACAGGATTTCTTTTGCTTCCTGTGAAACAGCACCTAGCAGAGCACCTGAGTCCACATTCATTGTAGCAGACCACCTCCTTTCGTTGAGAAGGTCTTTTTACCTCCCCGAGATCCTGGTCTTCGCCTTGTGCTCCAGAGACCAGTCCTTGAATCTTCAAAAAGGCTCCAGTGCCTGTCGGTGGAGGAATAATTGGCAGAGAGATTGATCAGGCATCCGGAAACAGCTGTTGTGGGAACTTACAAGCTGGTGTTTAAGTTTGGCTTATAGAAGAGCCAAGCCTGGCTGGTTCAAAGTCCCGTGACTGATAGCTTCAACAGGGCAGCTATGGTTTGAGTAAAACAATTTGTTTAATTTGGATGTTAATATATTGAGAGACCAAAGGGTGGCTTTTTAATCCCGTGTTTCTTTGGGGAGGAAGAGCTCCGGGCATTTCTGGCCTTTCAAGCTGACTCGCAGAGGCCACTGTCTTGGCTGGTTCACAGCCCAGTAAATTGACTCCCTCCAGGAACAAGGAAGGGGAGGTATTCTTGGAGAATACCAAGCTGGTTTGCAGAATCCTACGTTGTACCGTGGAGTTAAACAGTTGAATCATGAAATGCAAGCATTTGGGGGGCAGGAACATTTTCAAACGAAATGTTAGAAATGCATGCTAGAGTAGACGACATCCTAGACAGTAGTTGGAAGGGAAAAGAGACAATGGAATGATGTCTAAATGCTTCTAATTAGAGGGAGGGGATTTGGAAAGTGTTGGATGTGCGAGGAATTTAGCACACAACCGCAGATGTTTCTTCCTCCCTTCCTCTACTTTGGTGTTATTATTAGACGAGAAGGATGTGAATGTTTTCTTGCGGGCCCTCTGCACCAGACTGGCAGTTTATCTGGCTGGCTAAGGGGCTCCCCTTCCTGTGCTATCATCACATTTCCTTGGGCAGGGGCCTGGCTGTGAGGACCGGTACTTTTCTCCCCCACACTGGAACAGAACTATAATTGAAGCAATGTGCAGTACGTTGGCACAAGGACAGCTATTTATTAACGCTTCCCCTTTTTGTGCTTGGCCGGCTTCTTCCAGCTGAAAACTGCAAGAACAAATAAGAAGGCTGTTCCTCATTTTACATAAAAGCATCCTAGGTCTGCACTGGTCCCTGGTCAGAGAATTTGTTTCATTTGTGATTTCTGCAAAATTTTACCCTAAGAAAGAATTCTTGAGTTAGAAAATAAAGGAAAAAATTCCATCATTAGCGATTGTTAAAAATAATTGATAAACTGTGTTAAATTTGAACCAGCCCAATCTGTTATTAAAAAAAAAGATGGAAGTAATTATATCCTCACCCTTCCTTATTCGCTAGCTCATTGTTAACGCGCAAATGGTCGCTTTCTCTTCATAATTCATTCAGGATGTGTCTATGTTGATGCTTTTCAGGCAAGCAAATCTGGGTTTGACTTTACATTATGAAAATGAAGGTCTTTTACTTTCTCCTTGTCACTATTAGTTTCTTTCAGAATTCTGTATTAGCTACTGTTTTATAGTCTACTGAAAATTACTACTGTGCTAGATATTCATTACGATGTGCTTTCGTTTGGAATTGGAGTATTCAATCAAGAGAATAAATTTGGCACAGACGAAATCTATCTATTAATATATATATATATATTTTAGTAAAAACCATGGATTGTGTGCACTGAGGCATATAGTAATTAAGTCCATGTACCCCAGGTTCTGTTACGTACTGTGACTATGAAAATGAGGTAGAGTTTGAGCACTCTCTGAAACTAGGAAGAGGCAACTGGGGAACAAGTTGGGAACAGTCATTGGAGAGAGAGGGACGTGCCTGTATTTGCACATATTCTGTCTAACACTGAGCATGTCCAGGGTGGTGCATAGAACTTACTAACTTGCCTGTGTTAGGGACTTTGATTAAAGGTAAACAGGCAGAGACAAGCTGGGCAAGTACTTTGCCCAGCCAAGGAGTGTGGTGGGTGGAATTCTAAGATGGTCCCAGGGTTCTTTCTGCCCCTGGTGGTCCCACGGTCCCATCTCCCTGAGTGTGGGCAGGACCATAACTAGTTTGCCTTATATGATAAGGGTGAAAGGATTTTGCAGATTGATGAAGAACTCTACTCAGTTGAGTACAGGTTAACCAAAAAGGATATTTTCCTAGGTGGATTTGACTTAACCAAGTGAGTCTTTAAAAGGAGTGCAGTAGGTGCTCATCTTTCTACCTGGAAGAAGCTAAACTTTCATGTTGCACAGAGGAGCACTTCACAGGGGACAGTGGACACCATCTAGAAGCAAATGTCTCAGTCTTACTATCACAAGGACCAAGGACTAATGAATTCAGAATAATAACCCAAGCCCAGAAAGGCATCTCAGTCCCAGGCCAGCAAGATTCTAAACAGAGGACCCAGTTAAGCCATGACAGGGCTTATGATCCATGAGAATTATGAGATAATAAGTATGTATGGCTTTATGGCCATTTGTTAGACAGTAATAGAAAACTAAACAAGGGATTTCCTAGTTTCATATTGCTGTTAATACATTAATCCATGCTTAGTGGCTTTATTGCACCATTTTGGTTGTCAGAAGTTCAAAGCTAGTCTCACTGTGTTAAAATCAAGGTGCTGGTAGGGCTGGTTCATTCTGCAGGCTCTGTTTCCTTGTCTTTTCCAGGTTCTAGAGGCCACCTGCAGTGCACAGCTCATGGCCCTGTTGCATCTTCAAAGTCAGCAGTTGCATTCCTGTGACCTCCCTTTCTTTCATCACTTTTCCTTTTCTGACCCTAAGGCTCCTGCTCCCTCTTCCACTAATAATGACCCATGTGATTACATTGGACTCACTGGGTGATCCAGCACAACCTCCCTATCTCAAGGTCAATTGATTAACAACCCTAATTCTATCTTCTATCTGCAACCTAAACTCCCCCCTTGCCACCAAGCATGACAGTCATAGCTTCCAAGGTTGAGGACAAGGACATGTTTATTATGCCTCACACTAGGAATTTCAGTTTTATGCTGTGGAATGGGGAGGTGCCCATGTGACATGATGGGTCATGTATTTTAGAAAGAGCATTCTGGTGACATGGCAGGAGCCAGTTGGGGTCCCCTTCTCCATGTAGTAGGCTATGACTGCCAAAAGTGCATGATGCCTCAGTGTACTTAGGACACTTTAGTTCCACTATTTTTCTTACTTCCTAGAAATAGAATAAATTAAGGGGATTAAGCTATAAATATATGTGTGTAAGGCTGCTTTCCCCTGATATCCATTTTGCAGAGAGTGGGGACTGTGCCATTTTGTACATATGTATTACATTGATTAAAAGTTTTGGGGATGGTGCAGTTATTATTTTCTAGTTACTGCCTTTAGAAGGTCCTGTGTCCTCTTCACTTGAAAACCACAAGGACAAATATATGTCCCACCCCATGTTCGCAGAACTCACTGCTTCACCAATTCTGGCCTCATGTCTTTCCAATCTCAACTTCCTCTCCCCTTCATTTTTCTCACACATTTTTCTTTTATTTTACTTTCCTTTATTTGATGGATCTTTGTGATTTTATTTGTATTCATTTTTTAAACAATGTGTTTAACATTAATTATTTGCTCCAGGGATTTGAACCTAGATTTAACCTGAATTTCTATGATATCTTGAGTTACAGTTGGAAGGAAATGAGATGTGAACTCACCGTCTCTCACTGCACTTAACAGGAGCCCGTATTCCAGCGAGGTTGCGGAGTTCCAAGCTCCATCAGCTGTTTCCGCCCCATCTGGAACGGCAGTGTATTTTGCCTCCCCTCAGTCAAGTTTCATGGCTCTATTTACCTTACCCTATTGGGTGATCTGGAAGTCTATAAGAATGTAGATATTTCTCATTCCTCAAGAATGCTGTCAATCAATCAATCAATAATCAATAAAATATGGATATAAGGTTTACTTTTCATATAAACTAGTTCTTCGCAACGTGGGCACAGCTGCAGGCTGGCTGATTCTCTGCTGTGGGGCTGTCCTGTGCCGTGTCGGGTGTTTAGCAGCATCCCAGCCTCTACCTTCTAGATGCCAGGGTCACCTCTCTTTCTTAGATGTGACAACCAAACATTTCTAAATGTCCCTAGGGGGCAAAATTTATCCCCACTTGGGGACCCCTGGTATAAGCATATCTGAAAATTACACAGAAAACATTCTGAATAGGGGTTTTGGCTGGAATGAATTAGATATATGAATGTAGTAAAGGTATTTTAACTCTAGTAGAGAAAAACTCTGTGCTAGACAGACAGTGGAAATTTTGTTCCCATAGAATTAAAGGCACCTTATCAAAGTACAATAAATGTTCTATTGTTTTTATATACTTTAGTCCTACCAGGATCCTCAAATATTAGAAATTAAATTTTGATATCTCTCCTTAATCCAGTAATGTTAATGTATTTAGTTTCTTATCTATAAAATGGGGATGATATTGGTACCTACTTCATAGGATCATTGTGAGGATTAAATGAAACTTTTAAAGTGGCTTTTATTGTGCCTAGAAGCTCTTAATTCCTGTTAACTAATACTATTAATGAAGAATTGGGTTAGGTTAATGAAGGAATTATTTAAATTACATACACAAGGAAAGACCTATGCATATAATTATTTTTCTATTTAAAAAATCTTCACATTTTATTAGTACCTGGAACAATTTTTCTTAGGCCTGAGGAAGATAATTGGATGAATATTGCTGTTGCCAGTGATGATCTCCTCTTGGCAAGCCTGGCTAACTTGAGAACCCTCAGCCTAAAACTCGGAGTTTGCTTTTCAAATTCTTATTTCTGTTAATGTCAGAGATTTCCAATTTGCATAAGCACCAAAGTAACGGAAGTCTTGACCATTGCATATATTAGAAGTCAGCAGCTGAACTTGGAGTGTAATGTTTAGGTTGTCGTCCCTGATATAATCTGAGGCTGGACGAGTGCACTTTCTCCTTCCAACAGGAGCAGTGGTGCTGTTGTGGGCAGAGGCGCTGGGCAGGGAGCCAGGTGCTAACGCAGGAACAGGGGAGCAGGTCCCCACTCTGTGTAGTTGTGCAGCCTGAGCCCAGTCCTGTGCTGAGGTGGGCTTCACGTCCTCCCCTGTGAAGAATGATGCTGGCCTGATGGTCATGAAGGTCCCTTCGCACTCTCATCTGTGCCTTTCTTTTCTTTACTTTTTTGTAATTCCTTGAACAGGACCAATGGAGACTGTGTACTATTTGCAGCGCTTGGTCTGCCCATTAACGATGAAAGTGAAAGCACTGAATGCAGAGACATCTGCCACAGTGAATGTCAAGTAAAAATCAGACTCTGCAATTAGGGGTCCTGGGTGTGTCAGTATACAAATTGCTGGTAGAAGATGTGCTTTTGACATAGATATTATTTTTTCTTATTCCTACGATGGAATTCCTATGAGAAAGAATTTGTGTTAAAAGAAATTGTTCCAAAATTTTGCCCCTGAGGCACATGCAAGTCTGCATCAAGGTTCAGTAGCCTATTTCTTATAAAGCGCCAGATAATTAATATTTTAGGCTCATAGGCCAAGTAGCAATATCAAAGGTATTATGTAGGTTCTCATATAAAAAAAAAAGGGAAAACAAATATCCATAAATTCTTTCTTGACTGTGTAAAAGCATAAAAATCATTTTCAGGAAAAGGGCAATCTGAAAATGGATGGTGGGTTGGCTTTGGCCAACGGGCCACAGTTTGCCCCCTTCGTGTACACTGAAGAAGTCTGCTTATTAGATCTCAGCAACATTATGGCTCACGTTGTGTCAATGTTTTTTTTTTTCTTTTCTGACCAGAAGTTGCAGATAAAACAAAGCTTCCTAATTTGTCCTGGAGAAACCCTCTCCTTCAGACTATAATGCATCCGGCTGTTGCTCTCCAGGTGTATATTGGAAGCAGCTCCAGGAAGCTCTCAGGCAACTGAGAATGTGCTCCTGGAGTCAATGCTGTGTTTCTGACCAGCCCCGACTTTCCAGAACCATCAAAATCTCTCCCATTTTATTTCCTGACCAGAGTCTAGAGACAGGTGTTATTATTTCTAGTAGACTTTTGGAATGTTTCTGCTCAAGTTTTGGGCCATCTATTTCTTAAATTTTTTACTTCCATATAGATCTGTAATGTTATTGTGTCAGGGGTCTCAAAGATCATCCCCATGTTCAATAATTTTCTAAAACTCCAAGGACTCAGCATATAATCATATGGCTGTGATAATAATCATGGCTGTGATTTATTACAGTGAGGGCAACAAAGCAAAATTAGCAAAGGGAAGAGGCACATGGCCAGGGTATGGAGGAAACCAGGTGCAAGCCTTCAAAAGTCCTCTTGCAGTAGAGTCACGTTGGACACAACCCCTCCATCAACAAACTGTGACAACATGAGTAAAGTGTTGTCTACCTGGGAGGCTCAGTGTTCAGAGTTTTTATTGGGGGCTGATCACATAGCACCTTGTGTCTGGAATGTATTCAAATTCCAGACTCCAAGAAGGAAAACAGATGTTCAGCACAAACCACCTTGCTTGCATAAATAGTTAGGTGCAGTGAGCCGCTCTTGATGGAGAGTGGTGGAACCCCTCCTGGCATTTGAACTGAAGGCCAGCTTTGCAGGCAAGCCTTTCTTAGGATGACAGCCTCAGCCTCTTCCGCTGATTCTTCTCTGTGCAGCTATAGAAAGGGGACTGGAGTTCATTGTCATATGGAATTTAACAGCACTGGTTCCCTAAGTCAGAAATGACCTTTAGATCTAATCTTTATTTTTTGCCAATGTAGATTTTTTATGTGTTAATACTGCATATATAGAAGAGAATATAAATGGATACATCTTACAAAAATTTGTAGAAACCTTAAGATCACTCTTTACCATAAAAATTTTGTATTTTGTATTTTATGCCTATTTTGCTACTGTTACAGGAATAATTTTAATTATAATGTTTCTATTCTATTTTAGCGTTAATGAGTTTTTTCATGGACATTATCTCCTTTGCACTATATATCACAATTTTTTTGGTAACTGGTACTACCCCCCCCCCCAATATTTTCAAGCTAACTCAGACAGGGTAGGCAATTTACTCAAGGTTGCATAGCTAACCAAAACAAAGCAAGAACACAAATATTGTTCTTGCATTCTTTATGAATTCCACAGCCATCTCCAGTGTCTTCTGACCCTGACTGAGTCAGATACAAGTCACAGCTCCAACACAATAGGTTGCTATTATTAATATCTGCCTTTACTGCTTCCATTCCTGCAGAAGATCATATATTATATACCTGGCTATCTCCTTGCCCCCATCTGGCACCAAAGTGACTCTGATGGAGCTGGGGGCAGGGGAGAAGGGGAGTTCTATTTTCACTAATTTGTTGTAGGTGAGAACTTTAGTTGATTCAGTGTGATAACAAATTAGAGGCATGAGGCTCTCAGTCTCCATCCCATAGTTTTCCTCTCAGTACAGCCACCGCCCTTCATGGGCTGTATGTGTTGTTTCAAAGGAATGCATTTCTGGTAGCTCCCTCAGCCTAAAGATCTTACATCCTGGAGAGAGAAGGCTGTTTTTGCTCAGCATCCGAGGAGGTAATTGTATGAAGTCAATGTGGTATGCCTTACTAGCTTATTTATTTTGAAATTGTCATCATTTCTAAAACAAATTGAAATATATCTACTTTACAAATAAATTAGTATGTTTAAAACACAGATAAATATAATTTGTCCCCCAAATTATTAGGCAATTACAAATCATACAGTTCATGCTGATTAATTATCTATATACAAGATAGCATTTTTAAAATGTATGATAAATTACAGCAATCTGTTGAAGTGTTAAAGGTGATTATTTATAAAGTGTGATATAAATGAAGTTTGCCACAGTGGAAGGAAAATAAATTCTTTATTAACATCCAATTATCTTTCTCTCACTTCTAGATTCAATATGTTTTACCTCTGCTCAGTTCTTATAGCCCAGGGACAATAATATTTATTAAGATGGCATTTTTAGGTCCATCATAATTAAGATTTATTCAAATTCAAGCCCAGTGTTCTCACATTATCATTTACTGACAAATTCTGAAACTTTGTTCCAAGGATAAAAAATAAGCATTACACTTCCTTCCCTGTGAGTTTCAGGACCCTGTTTTCTGTGTCCCTCAGTGAATGGGTGGTCTTATCACTGTTTGCTCAGTCATCCCTCTGGACCGAATTGCTAAGTGAGTGTGTCTTCCACATGTAGAAAATGTTTTGTGAGTTCATTCTCTAGGTTTTTCACCTCAGCCTGTCTCAATATTTTTATCAATGTACCAAAAATATTTGTGAGTCATCCCAAGTGAATCAGTTGATTGACAGCTTTAGGGATCCATTGGTTCTTAATAGATGAAATCTACCAATATAATGTTTTCAAGGACAAATAATAAGCCCTACAATTGGGGCTAACCCCATCACCAACAAAATAAGAACCAACTACATTTATCGAGAATGGGAAATAGCATAGGTGTTTCCGAAAGCATAAATCAACAGATTTAGGTGGCTCTAAAAAATTTAATCATATTTTTTATTATTCAGTGTATAACATTATGATGTAGGATATCATGCCTTAGCTTTCTCTAACTGATCCTGTCATGGCTGAAATATTATGTATGGTTTTGGATGCTACACTTTTGAAAACCTTATTATGGGAAATTTCAAACATAGGCAAAGGTAAAGAGAATAGTGTAATGAAACTCTGTGTACCCAGCAGTCAGTTTAAAAATGTATCCACATATTTTGCAGATTTTGTTTCATCTGTCCTCTCACCCACTTCTCCCATGTCCACCCCAGCCAGAGATTGATTATTCTGAGGGAGGCCTCAGATACCATGCCATATCATTTTTAACTTTTTTTGTTAAATTCTGTACTTTGGGTTATAGCCAATCAGAAAGGGGAGAGAAGAACGGGACCTGGATAGTCAGAGGAATCAGACGCCATATTTTCTGAGAAACAAGACAAGAGACACTCTCTTTCAGGAACATTTGTCTGGAGAGGGGAAGCCCCGGGAGGATTTCAGGGTCTGTCAACAAGAAAAGAACAATGATGTGGAAACCCTTAAGCATTTGTCTCTATGTCTTTATGGAACCAGCACTAATGAGTAAAAGCTAAGGGGTGACAGATGTCAGCTCAGTTTAAGGAAGAACTTCCTAAAACCAAGTGGGCCAGAGTTGCAATGGACTGTCACAAGCAATCGATGTTTCCAGAGACCCAGGGCTTTCAAGTGGCTGGGGCAATGGCTTGGCAGCATGATGCAGACAGGATGGGACAGGAGATTCAGGTGACATTTACTGTTATCTGACTTTTTACAAACCTAAGAGCCTATGGCGTATGGCTGGATTCTCAGCTCAAGCTCCTCTTAGTTTTTATATTAAATAAGAATCTAATCTTTTCTGAATATGAAAGTCAGGTCAGAGCCTCATCCTACTGTTTGTGATGTGGACACAGAGCGCTGTGGAAAGACCTAAGGGTTGTGAGGCAGCCCCCCAGCTATCCACCTTGATTCTGCCACTTGCTAGCTGGGAGAACCCTGTGAGGTATGTACCTTCAGTGAGCCTCCGTCTTGTAATCTGTAAAAGGGGACTTTAAAGAAGTTTTATGAGAATTAAAGGCATACTTAAAGCCTGTCCCCTTCATTCTGCACTCAGTTAGGTGTTTGGTATTAGGTGTTTGTACTTATTGTTCAAATTTCCAGAGCCTGCTGAACTTCCCATGTTAACATTGCTTTGATATAGTTGAATTTATAAGCATTTTTCCAGAGTCTACAGTGGGGGTACAGTGATGAATCACTCAACCTCTATCCAGAAGTTGGCTAGAATTTGGTGGACATTCTGGGATGGATCAAATTGTCTTTTTTACTCTAAGCGAAATTATTTAATCATCCTTGTTTCCTCCCATCAAAAGAAAATAATTGTAGTTATTTCATTACTATAATCTTCCTATGTTCTTTCTCATGAGGGTGGGAAGAAGTTGTTTCAAGATAAAACATTGTCTAGTAGGGACCTGAGAAAAGTTTCCACTTTAGCCTAAAATTATACCAAACACTAATGGCTTATTCAACCAAGCATTACATCATTATATTGATAGAGACTTTGAAAATGTGTCATATCTAGTCATTTAGGGAGTCACAGCCCTCTGGAGACTGTCACAAATAACAAGATACCCTTCACATCATGTTTCTGTTCATCTTCATTATTAATAGTATTTAAGTGAAGGAGTATGCCAACAGATCCTATTTAGAAGATACTTAGAAAGTACAGAACTCACGTGTACTTTAAAATGTGCCCTGCCTAACTCCGGCATCTCGAGTTATCTGAAACATCAAAACAGCACAGAACTGTGGACAAGATTGTTTTCTCCTTTGGAAACATTAACCTGTATTCAGAGATTTGACCCATCCATGCTATCCTAAAATGCCCTCGGGGCCGACGTAGGGCCAGCAGTATTTGGGGCTCACACAGCATGGCATTGAGCAATGATGGCTTTTGTTCATGAACAGGCTGGAAAGTGTGAGATAAATGGATTTTTTCGTGGTGGTGGGAGGAGACGTGGGAGAGATTTGGAAGCAGGGGAGCTGTGGGGCAAGGAATGTTGGAACGTAGCAATTTCTCTTTGGTCTTCCTCCGCAAAACACTGCCCTTATCCCAGCATTTTTCAGATGCCAGGCCCTCAACATGAAAACACGGTGTGCCCTTGACATTCCCAAGAGAGCCAGCTAGTACGTATGCCCTGGGCCCCGTGTCTGGAGCCCAGAGGTCCAGGCTGGGCAGAGATCAGTCTCGCAATGGCCTGGCAGCTCACTTGAAATTGGTTTAGTACATCCTATGAGGTGACACCTGTTTTCATTGCCTTCTATGCACCTCATTGGTGAGGCTGTCATAGCGTCATGGGGACAGCCAGACACAGGACAGTTGACACTGGATGGATGAGCATCTTATGAGTCACAGATACTCACGGGCTGGGGGGGAAGGACACCTCACACCACTCAAGGCCACATGGGAATCACGCTCAAGAGCTCAGTGAACAACCAGGGCCTGTGGGAGGCCGGCTTCACAGTGTCGAGAGGGTGGGATGCCCTGGTCCGCCATGGAGGATGGGATGGATTTGTGTGAATAAATCCCACGGGCAGGCAGGGAACTGAAGCCTGCTACTCAGGGATAAGCAGGAAATGTGCTTGGTCCATTTAATAAGGAGGTTGTTTGTCTAAAGGACCTCATCCATGGGAGCAGTATTAGGAGGGGATGTGGGGTTAGGCCCTTTGAGATCCTCCCAGTTCCTCCCAGAGGTTGATGAAGCATGTAACAGTGGTCCTTAATTTTAGGTTCACATCACAATGCCTGGGGGGACGTGCACTTATTAGCATTCACAACAGACCACTTACTCAGTGTCAGTCACTGGGCTCACATGTTAATACTTTTCCCCAACTTTCTGTTTGTAAATATTAAGTGCATACACATTATAATGAAGGATCCCAAAAGTAAGACTAGAGGACATTTCAGGTCAAAGACTATCTTTGTTCATCTCTTTGGGGCTGGAAACCAGAGATGATTTACTTAGTAGGTAAAGGAACTTCATTCCTGTCTCTTCCAACCCTCGATGCAACAAACCTTTGAAAAATGCCACACATTTGAGAGCAATGAAGGCTTGTTGTTGTTTTTATTATTTAAGGGCTATATTCATTTTGGGGGTAGGTAGTTTTTTCTTTTTGGTCCTCAAATATGATATATAAAATTATAAAACTTCTGTGATTCATTTGATACCTGTTCTACTTTCATTTCTTTATAAAATGGTTCCCTGAATATATGGCTATATTTTAATTTCAAGTACATTATTCTAGATTTGCTTTGAGGATTACTGAGACAATGGAAAGTGCTGTTTTCTTGGAGGCTAAGTGATGTCAGGTCTTCCTGCTGCCTCGTCCTCCTTGCCGTCCTCTTTGCTGTGAATGTGCCCATTTCCCCTCTCCTCCCCAGCCCTCTCTCTGCTTCCTCCCCTCCTTCCCTGCCCCTGTTTCTTTCTGTTTTTATTCCCACTCCACCATTGTGATTCCTCTTGGCTTATAAAAATGTGTTCAGCAAATGTAAAATGTTCTTAAGAAATAATAGACCTAAACTAAAACTAATGTGATCTATTTTAATGCTATGTTATATTCTCTTGCTATCTTACAATACGATTCCCCAAAATAGACTTGAATTTGGATCCATTTACATCTTTCATTATGGACCCATAGTTCCTGAAAAGACGGTAGGCACATAGCCACCATATGAGAGTTTCCAATCCTAAAATTAGTTTAATGGCAACCACAAAAATAGGGTTGCCAGTTAAATCCGTTTCTGCAGGAGTGAGAGGGAGAGATGAAGGGAGCATGTGTTTGAGGAAAGATAAACCTTCACAGAGCTCTGAGGCTGCTTTCTATATGGAGCGCACATTGAGAAATACCCAAGAAAAAGAGGGAAAAACCATGGTGTGAGAGCCTTGTCACAGTAGCTCATGTGTTTGAAACTCCAAATGTGATCAAGAAGAGTAATCTACCTTCCACCATGTGACCACACGGAGAAGTACTGGTACAGACAGCAGGCCTTAAAGACCGTGTTTTCTTTTGTTTTGCAAGAACCTAAGTTCATGTCCTGGGTAAAGGTAGAACACAAGGGTTCTAATGACTGAGAAACCTGGGACACAGAGTAAAAAAAAAATATGAGGCAGTTTTGTTTCCATTGGTAACAAATCCTCAAAAACTCTTAATACACAGCACCGTCCTAGCTTTCTCTGAATATCGCAATAAGCAATTTAATATTCTGAACAGATTTGTTGTTGGCAGACATCTGTATCATTTTTTTTCTTACTGACTGAATAGATTTAGCTTTCCCAATCATTTGGAATTCCTTAGGCATTTATTTGAAATTTTATTTTTAAATCTCCCCCAAGGCAAAGAATAATTTCTAGTGAACATATGGGGAAATATTTGTTACTAAGAACCTTTTAAGAATATTAAAAGAAAATTTTGCCCAGTAGCAGTTTTTATTTCTCCCTGCCATTGTAGCTGTATTTCCAAGGTAAGGACAGATAAACCAAAGGATTAGAATGGGATTAAAAAGGCTTTTTCTTGAAATAATTAATTATATGGTTAAAAATTTTACAAGCTTACCATGTGCAGGAACTGTGCTAAATGCCATTTATAAATATTCCTTAGTATTCACTAAGACATTTTGAGATTGTTGCTGTTTATTATAACCAGTGACCAATCAGGACAAATGAGGGATAATTGACTTGACTAAGTCTCATAGCCAGGACTCAGCCCAGCTCTCCACATCCCCAGGTAGACCTGGGTGATTGGAGCAAGACTTCTTCCATCATCTTTTATACATGTGGAGAGAGTGGCCCCGGGACATAAATGGCTTGGCCTTGGAGCCTACAAGTGGGGAAGACGGGCAGATAGCCCTGTGGTCTCTCTCTGCCTCCTTGACCAACAGTCTTCCTGAGACGGGTAACATAAAACCAATCCCAAAACCCAGCAAGCTTGATCAATACATTTTTAACCCAACAGCCAAGATTTCTGCATACATAAATGGGAGGATTTGGACCTTTTTGTTTATTACAGTCAACAGGATTTGCTGGTGGATTGGATGTTGGCAGTGAGGAAACAAGAGGAATCAAGGATGAGTTATATGTTTTTGACCAGAGCAACTTAGTATGTGATGACATGAGCAATGTTAGGGGGAAGCAAGGTGGGAGGCAGAGAGGGAAATCATGTGCGGGGATTTGGGTATATTATGTTTGAGAGGGCTCTGTGCCTCCCAAGGGATGTGTCCAGGAGAGAGTTGGAAAAATTAATATTAATAATTCCCAGTAGTGGACAGGAATGCAGGTGCAGTGTGTGGATGGCTTTTACCAGGTGACACTCTCCAGAGAGGAAGAGTAGAGAGGAAAGAGAAGGATCCCAGGGAGATGCACCATTTGGGGGAAATGTAGCCCAGGAGGCACTGTTAAAGGAGACTGCAAAGGAACAGGTGGTGATGAGAAAGAAAACCTAGACAGGATGGGTTACTGACCATGGGAAGAAGGTGGTCCCAGAAGGAAGAAGGATCAGTTCTTTCTAATGCCACTGGGATGTCTGTGACAAAGTGCTTAGATTGTCAAATGGACATTTTACTGTCCTCCAGGATAAAGAACTGGAGTGAGATTTCTTCCTCTCCATGCCATGGTGCTCAAGGCATGCGTCTTTGTGTTAGGGTCAATTGTCTCTCACTCCGAACAAAGGCATTTCACATAACGGTCTTGGGTCATCCTTAGTCATACTGTAACGTGGCTGGCACCTTGCCGTGGGCTCTGCCTGTTGCCATCCATGCCAAATGCAGATTTACGGTCGTGAGCTGTTATGAGTGACTTCTTATTTCACTCGCTTCCCCTAAAAATAAAACAAAACAAAAGCCAAAACAAACAGAACATCTGAACCACACTCATATGGCCATATCTCCTTTGTTCCCAAACAAAGATGAATATAAGGATCAAGATAAGCAATGGGTTTGTGTGTGTGTTTACATCCAATGCAGCTTATTTCCCGAACAACAGAATATGTTTTCATACCACATTCACCGTTTGGATGGACCTCAGAGACCAGATTCAAGACTTATGTCCAGAGCAATGAATGTCTTTGATGGTTTCTGCCTCTGCTAGTGGTACCTAAACACATACCTACACTGTTCTGCCCAGTCTGCAGCTGATCCTGCCTTATTTGGGATTCTTGAATTCAATCTCATTGCTTTATCCCTATGGGCTTAAAAACTAGCTAATGTCCTTTTATTTATTGTTTTCTATTCTCTTATGCATTCAGTCCTTTCTTCCTCAAGTTGTCTTTCTAAACCAGGTAAGACTGTGGCCCCAACTCCCAGGCCATGGACCGGTACAGGTCAGTCTGTGGCCTGTTAGAACCACACCCTGTCACAGCAGGAGGTGAGTGCTGGGCCAGTAAGCAAAGCGTCATCTGTATTTACAGCCATTCCCCATCGCTTGCATCATGGGCTGAGCTCTGCCTCCTGTCAGATGAGCAGCAGCATTAGATTCCCATAGGAGCAAGAACCCTATATAAACTGCACATGCCAGGGATCTAGGTTGCATATCCCCAATTCTATCACATAAAAGGTACTCAGTAAATATTAGTTGAATATGATTACAAGTTAAACTTGGCTACATGGGAATACAACTGGATAGGTACCACTGCCTGCTTTGTGGTATTTTTTGGCATAGAATCACTCAAATGATTAAATATGGTTGATATAGAGTTTCTATATATATTGTGAGTTTATTGATATTAAACATAGGCAAGCCTCAAGGAATGTCCTTAATGTTATTGAGTGTGGGAGGAACAAGCTTTAACTTTTCATCTGAGGAAGGTGGTGCTATAAGACTTTTATCACTGATGTAAAGGTGATATAGAAGCTACTTCCTAATGCTAAGAGTTTTTGCCATTAGTTAAAGGAAAAGTAGAGATTGGCCCAGATGGTCAGGGAAGAATTTTTTTGGTAAGGGCCAAGGTCAGATGTTTAGAAAAGGTGAGATTTTCAGATTCTTTTAATACCACATTTTGTTTTGCTACATTCATAGTTTTATAGGTTCAATTAAAATTGGGTAATTAAACATTATGTGTTTGCCAAATCACCTGGATTGTGTATTAGCATGAACATAAATCTATCAGATTATAATGATATTTGTCAAAACACTGTAAGTAGTAGACCAATCAAAATGGTTATAAATAGACTGATGAAATCTTTTAATATGCAAAGAAAATGATGAGCATATTGGGGCCAGAGATAGTTTCCAAAACCAGAAACCATTTCTAAATTAAAAAGCAATTAAATATTTCATAATTGTTTGAATGTAGGTGTGTGTGGCTTTATTTTCACAGCTATAATAATCCTAAGAGAATAATTAAGAGACCTAATTATCCATTATTATAATCCATTAAGTCAGTTGTCCTTGAGTGAAAGCACATATAGCAGTATATGGAAGAAAGTTATATTTTGAAACACAAAGAGGAAAAAAAGTAGCTTTTCTTAATTATTCAGACCTATAGGCATTACGAATGCCTAATCAGACCTACAGGCATTAAGAAATGAGGCGGACAATTCTGTTAGCAATACTTATTTCAGAGACATTAAAGCTCTTTGAGGGTATTATTGTCCTAGAAAATAATAAACTTAAAATGCAGTACTTACCCATGCCTGTGTGACATCTTAGGGAGGAATGTTTAGTTTCTCTGTTAATTGTTGCATTTTTGTCAGCCCTGGGACCATTTAGGGAGACTCTAATGGGCTGAGAACTGCAGGGAGAGGACAGTATGAGGGATCGTGAGACAGTTTGGTGAGAAGGAAGAGCTACGTCTGGGAGAGCACAGCTCAGGGAGCAGGGGGCTAGGCCCCTGCAAGAGTGTGAGAACCTAGGAAGACACCAGGTCCCAGGGCTCCTCATCCTTGTCCCTTCAATGGTTATTCACCCCTTCCCAGGGTGAGAGAAAGGGCTTGGCCTCCATATTGCATGTGGGGAGCTGGGGACCCCTCTTTCACTGCGAGGGACAGACATGGAATCTTAGCATCTCAAATTGGAACTTCAAGTGCACTTTCTCGGCTGTACCTGCATGATGGATGGGTCGGTCATACCATCTTTAGCACACAAGGGCTTGTTGACCTCGGTGCTTACCAGCTTGCATGATAGCTTTGTGGGATAGTTTTTGTTTTACTCCCTGTAATACACCAAATAAAATCACTTTGGAAATGTAACCCAGTTTGAATTTTCTGTACAATAGTTTAATAATTCTTACCCAAATGTAATGTCAGGAAATGGGACAATATCCACACTTATCTGTGCATACATGCTCTTAGTCTTGCCCTTTGTTATTATTTCAGTTGGGTTTGGATAATTACACAGAACTGCAGAGTAATAGTCAATTAAGTTTACTTTTGCATTTTCCATGCATTTTCCGAGCTCAGATTGTGGAGCAGGTATGGGGGAAGTTTTCAAATGGATGAATATGTATGGAATTACCATTGAAATCATAAAAATTTTGTCAAAATCTAAGAAACAAACATGTGAAGAGGCATTTTCTTTCTAGCCAAACCATTTTATTCCCCATTTCCCCACCAAGAGTCTTTCTGCTTTTTATTAGAAAGAGAAAGAAACACATTTTATTTCTTCTGACAAGCCCAAAGCAAGCAAACCCAATCTGTCCACAGGACTCTGGTGAAGCAGGAAGGAGTTAGGAATCTGGGAGGTCCTGCCAACCCCTTTGCTGAATAAGGGGTTGTGACACACAGGTTAACATCATAGACCCTGGAGCCAGGTGGCCTGAGGTCATAGTCTCATGCCATCCATGTAGTAGCTCAGTAATCTTTAGCAAGTTACTTAGCCCCTTTTTTACCTACTGCATAAGATGAATGTAATACCAGTGCCTGCATCTCAGGTTGTTGGGAGGGCACAGTGAGTTACAGTGAGCAGAAGAGTACCAGCCACCTCTGCCATCAGGAATTGCTTCATTGTCATCTCTGAGCATGTATGTGCTCCTATGGACAAATCTCCCCAATACATCTTCCTGGAAGCTCTTTCAGGGTGTTTTACCGTCACACATTGTTTGATTTCTGGTCTCTATTGTTGCTTTGTTCCACTATTAAAAAGTTACACTGGGAATATTGTGTCTATTCCGGATTGATTGATGCCTTTCTGTAGTACATGTTTATATATTGGCCCTGGTTAACCTCACCATGCTGACCTAAAGCTTGGTAGTGGTGAATCATACTCATAGTCAAAACTTGAGAAATCAGAGTCATACCTAAAGTGTTCCTTAAAAGTAGCATTGAAATTTTGCTGTTGATTTTGAGAATTATGATTGAGACACAGCTGAAATTCTAGTGTGAATTCTGAAGTTGGCTCTCTCTTCTAGGTTGGAGGTTGAATTAATATTAACTTTTAATACCATCTTTCTTTTCAGAATTTTTCTACATATGTGATATTTTAGTCCTTTTTCTGCTGCTACAATAGCATACTAGAGGCTAGGTAATTTATAAACAATAGAAGTTTGACTTATAGTTCTGGAGACTGGGTAGTCCAAGAGTTCGGTGCTAGCGTCTGGCAAGGGTCACCCCACGAAAGAAGGCATCACATGATGAGAGAGCTGGGGAGACAGAGGACACCAGCCCAAACTCAGTCTTGTATCAGGTGCCCACTCCCGTGATACTGGAAGTAATCCGTTCATGAGGGGGGAGTCCTCCGGTCCTAATCACCTCTTAAGGTACCATCTCTTTATACTGTTACAGTGGCAATAACGCGTCACCATGAGTTTTGGAGGGTGTGTGCAAGCTAAAACTTAAACCACAGTGTGTGCAAAATCTAAGAGAAATGTAAGACTAATAAGGGTGAAAAACTTAATTTGCTATTCCATTTTTCTTATTTTTTATGTGTAAATTTCAGTTCTTTTTAGCTTTGTTAGATGTCCTGTAAGTCAAGAGTTGTAAGTTTCCCCTCATTTTTTATTGCTGTTTGTGTCATTTTTTTGTATCATCTCATTTGCTTGGCTCAGGACATAGAATTCCAAAGAAATAAATCATTATTATATGACTTTGGAAAAGAAGTTCTTGTGCTGAACTACTTTGAATTCCTACAAGGTTAGAAGTACCTTTCATGTGATTAATGAGATTTTCCTTGTTTGGTTGTTTCTTCATGTTTTGAAAATCCAGGATTTATTATCAAGGAACTAAAGTGTGTTTGATTTAAAAGTGTGATGATCAAAACATTGTAAGAATTTGCTCTTTTTTTCTACAACTATTTTGCTATTTTGGAAGTAGATTTACTGTAGATTTTTTTTTCTTCAAACAGGATTATGGAGGTAGTTTTGTTTTTCTGAGGCTAAAATTACTTATGTGAGTGGAAAGAAGGCAGTCCAGAATTGTGCATGACACTCGGTTCAAACCCAGCCACAGGAGTGGGTGGGAATTAGCTTCATATTATTGATTAGATAGGATTGAGCTACTGCCGCCCAAGCACACATCTACCTTTTCAACAGACACTGCCCTTCTTGCTACAAAGTAGCTGGTTACATATCCCTTCTTCCTTCAGTCTATTGTCCCTACTTATTTCAGCCTCTTGACACCTGCCTGCTGGCTGCCTGCCACGGCCTGTATACACTCTCCTCCTATTCACTCCTATACCCACTCTACATGCTGGGCCTTTTCATACCCCCAGAGAGATCTTTGCCAATATCCAGCTTAAAATCTTATCCATGGCTTTTCTTCAACACATGAAAAAAAGAAAAACCTGAACTCCCTGGCATGGTTCAGGAGGCATGTCCTGAGCTGCATACCAGCCTGTAAAGTCACACAGCTCTTCAATCCCAACCCCAGCTCAGGCCTTTGCACTGGCTGAGTCCATTGCTTCCCTTGAATATTCACCCCTCCATTCACTCACTCACTGGCCAGTTTATTCAAGATTCAGCTCTAAGAAACTTTCCATCATCCACCCCCCAGGTCCCTGCATCTGGGTCAAGTGTTCCCCTTCATTAATCTCAAGATCACAGCATGTTACCCCCTAAGAGCTCTTCGATATCAGCAAATGCATTTTTCATATTTATGGTTTAGTGGAGGAAAAATAATTCTTTCTCTACTCCTCTAAGTCTGAACTGGGGCCTTGTAACAAAAGACATATTAACAAGAGAAAAAAAAAAAAGAAGTCTTTAAATATGTTTATCTCACATATACATGAGAGATCCCTAGGGAAGTGAGTGAATCTCAAAGTGGTGGCTTAGAATTCAGGCTTAGATAGCATCTTCAGCAAAGTCAAAGATAGAACAATGTGGGGGGAGGTAAGTTATGGGAAGGTGACCAGGAAAAGCAGGAAACCAAGGGCAAGGTGTGCTGTGCAGATTTGAGTGCCTTCTCCACTGGCAAGATTCTCTTGTGATCTTTTTCTGCCTGGTATGGTGAAGGAGACACTCTCACAAATGGAGATTTCCTTTATAGATATCAATTTCCCTTACAAAAAGATAACTTGTACTCTGTTTTTAGAGTTTCTTCTATGTCTTCTCTTTTGCAAAATAATCAGTTCAAAATAACCCTTATGACAAAGGGATATATTTTAGGGTGGCATATTCTGGTTCTTACAGTAGAGACCAGAGCAGATGTTTGGCAGAAACACAGAGGTGATCATGTCCACTCAATGACCCTAAATTCATCTGTATACGACTGTGCCCATATGTGCAATTCATGTGTATCAGTTTCTCATTGCTGCTGTGACAAATTATCACAAACTTGGACAGATTTCCCCAACATGTCTTGCTAGCAGCTCTTTTAGCGTGTTTTACAGTCACACATTGTTCAATTTCTGGGTTCTATTGTTGGTGGCTTAAAGGAACAGAAATGTATTCTCTCACAGTTCTGGAAGCCAAGAGTCCAAAATAATTCTTATAGGACTAAAATCAAGGTATCCTTTGGGCCAAGCTCCCCATGGAGGTTCTAGGGGAGAATCTGTTCTCTTTTTTTCTTTTTTATTTCAGCATATTATGGAGGTACAAATGTTTAAGTTACATATATTGCCCTTGCCCCACCCGAGTCAGAGCTTCAAGCATGTCCATCCTCCAGACGGTGCACACCGCACTCCTTAAGTGTGTATATACCCATTCCCTTCCTCTCCGCTCCCACCTGCCTGACACCTGATGAATGTTACTACTATATGTACACTTAAGTATTGATATCATGGAGTTCTACTCAGCCACAAAATCAATGGTGATATAGGACCTCTTGTATTATCCTGGGTAGAGCTGGAGCCCATTCTACTAAGTAAAGTATCCCAAGAATGGAAAAACAAGCACCACATGTACTCACAACCAAATTGGTTTTAACTGTTCTTTCTTTCCTCCATCTTTGGGTAGCTGCCGGCCTTCTTTGACTTGTGGCTGCATCACTCCAATCTCTGCCTCCTGGTCACATTGCCTTCTCCTCTGTGTGTGTCACTTCTCCCTCTGTCTCCCTTGTGTAAGGATACGTTCAATTGTGTTTCCATCCCACCTGAGAAATCCAGGATAATCTCTCATCTCAAGAGCCTTAATTTAATCACATCTGCAAAGTTCTGTTTTTGCAGATAAGGTAACATTCACAGGTTCTGGGGATTATAAAGTGGATATCTTTCGGGGGGCATTATTCAGCCTACTACAATACCCCTACACTCAGATACACACAAATTTGTGTTTCTAGACTTTAGTCAGAGCTACACAGCAAAATTAATTGCCATAGGCAACTAATTTACTTCAAAATCAAATTCCTTTTATAATAAATTGGGTAAAGTTGCAACATTTGGCAGTTAGTTGCCAACCCCAGCAAATCACATAACAAGAGCTGCTCAGAATAGCTGGAAGGGGAGGACTGAGTGATGTTCCTCTCAATTTATTGTAAAGTTATAGCAAAAAGTATCCATTTTTAATAAAAATGTCAAAGATGTTACAGTCATCAAAAATTCACCAACTCTTATTCTCCTACTTTTCCCTCTAGATACAGCTTTTTTCTCATTAAAAAGATTTTAGTAATAATACTAATATTTTAGGACTTCCCCTGGCATGTAAATAAATAGATTATACTATAGAAGAGAGACAAATGTTTAGAGAAACGAATGGCAAAACCACACAATTTGTTTTTAATGCTAAATTATTTATTTGGTTTAATAAGTTGAGGCATATATTCATTATATTATGAGAGTGTTAAATATTAACTTGGAAATGAATATATCAATGCTGTTCATTAAGTTCTTGTTTAGCATTGTGATAATATTATAAATAATGTTTCTTGAACAGAAGTATATCATCTTGTTACACATTTTATTTAAAACTAAGTGAAATATGACTGCCCAAATGTACACTATAAAACAAATATTAATGTTCATTTATCTTAGCTGAAAACAAAAAGTTATGCAAATAATGCTGAATAAGACTGATAAAAAGAGTTTTCCATGTTTCTTGAAATCTGGAAAATAGATCAATATGTTCTCAAGCTGGAAGTAAAGTCAATCTTTGTAGTGATAGGATGTATCTCAGGAAGCAAGCTTTTATAACTTGAATAATAAATAAATTCTGAGTAGTTCAGTGAGTGCAAAATAATTGCCCAGTAAACATTTATAATCTGGGCTTCATAAGTACTCCAGTGAATCTAGTGCACACATTCTAACTCACAACTGCTGAGAAAAGTAATCAGGCATGAAGTGTTGTTTGTTTTCATAAAGCTAGTTTCAGAAGAACAGAAAAATAGAAAAGATTTATTGAAAAACTGAAAAGAAACACCCATATATTTACATCTATATTGGCTATTAACCTGACAGTTTGTGTGGAATGTCTTCATTAGGATTTAGCCAGAATATACAGTAAAATGATCCAAGCTGATGACCCCAATATAGGTGACTTTACATCTTAAGCAAGAGAAATTCTAACACACAAAATCACAAATGGGACATTCCTCTTGAAAACATAAAAATATTTTATTAACATCAATAAAATAAAATTCTAAGCCAGACAAAGACTCACAGGATTTCTGCATCTTCATTTGCATGCATGCTGTGATTGCTGGAGTCTTTCTCTGTGTCTGTTTCATGTTGTTGCCTCAAAATAAAAGCATTGTTCCTTCACATTTCTTGTTAGATTCAGTCCCTTTTGAACCCTTTAACTATATTCCTGGATGAAATCTCATCATATAGCTAGGAAATTTATTCTTGTATTAGGACCTGGATGATTTATCTCCACTTTTACCAATAGTGCTAGAATGTGATCACTAGTAGTTAACCAGTGTGTACTGGAAAGCTTTGGTCAAAGCCACACCACACACTTAGCCTTGTGAAGACATTTTCACAACAGGCTTCATTATACGAAAGTGTTTATCCCTAGTGTTGGTCAAGGTTTTACAAAGCATCCCTTGCCAATATACTGCTTCTTTTAGTTTTTAAATATTAGTATTTTGTAGGACCTCATGTCAGTGTTCCATAAAGTCTTCAAATAGTCTTAAGCTCAACTTGGTCTGATATTTTTCAGACTTTCTATAATTAACTTATTCATTTTGAGGGATCTCTTTGCCTGCAGAGAATAAATGATATATCAGAGAAAACATCTAATTTTAACTTGCTTGTGATATATCTTTTTAATTTCTAGCAAAATCGCAATTTCTACTGAACATTATAGATATTGTGGTATTTGGATGGCATCATTTGTGTGATGTAGGATATAATTGTACATTTTCAAAGAGAAAAAGATAGCATTAGAAACAATAGCTTTCCCACCAAATGCATTTGGGAAATATTAAATGAGGCAAGCTAGTCCTTGGGAAATCAGTCCATGCTGATGTCAATACTTTCATTCTATGCTTGACGGACTTCGAATTGGTTTCCTTATTTACTAATAATTTTAGGAAATTCATGTATAAAAATAGTTATTCCTCTAGTAGTTAGATTTTTTTTCTCTATATTTAGGCTTACAAATTAGACAACTTGCCACTTTTCAAAACAATCTTGCTTGGACTTATAAAAATAATTTCTTTGAAACTCTGCAGCCAAGAGCAGCCACTCTTATGAGCCTTACCTTAGAAACATTTTTGAAGTGCAATGTCTGACAATCATGATTTTAAATTTTATACCAGATACTGTAATGTCCTTTGATGCTGAGCTTTGGTCTAACTTACTTCCTTTATCCAGTCATCCCAGTGGGGTTCATCCGTGTTCAGGAGTAGGGTCATTAGAACTCATCATCCTGTGTTACCTTGTTTTTCTCTGTCCCTAGGTCCTGTCCAAGGACATGAAATTTCTTAACAGGAGCATTTCTTTCCTTAAAACTTTGACTTGTCAACTGTGTTTCCTGGTACTCCAGGATTCAAGAGGTGCTGCAGGGGTTTTAGACTTTACATATGCTTTAATTCCATTATTTAAAACACAATCACACCAATGTACACCATGTACAAAATTTTAAGACTTTGGAATCCCTCAATAAAATGACATTACCTGGAATACCTGATTTACTGTCCAGCGTGGGATATGGTGTCTGCTGCCATTGCAGATTATACTCCAAATTCACTGAGATTCAAAGGCGGCCTACTTGATTTGTATATATTTGTAATTTTTAAAGTAGGCAACCAAAGCAAAATATAAAGATGATTGAATACTTAGAGTTCAGTGACTCAGTAGTAGTTATTATACTAGGCTTCACATTTTTCTAGTGATTTAATGTTATAGCTTTGCACTTATAACATGACTTTAATAATAATACAGTAGTCCCCCGACCTTATACATGGGGGATGCATTCCAAGACCCCTAGGGTATGCCTGAAACCTCAGGTAGTACTGAACCCTGGATGTATACTACATTTTCTTGAACTGATGACCAGGCGGGCTGCTAAGTGACTAATGGGCTAAGAGCCCATAGGGTCCAGATACACTGGGCAAGGGGGTGATTCACATCCCAGGCGGAATGGAGCGGGTAGTGAGAGATTCCATCATGCTCACAGATGGGTGGCAATTTAAAACTTAGGAATTGTTTATTTCTGGAATTTTCCATGTAATATTTTTGGACAGAGGTTAACTGCAGGAAACTGAAACCACAAAAAGCAAAACCACAGATAAGGGGGAGACTACTGTAGTACTTTTATTTCCTTTGGTATGAGATTATGCTTATGAAGGCAAAGAATATATCTACTGCTGAAAATGTATGAGAACTTCTGCTGTGGTCCTTCCGTTATCCTCTTCACAGAGCGACTGCCTTCGTGTTCTTCCCATTGTCAGGGCACGTCGAAGGGTGTTCAGAAGAGAAATCCTTGAGGAATGTTTGCCACAGAAGCACGTTGTGCGTGGTGGGCTCACCCACCCAGCCCAGCTCAAGGGCTCCAGAGCCTCATGTTCCCTTTCCACATGGGGGTCCCTGGAAGGACGCCCCAGAGCCACTTCCAAGGGCAAAGGTATAGGGCATTGTGTGTCCATTCATTTGTTCGACAACTATATACTGAGTGCTTCTCGTGTGAGGCACTGTTCTTGGTGCTGCAGATACATAAGTGAACCAAGGGGCTGAGCTGCTTGCTCAAGTGCAGAGATGGCAAATTGCAATTTTATATATATGGCTATAGAGAGCCCAAGGAGGAAACAACACTTGAGCAAAAGTGTGTGGGAGGCCCAGGCCTTAGCCAGGTGGGCATCTGGAGGGAAGGTATTCCAGGAAGTGGGACCTGCTGGTCCGCAGGCCATACAGCAGGCCATATGGAATGTGCCTGCATTGTTCAGGGACCACACCAAAGAGCCCATGTCACCTGAAAGAGAGGTGTGGGAGGACCTCTAGGAAATAAATAGGTGGACATGACAGAATGTTCTAGATGACTTTAGCTTTTATTCCAGGCAGAATGAGGGGGCCCTGGAGGGCTTAGCAGAGGAGTGATGGGACCTCAACACTCATTTTGAAATGAGAATATTGCCTCTGTGTCAAGAAAAGACTGTATTCTCATATTCAAGGTATTTAATTCATAAAACCAGCCTGCAGTTCTTGTATCATACCCTGGCCACACAGTTTTTGACTCTAGAGTTTCATTAGGTGGATCATGGCTCCTTGAAAGCTGATACTAGGGTTGTGAAAGGGTCTAGAGTCTTTAAAAATGAATACATTCCCTGACAGGGAATCGATGGTTTTTATAATTAATACTTGCTGAATGCCAGCAGCTCTGAAGTTAGACATGCACAAATTTCTGTGCTTTTTAGGTATAAATTTTTCTAGGTTATGGAAAAAAGAAACAAATAAACAGAAAACCCCATGATAATCAGGTAAGAAGGGACACTTATTCTGACAATTTCAGTAATGGGAATATGGTTCAGCAAATAGGCTATAAATCCAAGTTACAAAGTTACAATCTTGGTACTGCTACTTAATATTTTGGGGCCTTTGACAAGTTATTTAGCCAATGCCCTCATCCAAAATCTTATATAATAGTAAGAGTACCTCTCACATTAAATGAGATAAATGTCATGGTGTTTGTACTGGGTTGAATAGTATCCCTCCAAAATTCATGTCCCCCCAGATTCTCAGAATGTGACTTTATATGGAAATAAGATCTTTGCATGTGTAATTAGATAAAATTAAGATGAAAGCATTACTGGACTATGGTGGGTTCTAACCTAATGGCCAGTGTCCTTACAAGAAGATAGACATTTGGACAGAGAGAGACACACAGAATACCGTGCCATGACAGAGGCAGAGATTGGGGGGATGCCCTGCAAACCAGGGAGCACCAAGGGTTGATAGCAGGCACCGGAGACTGGGAGACAGGCCTGGGACAGACTCTCCCTCAATTTCCAGAAGGAATTAACCCTGCCAACAAGCCTTTAGAACTGTAAGAATAAATTTCTGTCATTAAAACCACCTTATTTGTGGTCGTTTGTTAGGACAGCCCTAGGAAACTAGTAAATTGTGACTAAAGGATTTACTGTTTTGTGTCTTTCAATGCAAATCATTCCAGGTCATGTGCCACTTGTTTTAAACCTGACATGTATGACCACAAAAGGTAATTAGGGAAGATGTTCACACTCAAGGATGACTATATTGACATTTTATTCAAGTCACATAAGAATCACAATTGTTTCAAGTTTCAACCTGTTTGCATTTTGCTTCCCTTTTGAACAAAGACAGGGTCTCACATTCCCTGACAATTTGTTTGTAATCGCCATGACAATGTAACATTTTCCAGCTTGTCACAGAATTTACATGACATAAGAATATGAATGCAAACATATGAAAAAAAGCCCTCAGGTGGTTGTTAATTTTTGGCATTGTGTAATTAAACTAGTTTTTTGAATGTTATCTTTTGCCAATATCTAATTAGCAAAGCCATCTGCTGAAAGAGTAGTGGCCCATCTGCCTAGAATATTGTTCTCTTCATTTTTGTGAAAAGTGTCTGCCTTTGCTGGTCCCTGTCTAATTAACTTCTGTGGCTGTGGAGTGTGATAATACACAGCTTTGTTTATATACTTCAGAGAACTGTGGGTTTATATGTATATAACACATACATAAAAAAGAGCCAATCTCTTTTTCTTTCCTACATCTGATTTACTCCTGAGATCACAGTTCCATTTATCATAACCAGAGCATGTCTGTTGCAGGGCGTTCAGGTATGTGCTTGTGTCATGAAACTGTAGGATTGTCATTGCATCCCCGGGGTTTCTGCAGATATAAAATGATTTTTCTGTAAGCCACAGGGCTTACAGAAGCCCTGTGTTTTTTTGTTGTTTGTTTGTTTTGTTTTGGATTATTTTTAGGTCTATTTGTAGCACTGTCACTTCTTGAAAGTTGATAATGTTGTTAAGTCAGAGGGTATCACTGGATCTAAGATGAACTTGCATGTGGCTTCTGTAATAAGGAAAATGAACACTGCTGTATTCTCAGATTTAATGTGATGCTGTCTAGGCTGATGGAATATACTTATGTGTATTGTAAATTAATATCCGATGTATATAAATGCTATCTATATGTCTGATTTTCCTTCCATCACTCATCTCATCTAGCAGAGTGTCTTGCACTTGGTAGGTTCCTAATGAATATTTATTAAATGAAAAGGAAAATTAATGCATGTGCATAAAGCAAAATTTCTGTAGGTTGTTTAGTAGTACAACCTACTACTGTTGTACTGATGTACTGATGTACTGATGTTATTTGTATGTGTTTACAGAAAAAAAAATGCACCACGAACAAGAATCTTTTAAAATGTAGGTGTTTCAAACTGACTACCTAATATATATAGTCTTTGAATCTTCAAGTAACCACAATATCACTGCTATATAAGTGCTGTTGAAATGTATGCTGCGAACTAAATGTTGAAGGGAATAGAGAAGCAGTATTTTTTTTCCTTACTGGGCTAGCATGCAATAGAAAAAAAACAAAAGATGACAGAAATTTAATATTTTTTTTTAAAGGAGACTCAGGAAATAAAAGCATGAGTATTGTGTTGATATCTGAAATATAAAATGCTTTAGCATTTCTTTTGGCAGTTTAAAGATAGGTTTCGATGGGTAGAAAAATGTCTTAAAATAAATTTGAAGACAAGTAGAAAGATGACTTCTCAAATCCGTAGAGGGATTTGTTCTAAAATCATGATACATGAAAGAGTAACAATCTTCATTGAGAAAAGAACAAGAATACTTAATTAAAAGGCATTTAATTAATTAGAATGGATCTGGTGGAATAAGGAAGCTATGACCAGGTTGTAAAAGTATCTAATTTCAGACAGAAGTATGGGTAACTTTGAGAAATCAGATCTGAATCAGGAAAGTTTCATCAATATTCATATTTGTCTCTAATGAAAAATGTTTTTTTTTCCTTTGTTTGCCTGTTTGTTTTCATATCTGCCAAGTGATCAAATGGGCAAAGTCTAGATAACCAGTGAATAGAAAGATACTACAGGATTAATCTGGAACACCCAATTCCAGTGTGATCTGGAAAAGCCACTTCTCTCAACCCCGTTCCTTTCAAATTCTGCACTACCCAATAATATGTGTTTGCTCCTGCTGCCTTCTGCAATAAGTTTTCTTTTTAATATAGAATGTTCCTTTATCCTGCTCTCTATTCAGGTAAAAAGTGAACAACAGAAAAGCTATACAATCAGATCTTTAATTAATTCTGGATTTGAATACCATAGGCAAACTGGTGATACTGTAATAAAAATGCCTCAGGAAAGCAACTTTTCTACTTTTAATAACTATCCTCAGAAAAATCTGTAAGATTTGTTCTATTTTCTGTCAGTCTAATAAACGTGTGTCAGCAGTTACTATTTTTTTGGTATACTGGATAAAATAATGACGTATTTTTGAAAACTCTCACATTCTTTCTTCTATTACTTTTCCCTTCTAATCCTTGGCTAATATTTATCTTGAAAATGCAAAGGCTATTTGGGTACCAGGTAGACTTGTTTGTTTGCCATTTCAGCAGCTGGATGTGAACAATTGTAATGGCATTTGATAAATATTCTTCTCCCTTAGCCCTGGGACTAACCCTGATACTTATAGCTCTTATTTTTACTGAAGAGAGCATTACTATTTAACTTTTAACAAAATTGCTAGATCAACAAGAGCCCCTGTGAATGCCTCTCTAAAGTATTTCACTATGTAGTTTTCCTAGTAATTGTATAACACTGTTCTTCATGATATATAATACTCAATCCTCTGATAAGATCAAAGTTATAAGGGGTCTACTCTGCTAAAAGAATATATCAGAGCTTATCAATCCTGTTTCAAGTTTAACTAAAGGCAAAGACATAGATATCTATTTAAATAAAAACAACAGAGTGATCTTTTATAAAGAGATCCAAGAAAGATACATACTATTAATAAAAGTCAAATCAGATTAACAACAGTGCATTTATTTTCATTTATTTTGTCTGTACTTCATGGGGATTGATAGTTATGCAACCGTATGCAAGGCTCTTTTCCCTGGAGGTGTCATCACTGTTCTTGAAAGCATTTGTCATCCTGGTATGGAGTTTATGTCACGTGTTTGCATCAGATGCTGACTAGCTGTGACTTTATTGTTGTAATCTAGCATTAGGAACAGGAAAACATCACAGAACGGATTAACAAATCCCCTTATCAGATGTTGACACTGACAAAAATCTCCAAATCTGCACAAGGGAGAACAGTTATAGTATTGTTTATGTTTAAAAGACACTGAGGTGGATCTCTCTAGAATACTTTTCTTATGGACTTACATTTGCCAAGTAACATAAGTTATGCAAGACACAGTGTTTTATGATTTAATCTCTGTTATATAACATTCTCTGGAGGGCAACGGATATTAGAGGATGATATTAGCCTAACTTTGTCATTCTCCCAAGTTCAGGAGAATTAGAAAATATCTTCTTACCAGAAATAAGGGTGAAGCCATAATTTTTCTTTATATTACTTGATATTAGGTTATTATTGATTCAGTTTAGTTTATTATTTGGCATTAGTCCAAGTTAGCAAAAAAAGTTTCTACCTCAAATGTCTTTGTGATAATGATTTAACTGCTGCACATCCCTGATCCTTCAGCAATTCAATTCTAATAGTAAGAGAGAAAACAATTATAATAGCAGGTATGGAGAATGGAGAAAATATTTTTACACTGTATAAGTTCACACTCCTCCCTACAATAATGGAAATTAAGAACAACTCAGATGCATAAACTTGTTCAGAAGAGTCATTCGCACTCTCAGCGTACAGGCATTCTTTCTTCTGCGTGCAGGAAGTGCTGTCTGTTCTCTTAACGAGTCATAGGTTCCATTTCTGAGTTAGCATCACATGTGAAAGTATACGTATCAACTTAATCAGCCTGAGTTTGATTTGGAAAATCTCAGAAAAAAATATTTAAAAGTTGTGGCTTTAAATATTTAGTCAGAGCTAAAAACAGTTTGAAAATTACTGGTATTGGGGGAAAACAGCAGCTGCACTCTTTGCAGGAACTATTTATTTATTGGCTATTCCTCATTTGAATATTATCTTGGCAGTAAGGATATGGGAAATCATCCTTACTTCGTTATCTATGAATATTGATCAATGGCATGCTATTAAAATTTAAATGTTTAGGTGAATATTTAGATCATTTTGTTTCAAGGCCTCTCCTTGAAGCCTCCTCTGGATCTAGTCCCTGGTTCCGCTGAAGTGATAGTTTCTGCGGTCAGTGCCAGAGTCCCCGACTCATTGCATTTCTCTAGCAGTGACTAGATCTAAATGTAACATTATTATTATTAAAAATAAATACTCAGAGGTTGAATCCTTATGCCTCAATTTTAAAGCTAAAGTACAAGCCCACGACTGACTTGCATGTATTTGGCGTAACTTCCACATGAGCATGAAAATGTGGGTGCCAGTCTGTTCCCATACTCCCTAATCTAAGTCCCCGTGCCTTGTTTACGTTTCCCTTTTGTTTAGTCAAAGCTGTAACCGTTGCTGGCATTTTGGTGTTTTCTGCAGGCTGTGGAGTGGGAGTGTGATGAAGCCACCAAGAAGGCCTGCTACAGCAAGGGCAAGTCGAAGGTAAGAAGGACGCGGTCATGGGCCGCCATCACCACCCTGTTTTGAAGGACTATATAAAAAGCATTTTCATATGAAGGGTATTCCTGACTGTGGTGCCATGTGAAGTGAAAAAAGTAAGATTCAAAATATGTCTACAGTAAATTCTCAAGTTTTGAACATTAAATTCAAATTAACCACAGCAACCAATCGCTTCTAGGAAGGATTCAAAACATAAGATCTGATCTAATTTGCACTGTCAGTCATTAGACTAAGATAGGAAATTAATTAACTGTGCTACCATTTGAAAACATAAGGGCCTGAATTTTAAAAATAATGTTTTGATTTTCTCCTTTCATACTTTATAGCTAACTCTAGAAAGTAATTATATGATAAATAAAGTTATATTAAAATAATTTGAGATTTATTCTTTCTAATTTATCTTAACATATCCTTTCTAATAAGCTCTCTCTGTTTTCATGCTAAAATCTACATCACTAAGTTTCTGTGGGAAGTGCAGGTTGTACGTAAGGTTGGAAGTGCATTTCTTGAGCAGCTCTCCCACGATTGGCCGGCTCAGCGACAGGCACGATTCTTGGTCTTTCGAGGATGTGTATGTGTCTTTGAGAAAATTATACATGATCAACTTGAGAAAATTCTTCTGCAGCTGGTGGATAGGCTCACTACGTCTCATTCTGTTACTTATTTATTTATTTATTTTTTCTACTTCATTGGAGCTGGGCTTTGCCAATGGTGAATTACACTTTGGGTTACAGAGGAAAGCAGATGCACACAGAGTAGCATCGAGGGCTTGCTGTGTGTGCAAAGTTGGTCTCGGGGCCCAGAGCTTGGGGAAATATATAGCAAACGTAGAGAGCGCTGGCAAAAGATCCTCCCACCACCTGTATTTATAAAAGAGTATTATACATTTTATTTTACCCAGTTTCATTTTTCCTGTTAACTGAACAATTTTGAGAATCAGATACTGCAGCAGGTCTTGGCCAACTTAGTCATTGCGTTTACTAAAACTGAATAAAGAACTTGGAAGAGGAGAGGGAAAAAAATGCAGTCTTGGCCAGGGAAACAGAGACAAAGGAAAGACTAAGAGCAGAAATTGATGAAGGCTATGTCCTGAAAGATATTTAACCTCAGAAAATATCTCTGAAAATAATCATCAGGAATATAAGAAGATTTAAAGGTAGCTCCAGGTTGCAAAGAAACAGAATATGGTGTCTTAGAATACCCCCCAAATAAATAAATTATAAATAATAACATAAAACCTCATACATAGGGGACCTGTACAACCTTCTTAGTGAGTTTGTATTATAGAAATTATGTATAAAACCTTTTCCTCCCTGCAGTGTATGAGCCTCAGTGTGGTGGATGAGTGACTGAGCTCTTGTCCTTCACATAAGACCACGTGCCCTGGGGAGAGGGGTGTGCATAGTCCGCTTTATACAAAGTGGGGGTAGAAAGGACGGTTTGCTGTCCTTCAACTCGCAGGATTCCCTGATGGAAAGCACTGGCCTTTCTTTGCATGGTTCTAAGGCCAACGCTGTGCCTTGCCTTGGGATATGGGGACCTCCCAGGCAGTCCAGGCACTAATGACCTATCCCTCCCTTTTACCTCTCCTCTCTTTTCCTCTCCTATTTCTTCTTTTCTTCACCCCCCCTTCTGGTGCATTGGCTCTTCCCTCACCTCTCCTTTCTTTCTGGGTCTCCTGGGTACACCAGTAAGCATTATTTAGTTTGGGGAAGCCTCGCAACAGAGTTCGTGGACAGACACCTGTTGCAGTGTCTGTCTCTGAAAATGTTTCCTGATAGTGACCGACCTTTGAGGTCCTGCTGCTCCCTCCCTCTCCGGGGGCCCATTGCTATTCCCCCATCAGGCCTTAATGCTCCCCAGCTGCCTCCCTCACTCATCCCTCAGGACTCTGTGTCTCATCCCCAAATTGCGTTGGTTTGAGTCTTGTAGAATCCAGTAGCCACTTGTACTTGCCTGGCCACGCTGCATTTCAGTCATCCAGCCCTGGGCCAGGAGCCGGCTGGGTGGCTCCTTGTTGATCTGCACGCCCTCCCTGACCCTGGGCTGAACCCACCATGGATGTTTGAGGATGCTCTACTGAACGAGTGAGTGAACATGAGAAGCCCGTACCAGGGCAGGGTGCTTAGTTCAGGGGCTCTCACCCTCGCCACTGCTGATGTTGGGACAGATTGTCCTTTGTTGCAGGGGCCTCTCCTGCACCCTGCAGGGTGTGTAGCAGCTTCCTTGGCCTCTGCCCACCCAGGCAGGACAACCCAAAATAACCACAGATGTCTCCAGGCATTGCCAGACATTGACCTCGTGGAGATTCCCTGCTTTAACGTGTAAAATAGCAAATGTATTGGTGACTTTTACACTGTACATTTTGATTTTTGTTCTCTCTAGGAGTGCTTCCATATTTCATCTGGATCACATGTATATGTCTATTTCACAGACTTAAAAAATTAACTGTAAATGCCCTTCCCTTCTCTGCACTTGAGTCTCCTCGTACTTCTGTGTACTAAAGGAAAGCATCAGATCACTTAATGTAGTCAGGGGGTTTTCCTTCTTATAGTCTGCAAGTCCATAATTTTAAAGCAATCTATGTAGTTGCCTGCTGCAGATAGGTTATTACTACTTGGGTTGAAGGATGGCTCTTGCTGTATCAAGACTGGCCCACATTTTGCCTTAAGCTGTGATTATTGGTTGTTTGGTACTTAGAAATTAAGCAAGTGAAAACCAGAGAACAAACAGCAAAAGGCCATCTTTCACGCCTAATAGGTAATATTCCCTTAATTCACAGAAGAGACCAATCGTTACTACACTTAATTGAATTTTCTTGATACACAGAAAATGAGGGAGACAAACATTGTCAAATAAAATCATATCTTTACATTTCACATGCTTTTGGTTTTAATAGATTAATGGCAAATCCTATTAATTATAGATTGACTCAAACTGTATTTGTGGATGGATTTTTTAACACTCATATGGTAAGGCAGATGAAGATGAATGTCAAGAGCCATATACTCAGAGAAGGATGAATCGCCTGTTGTGTTAGGTTGCACTAAGTATATTGATAAATTCACATAGAGTTTTAAGTAACCCCTGCTCCCTTGAAATGGAATTCGGCTTATGCAGCAAAACTGTGCACGTTGAAAGTTTGTATGTGCAAAATGACGTGGAAGCTTTGCAAATGTGTTGGCCTAGGCAGTGCTGCAAGCTGGTCCCGGGTGGTGCAAGCGGAAGGCTTTGTCCTCCTTCACAAGTCACCTTTCCTTTCTTGGCATCCCTTGCCTTCTTAACGTGGTGACTGAATGTGACAATCAGGTGAGGGACCCACGCAGAGCCCTGGGAACATGTACAGAAGGGAGAGAACCCAGGCGGTCCCTAGGGGTAGAAGGAACCAGGTTAAGCAGAGCCTGCTGGAGGACTGGCCCTGACTTAGAATTCAGACAATCCAGATCTCCCTGTTCTGACACTGCCTAGGGACCAAGTCAGATAACATTGTCACAGTCGATTTGACCGATATGTAATGTCTTTTTGGGGGAATGGAATTTAAACTATTTTTGGTGGTCATGAGTTTAGAAGGAGAATTCAACTATTTTATAATTTTGCTTGTGTTGTAGTGTGATGAGAACTTACACAGAATTACAAAGTTTCCCTTCTCCCTGAAATAAAAAGAATAATGTAAAATGGGACATCTCAAAAATGAGAGAAATGCCAGCCATTTGAATTGAACTTTTTTTTTCCCCCTACCCTAAGAAAAGTGGTCTGTGCTGTACCTCATAATGCATTTTACTGCAGAGCAGAAAGCAGGGCTGGAATGTGAGGCGTGGAAGGAGGTGGCTGGGCCTGCAGGGGGATGCTGCCTGCACCCACTTGCTTCCTTGATGGGAACATTCCTTGGCTGGCTGCAGAGCACGGGAGAATAAAGTGGACAAATTTCCTTTTGTTTTGCTGGTATTGCTGTGGCCAGACAGGGACATAATTTTGTGTGTAGGCCATTACAATTTCAATTTAGGGAATCAAGGCCAACAGAAGTTATCCAAATCTTTGATTTAGGATGGGTTCAAAAAGAAGGTAGGTATTGACACCATCAATTCTTTGCAAGGTTTGAGTTCTATTTTATTTATTTCAGCTCACTTTGGAGAGAGTGTCATTGCTTACAATGGCTTAAACATTCCATGTAAAAAGGAGAAATAAAATCTGATTTTGTGGATTCAAATTTATAATAAAATCTGTAGCATTTAGTTCTTTTGGAAATAGCATTATAGAAATCATATTCTAGAATTACATAAATACCTTTTATACAAATGTTATTTTTAAACACAAATAGTCGATTCTCTCACGATCTGACAACGGTTCCTTGTCTGTTTGGGGTTATTATGTCTGAACTGAAGTTCCTCCCACCATGACATTCAGGAACTTTACAAAGGAAACATAGCTGATTATTAAGGGAATGAAAGCGCTGCTTTGTGCTTATATTATAGTTTATAATTGTCAAAAGTTTCTTGTTCATGATCTCATTTCAGGATTTTTGACACCAAGTTCCTAGAACGATTTTGCTAGTTAGTGGGAAAGTTTTGATTAGAATTCAGGGCTTTATGTATTGTTCATCCTGTTGGTCCTATTTCCCAAGCTGTCAAATTGTGCCAGTAAAGAGGGAAACGTCTAGTGATTAAGAGGAAAAACAGGACACCGTTCTGCCTTGGTATTTTTACCCAAAGTGCCAATATTTTGAAAGCTGTGAGTTCATCAATGAATACAATGCACTACAGCACTGCCTTTATCATATATAATTGCTTTAAAAATCAAGGATACTTTAGATTAAATAATAACAAGCTGTGCAGATTATGCATACCAAATTTTGGTCTTTTCAATTGAGATGCCCAAACAAGTTTCCCATGAAGTCAGCTCAGTTGAAAATAGTCATAGTATGCAAATATATACAGTATAGTATATTTTAACATATTAATACACCATACATTACATAGCATGTAATATATATTTAATACATGTGTGTTTATATATTTCATCCATAATAGGTATTACATATGTAATACGTATATATACAATTATATATGTATATATTTTAGACACGCACGCCTGATTGGATGGTATGGTTTTTCCACAGTCACCTGCTAATCATGACTTTGGTTGGTGCACATTACATTCAACTCTTAAATGCTTTCTTTACAGAAATTGCACCTCTTCCGCCCTTTGGATAATCCTGAAGCTAATACATTATTAAGAGAAGATGCGACACTTTCACTGGGAGGGCTGTGATTAACATAAAGGCCCTCAGGCTTCCAAGCCTCATTTCTTGTCCCCAAAATTGATGGGTTGGGCGATGGGCTGGGTGTTGTTAAGAAGCCCCTGAGGGGTCCGCTCTGTCTGCAGGTCATCTTTCTACCCAGTCATATGGTCTTTCTTCAGGCAGAACATACCAGTTTGAAAAAGAAATGATGAAATGCTATAGGGTAACACAAATTAATTTACTAAGAAAACAGCCCTAAAACAAGTACTTTCTCTAGTGGGGCTGGGGCCCTGTGTCCTTGAGACCCAATGGGCATGGGCTGGTCTCCATCTGAAAGCCCTTTCTGTGAGTCAGCAACATGCACCTCAGCTATCAATTCAAACAGGAATCGCCTGGAAGTCAAGGGCAGGTTGATCTGCCTGTGGGTCGCAGGCCCACGTGGGTCATTTTAACATCCAAGTGCCGTTATCCAAATGCAGACGGATGGCTCCGTTATCAACCAGGCAGGCCACACGGCAAGCTGCTAGCGGCCTTGGGGATGTCTCTATGACTTCTTGGAGAATCAGAGCCCATTAAATCCTCTTGACCCATTTTCAAGGCACAGAAATGGGATAAAAGAAAAAATTCTTAAATCAGAAAAGGAAAATCATAGACATTTAAGTATGCTGATTTATAAGAAAAACCTCCAAAAGAATCTCCTAAGGGGACTTTTACATTATGCCCATATTTTAAAATAGATGATTCCAAAGTACTTCAAGCAAGTTCAGGAAACTCACGAAAAGGCCGTGTTTGCAGCAGGGATTGACGGAGCATTGGCCAGGAGATCTTCTGTGGGAGAATCTAAGTCTTAGAATCACCATCAGGAGGAAAATAATTATTACACAGCCTGGGACTCCAGGCCGTTTTTCCTTTCCTTCTTAATTCTGACTCTCTGATCCCTAAATTTATCTTCTGCTTAAAATCTGAGTACCTCCACTTTCTTCCTTTTCTATGTTTTTACATTCTGTTTTGTTTGAACTTGCCTCAATCTCTCTTTATAAAAAAGTTATTATTTTAAATGAATTTATTTGTGTAAAATTCACATCTAAGATACGCATTCTAGGATCAGTTAAAGCAGGCTGTGAATTAAACATGTTGAAGCTTTTAAGGGAGTGAGACCAGGAAGGATGAAAGATGTGCTGCTTGTGGAGCCCAGCGAAGGGGCACGCGCTGGCCCAGCCTCAGTGGCGGTCACTCAGGCTCCTCCCCGACCCAGCGCCAGCAGGCCTTGCCATGACTGGGCTCAACCAGAACATTCCCTTCCCCAGGCGTCTGTTATCCTGCGTTCCTCCAGCTTCACAGGGCTGGGTCCCTCCTCCATCATTTTATGAAAATTTTTCATAGGCCTCCTTGTCCAATCATTCTGATTCCTGACGTTCAGGACATGGTCTTTTATTTTCTACAGTCATTGAAATAATTCTGTGCCCTCCTCATTCACTTTTTTCTTTTTTTCTTTTTTTCTTTTTTTTAAACTACATTTTCCCTGCCCCTCTCCAGCGCAGGTCTGCATCCCAACTATCACATTCCGCATGTGTGTGCACCTGACTTTCTGCTTTTCATCGGGCTTGTGATTGGCCTTCAGGAATGCTAACCACCTACAGTCTCATTGCCCTTTGTTCTTCTTTTGGGAAATTAAGGCAAACACCACACTGGCTATCCTGGTTGTTTCCCTTTCCATAACTGACCAGAGGCACTTGCTTTCCCCTTGCCAGGGCCGTGCAACTCTGCTGGGAGATCTTGCCTTTTCAATCCGGGTGATTCTCTTGCAATAACTCACCCTTGCCCATGTTGTTTGTCACCCTGTGAATGCCTCTGCACATTGAGACCTTGTGGCAGGCTCTTGTATTTTTGTTGTTATTTTTGTTTTGTTTTGTTTTAAAAAGCCTTCTACCTCTTTCCTTGCTTTTGAAAGAGTTCTAAAGGCAGCAGCACAAAACAAGCGATATCCCCACCACCCCCTCCACCATGTATAATTTCCCATCCAGGTCTCTATTACAGTGCCATTGTCATGTCTGTCTTATCATTGAGCCCTCTGCCCCACTCAGCCCTGTGCTCTGGAAGTGTCTTTGTGGCTGTCCCTCTGGCGGGCGCGGGTCTCCTGCCCCCTCCTTGCTCTGCCCCTGTCTTTGGACCCCTGTGCGCCTCTGCTCTCTGGGGTGGCAGTAATGGCTGTGCCCTCCTCTGGGTTCTGGGTCTAAAAAGGGTCAACTCTGGGGTCCTCTGAAGTCTTTTGTTTTATTCCTTCCCTTTCCAACTCTCCTGTCTTTCGTCCAGTTATAAAAAAAAAGAGAACAAAACCAAACCAGCCTCCCATTGAAGGGACGTTTCTCAGTTACCCAATTTGCTGTCTACTGTTTGTGTTCCCTTCTTAATTCTTTTCATGGTTAATGTAGATCTTCCTTTTTAATTTTTTTCTCAGCATAGCAGCCAATAACATGTTGCTGTTACTACTAGAGATAGTGTGAGGAGACTCACCTACCCTTGGTATTTCACTTTGCCTTTGGAAAGCGAATTCAAATGTCTTAGCATTTTCATTGTTCCTGCCAGGCCGTGGGGTAGACTGGGTTATGGCAAGGCAACGTTTTCACATAGAGTGGGGTCTGTTTGGTTGGGGAGAGGATTGCTGTATCCTTCAATCCAGATTGTCCTGATTCCAGCCACTAAGTGAATCATGTGGCATCTTCTGTGTCCAGCTGGTTGGTTGGTCACCACGGCCTGTCCTTTGCTAGATGCTGGCCTTTCACACCTACCATCTGTCCAGGCACAGAACGACAAGAGCCTGAATTATGGAAGTGGCTCCCTCCCTGCCTCCCTCACACTATGGCCTCCCCATCTCCAGCTTGTCCTGCACACTGACTCCTGAGTGGCCCTTCAGTAACAAACATGAGATCAAGTTGAAACTTCATGCAGTAAAAACATTGAACGGGTCCTTTTATGTTCAGAGTAAAATGGAAACTCACTAGCCTGGCACACCTGGCCAGTGTATGGGCTACCTCTTCTGTACACGATGATAGCACCATGCTTTCTGTAGCCACGATGCCTTGGTACAGTCTGTTCCTCTTGCCTCAATGTCTTTTACCTCTTTTTCTCAGTAAAGTCCGCAGGTGTCCTATAATTGCCTCCTCCAGGAAGCCTCACTAAATCTTACCCTTCCTTTAAAACTTAGCTTATGTGTCACCTCCTCCAGGAAGCCTTCTTATACCATTCCCTCCCCTATTCCTTTGTAGCTAGGTATTATGCCTCTTTTCTCTGTGTCCTCTTTATAGCGTGTGGACAGCTCCAGGTCATTGTTATTTACCTGTATTTTAATTTTCTGCCAAGGGCTCGGTTTGTGACTTCTAGCACAGTGTCTACCAATGTGTAGGTACTCAGTATGCTTATTGAGTGAATGAAGAGCTTTCTAGCTCACTTGCCCATCACTACTATGGCCACACCCCAGATTTTCTATGTATGCTTTGCAACCACAAAAAATACTCAACTCTAGGTAATCCTTAAGCATGAGGTTTGGTGCTAAATGTTCCAGACATCCTTTCCTTATTAGTTATATTTTTACCTGTCGAATGAATTAAAAGTGTTTATAGATACTTGCCATGTATTTAATGCAGTTCAAGCCCATAAAGTAAAACTTGTTCCAGTTTGTGTGCAGAATTCCACATATGACCTTGGATTGGAGAAGCATTTGCACCATTTTTTTCAAAGTCCTGGGGAAGTTTTCCGAGGCACTGTTTCATGAGCAACATCTAATAGGTTCTTTTTATTTATTTTCCTAATACATGTTTAAGGCAATTTAGAGTTTGTGCTATTATCAGATACAATTCAAAATGAAGCCATAATTGTCAAAAGAAGACACATGCTTGGAGAATTTAATTAAACATATATTTATCTGCATATGTATTCTCTATTGAGCAAGGTACAGATACAGAATGCCAATTGATTTAATAAAAGTCAAATTATTTAATAGCCTTGTTGTTATTTTTAGCCAATATCTGAAAGGGTTTTTTGTTTTGTTTTTAGAGGTTAACATTTTATTAGGCAGATAAAATGGATTCATACTCATCATTCCTCCTACGCTCAGGCCTTGTTGACATGTTTCTTGTGTTTTGTTTTGTTTTGTTTTGTTAGGAGGAATGTCAGAATTACATCCGGGTGCTTCTGGTGGGTGGCGACCGGTTATTCACCTGTGGGACCAATGCTTTCACACCTGTCTGCACCAACCGCTCGGTAAGGCTTCATTTTGAGCTTCAACAGAACTTAATATCAGGAGAAGCCAAATATTGTGCCAAAATCCTAGTTTTAAGTGTATTTCTGTACACCAAGGTGTTGCTCTTTAATTCAAAAGCAGTTTCTGTCAAATTGAATACATATTTGATTTTATTTCTAATCATGACTATCAATTATACAAAGAACCAGAAATAATTATAGCTTGAATAATTAATTTTAAATGTGTCTCTAAACCATTTCAACCAGCATTTTCCCCGCTAGTGACTGTAAACATCAATCAAAAACATATTATTTTTCCTTATTTTGCTTTATGATAGAGATACTGCTAAGTATTAAAATGGTCTAAAATCACAATCCAAAGGAAGAAAATGTAACCTACAAATTGGATAAGAAGTAGGTCAGAAAAGTAAAACAAATACACAAAAAAATGTAACCCTAAGAAAATTCAAGTTGTAACTGACCCTCTTTCTCTTCTTTAAGCTGGTATCACTGACAAAGGAATTTTCAGCACGCACATCCTATAGCAGTAGCATAGCAGGGTCGTCACACCACACCTGGAATCTTCCTAATTCAGAATACTAATCTATCTAATCCCCCTCTGGCAATATGATGGGGAAAGATCCTTATGTCAGTTTCCTAGCTGCTCAACTTCTCTCAAAACCTTAATTTATCATCTGTGTTTATTGTTTGTTGTTTCAAATTAACATTCAGTTATTGTAAGTGAAGGGAGGAGGAAGACGACAAGAGAAGAGGTGCGATGCTTACAGAGATCTCCCTGGGCTCCGTGCTCACCCCCCACACCCCTGCACTCACCATCCCTGCTGTCATTCAGTCCTCAACACCCACCCAGGGGGTAGTTATTCTCTGGGGCCCCTTTTGTAAGAGAAGAACCTGAAACATAAAGTGTGTTCACAAATGACCATGAGATCTGTGGAGGAAGGGAAAGGAGAAACTTTCTTTTCAGAGAGACAGTCTGCAGGTAGGGCAACTCAGCCTCTGGGGAAACTGAAAGCACGTGCTTGGAAGCGGGGACAGAGAGTTGGCATTTATGTCCTTTAGGGTCCTTCTTACATGTATATTTGGCAGGTGTGGGGGAAATCTATGAATATTTAGGAGGGAAATCAAGCATATGCACAGTGGGCAACACATATGTAACATACATTCTATGTTCACTTTAGGGTGGAGTTTTAACATGAAAATGAGGTCGAATTTGGCTCTTTTCATCCAAAGATAAACCGTAGGGCATAAAGACCTTATGTGTGCCATCTTGGAGAGCCGGTGAAACTGGCTTCTGAGTGTGGCTGTTATAAGGAGAATGTTTGCAAGGTGAGGTCCTGCCTGGCTGGCCGGACCACGGTGGGGCAGGGATAATCTGGTGGGCTGGGCCGTCCACTGGGGTCAGTTGGGAAACTCCCAGTTGTAGCTGTTTTGACAATTCTTTAAGGGCTAGTTCTTCTCAGTTACAGAAAAGGAGACCTATGGCAGTCAGTAGTACAGGGTTCCTGAGTGACCCCTCTCCCTGCGTGGCCACTGGATTCTGTTCCGGTGTGACTCAGCCACATGGCATTGATTTCATCTGTCAGCTGGGGGCAAATTGTATCACGAGTTTAGGGAACTTATCCAGGCTACACATCCGTTAGCAGAGTCAGCCGTGTGCCTGTGTCTGCCCCCGACCCTTCTGCTCTAACACCTCTCAGCTACGAGCAAAGAACCAAGTCAAGCAAAGATCCCCCGGCACCCAGAGCTTTTCTCGTTCAATGAGTGGTTGGGAATCCAGCATTAGGAAGCTGAACTCGTAGAAATGACTCCAAGACACCGGGGTGTCTCTCTGGAAATGGGAACTGCTGGTACTACAGAGCCACACACCCTCACCTGTGAGCACATTGTTGGGGGCTCTTCATAATATTTCGATACACTATTATTGATAAAATTGTACATAATTTATTATTGTGATTTCTAGTTCTGTAAATCTTAAAGTTGGTTTCTGTATTAAGATAGGAAAACATGCAACACGTGTGCATTATAAATCAAAGGCATATACACAATAATCTTGTTTTCATACTTTGTGAGTGTTCAGTGGTATGAGGCTCAGTAACTCTAAAGGCTGGGAAGGACAGACTGATCGATGGATTCTCCAACCATGACCACAGCGGGCTGTTTCATCAGTCAGCATGTAACCATTGGTCACGTCTAATCACACACCCCGGAGAGCTTAGGGCACATGCTTCTCTGCGATCGAGGTGGATGTAATCCATTAGCATTATCAAAGGGGCATTCTCAGGGGATACCTGGTTTCTCTCGTCTTTGCCCACAGCTGAGCAACCTGACCGAGATCCACGATCAGATCAGTGGCATGGCCCGCTGTCCCTACAGCCCCCAGCACAACTCCACAGCCCTCCTCACGGCAGGAGGGGAGCTCTACGCCGCCACCGCCATGGATTTCCCAGGACGCGACCCCGCCATTTATCGGAGTCTGGGCATCCTGCCCCCTCTCCGCACAGCACAGTACAACTCCAAGTGGCTCAACGGTAAGCCTTGCAATCACTCCCCATCTGCTTCGCATTGGTTGGTGATGACTAGTTATTTGGTGCTCAAAAGCAAACTTTTACACTTTCCAAATAAAAACAGATTCTTCATTTTCTAAAGAAATCAAAATGTAACTTGTTTAGGACTAATGACAAGAAGGACATCATGTGGCTCTTTAGTGCTAGGAAGAGAAATGGTATTACAAACACTCTAGACCTGGTAACAGAGCTAATCTCTGTATGACATTCATCAAAGGTAAGCTTTTTTCTCCATTATTGTTTGAAGTCTAGAAAATTTGACGTCTTGTCATAGACTCATGTACATTCCTTCTAAGTTCCTTATATATCTAGAAAAGGAAATTATTAATACATAATGAAATTTTCAGACACCATATGAAAGAATCTGTCTATAAGTAACTCCAAATAACTTGACAATTAGTAATAAAAATGTATAACTCATGTACCTATAAGTCAGTGGTAGGTGTCTTCAGAATTTACTAATTCAGTGGCTCAAGAGTTACTAAGGACCCTCATCTTGTCACTGCTGTCTCTGCCATCCATAGTCTGCCAGGTGGCCCCAGGCCAGCTCTGCTATGGATGCCAAACTGCTGCTGTAGTTTCAGGTACTGCATCCACATGTGGCAGTATGCACTGGGAGAAGTGCCGTGTTCCTGTGTCCCCTTTTTTTTTTTTTGAAAAAAAAAAGAGACCAAAAACCCTCAGAAATTTTCCTTTAATTCTGGGCCAGAATCTGGTCACCTACTCACTAAGCAATCAGAAAATGGTGCCAATCACCTGTATTGAGGTTGGCTCGATGCACACACACACGCACACACACACAAAGGAAATGCATATGCACTGTGTGTAATCCGTTGACTGAAGCATTTATTTGATAGTTTGCACAAAGATGCATTCTTAAGATTGCCATTATTATATTTATCATTCTGATATCCCACGTTCTATAATGACTTAGGGACTTTTTGCCCAGTGCAAGCTAATTATGTAGACCAGAGTTTCTCAGTCTCAGCACTATTGGCGTTTAGACCAGATCATTCTGTGTGGTGGTAGTGGGGGTTATTGTACCTGGCACTGTGGAACATTTAGCTTCATCCTTGCCCTCTACCCACGATATGCTGGTAGCATACCCCCTCTGCCTACTTGTAAAAATTTTTCAATATCCCCTGGAGGAAAAATTGCCCTTAGTTGAGACCCACTGGTTTAGACTCATCATTTATGCATGTGTATGTGTTCGTGTATGTATGATATAGGCAATCTAACCACCACAGTTCACCTTTAAAAGATTCCCTTGTAGAAAAGACAATGTCCTCACCATTAACTTTCTCCAGTAAATTGAATGACTCTATTGCTTCCAAAGGGCAACATGAATTGTTTTCCCCAACTGAAGCACTAACTAGATTTCTCCCATTAACATCATTTCTGTTGAACTGGCCTTAGCTGTGCCAATCGACTTTACGGGCAGTCCCCTTTTTGCCTTGAAACTTTCATCTGTGTAGCTTACAGTTGTTGTTGCTATTTATTTGTTGATTTTTACTGCCTAAGGAAAGTTTACAGTTAAAAATTAGAGTTTGCAGAAAAAAGTAAAAAGTAATCAGGAAGCACAGTCTTCTTTTCCAGGAGTGACACCGTAAGAACACCCTGCAGAAACAATGCAGGGCGTAGCGTGAGTTACAAACACTGGCTGCTTCTTACCTGCGACTCAGAGGCCACTGCCAGGTCAGGTGGTCAGTCTGTTCACCACCTGCAGGGATCCTTTCCTTCTGGGGGTTAGGTGATGTCACATGGACAGAGGAAGAGCTAACCCAGTGCTTGCCACAGCCACGGTAGGCGTAGCATTGTTGCTTGTGGTACAAAGAAATGAATGCTTCAGATTCCTAAAATGTGCTTCTGTTAATTTATAATGTCTGATAACTGCAGAAATTGAAAATAATCGAAGGTAAATATGGTGGCTCTACCCTCAGCCCATTGTGTCAGCATATTCTGCATGACACTGACTAGCCAGCATTTCCCAGGAGGGCAGCACCTACCGACCCAGCTCCCCCCACCCTCCCTGTCCTACCCTGAGAGGACCTTCACACCCAGGCAGAGAGCAGATAGCCCTGCCTGGAGGCTCTGAGTTCTTGCACGTGAAGTGTTACCTTGCTTCTCTCTCCTGTGTTTTGTCGGGATACTTTCTTCTGCTGAAGAACCCTGAGATATTGTTTACACTCTTGGCTGGCCCTGGTTTTCTTCTCAGATTGATCCTCCATCCAGGATGGATTCTGGCCTCTGACGGGGCCACCACTCAGCTCTGCTTCCATCCCCTGCAGAGCCTGGACACTGGAATGTTTACTCTCATTGCCTAACTGTAACACGCACTTGGCAGCTCATGTGCTCTTTGCCAAAAGCCCTGTCTCAGATCTGCCAGCTTTAGTTCTTCTCCCTTCCTGCTCACGTTGGCCCTGGCACATCCAGCCCCAGGGGAATCCACCCTTGGTTTCCACATCTCCAACACACAAGAGTGCTGGAGACAGTCACCCTGCGTGGGAAAGGTGTAGCCCGAGGTGCAGCCTCCATCCTCAGTGAACACCCCTAGGCAGCTCTGGAATTGTCTGAGCCCCCATCCCAGTCTCCACCAACAACTCCTCCATCCAAGTCCTCTCCAGCCTTCCCAGTGTGTTTGTGGCACTCCCTACTTGGTAGAGACATGGTAGCCCCAGAGGGCTCCTCCCACTCACCCCTCAAACTTATTCTTTCCCGTCCCTCTTGGTCTGATTATTTCCACTGTGTTCTGGAGAAATTTTCTTTTCTTTTATTTTTTTGCTCGAATTTCTTGCCTTATCCATTTTCCCTTCTTTTTGTTACAGTGTTAATTTATTTTCTTCTCTAATGGTGACACCATTATTTTAGAAAAACCACTCTGATCTCTTCCCTCTACAATATGACAAAAACCAACAAAGACACCCAAATGAGCAACTAGCAAATGCCCTTAGTTCTGCCATGTCTAAGAGTGCTCCTATTTCCTGTTGTGATTTTAGGGACCCATTAAATGATGCTCTCAAAATCTTCTAAGTTTTCAACCAACTGAGTCAACACATCAGATCCTGGAGTTGAGTCTGTTCTGCACAGAGCTTTGTGGGGAACAGGACGAAGGCTGCAGAGGGGGTTGCTCTTCCTGCTTCTGGGGCAGTGTAATCGAAAGTCTCTCCCGGCAGAGGCAGGAGGCGAGGGGAATACGCCCCCTCCGTCAGTCACCTTCTGTTCCTGGCCAACCCTGCTGAGCTGAGCGACAGCAGTCTCAACTCACAGCCTTCAGGCCCTTCCCGTCTTCCCCACCCTCCACGCCCACCACACTGCTCTGCAGCTACTCTCCCGAGTACCACAACGTCTACTTGTAGCCTTTGAGGACTGACTTCCAGCCATCCCCTCCCCTGTCTTCTTAGAAGGATCAACAGCATTGTTGCCTCGAAGCTTCTTAGAAAGTTTACGCTGCAGACTTAGCTGGTTCATGCTTCCTCGTAAGCATCTCCTAAATCCTCCACTCCTTGCCCAAAGCTGGTCTTTGAGCCTCGGTGATTCCTGGGGATTCTGTCCTCAATCCCATGCTCCTCCTGTCTCTGCACGCTCTTCTAGACTTCTCAACTATTCCAAAGTTTTAACTACCTCGCCCCACACCATGCCCCACCCACTGAGGACTAACTGCAGATTCAGTCTCAGCTCCATCTGCCACGGTCACTTCCAGCTGGATGCTACCTAGAGCACTTCTGGCTCCCCAAGACCCAAGTCCTCTCTGGCTCTGGCTTCTCACCCAGGCTGTCCCTCCGCCTGGACACTCTTCCCCAAACCCCCAGGGAGCCCCAGCTCCAGTGTCTCCTCTTCGGAGGAGCCTTCTTGGGTCGTCCTGTCCAAGGAGCTTCCCCGGGCCCTCTATCTCATCACCCTGCAACTTCCTTCCTGGCAGAATCACAATTTGTCATCAGTTTATCAATATTTATTCTCTCTGGAAAGCCAGTTCCACATCTGATCACACAGGTCTTGTTCATTCCTGGGTGGTCACCGTGCCTGGCCGATGTCAACAAATGTGTAACAAGCGAATGCACAAACACGGCTGAGGGTGGGTGGGCGGATGGTCTCCTGTCTGCTCCAGGTGACTCCCTCGTGTATGAGCAGACTGATTTTTCAAAAATCCGAATCTCATCATGCTCTTCATCAAATCTTTGCAGAGCCTCCCACTGTGTGCAAAGTGGGTGACAAGCACAGAGCCAGGTGGCAAGTGTGAGTGAGAGAAACATGATGCATGCGTGCTTGCCGGGGTTGGGTGCAGACTATGACAAGAGCAGCCAGGCCATCATGTTTTTGGGAAGAAGTCAGAAATTTGGATTTTCTTCTGAAATCTCTGGGTTTTTTTTTTTTTTAATGCTGACAACTAACTATTTTTAATGCCTGTGTGAATCAGCACAGAAGGGGCAAAACATCTCATTTCTAGAGGCAGAATCAGCCAGGGCTGCCAGTTTTCAGTCTCATCAGCCCAATCGGTTGCTTGGGGATCTGGCCCTGCCTTCCATCCTCGAGGCTCTTCTCCCACTTCTGTGACCCTGCCTAGGACCCCCCGCCCCGGCCCACTGCCCCTGCACTTTGTTCTCTGGCCAACATCTTCACATTCTTCAGGAGTCCAGTTTCCATGAAGAGCCCTCTTAGCTCTCCACATCCCTCCTCCCTGAGGGTGCACCTTGACTATGGACTTCTGAGCCTCCAGAACTGTGAGGAATAAATGCTTGTGTTTATAAGCCAGCCAATTTATGATATTTTTGTTATATCAGCCAGAATAGACTAAGACAATGGGTGAACGGTTTACTTATTTCCCCCACTGGTTCACGAATTGCTTGAGGGCAGGGATGCCGTGGGAGCCACCTTTGTGTGCTCAGCATCTCATCTGGTGCCTGAAACACAGTGGAGGCTCCCTCAGTATTTGTGGAAGGAGGAGGAGACAGGCACACTTCATAAACGATGTTGTTAAACAAGGGAAAATGTGCTCCTAGGTGTAACCCAGAACTGACAAAGAAACAGCCACACAAAACAGATTTGTAAGTTTGAAACTGAATCAGTTCTAGAAGTCTGTACAATCTTCCTTTTGAACCCCCATCTCATTCTGCTCCCATTTCTAGCCATTGTTTATCAGTCAGTTATCAGAGGCGGTGCAATGATTGGTAAGGTCCCGGAGGAATCTGGAACATTAAGTCATGTGTTTGGTAATGAATATGTTTCAAATTCAGATTTTTCCTGTGCCAAAATCACTCTTAAAACAAATTTATGTGTTTAGAGAAATACCTTAACAGCCTTAATGCATTAAAATATTAATTGTTAATAACCATATTAAATGATTACTGTAAGGCAGTGTAATAAATGTTTAATGGTCGATGCTTAAAATAGAGAAGTAATAAAACTTGCCTTCAAGAAGCTGGCAGTCAAATTGGGAAAACAATAAACTCATGAAAGGAAGAAAATTATACTTTCAAATTAATATTGTGCAAATTGAGTTTGTGAGTTTTAAGGGAACTATGTGCTTGTACAGAGAGGAAAAACTTCAGTAGGAACTTGGAAAAACTAACTCCTAAATGAGGCTTAACAACTCAGCTTGGACATCTATGGGGATATAATCTTATTAACACTCGGGGACCTGCATGTTTTCCTTCTCTGGAGGGAACATTTGCCCATCCCATTGGGTTCTCCCAGTGAACTCCATGGAGTCTTCCATTCTCTGAGATTCCAGCCATGACCTCATGTGGAGACAAATTCATTTGAAATCCACAAGTGTTCTCATTTTATCATTGTTAGTGAGCTATTATAATTCTAGTTAAGAAAACTCTTTTGGTAACAATCTTAAATTCTACTGGTTTAAAATACATTGGTGGTGTTACCCAAGCATTAAGTAGACTCTTGAGGTCTTTAAAACGCAATGATTAACCTTCTAATGATTAAAGATAATTTACTTGGAGGAAGAAAATCTCCTCTGTGCTTATGTCAAGGAGAAATTATTTCTGCTTGTCCTGAATAGAGGTGCTTTGTGGAGCTCAGCGCTTCTCCCTAGGAGCAGCTGCTGACTCCCAGCAGCCCGGGCACAGCCAGGCTGGGGTGATGTTGTTGGGCTGTGTTCTGGGACAGCGAGAGCCTCCTTGGCAGGGTCCAAACAGAGAAGTGCCCAGAGGTGTGACTTGTCTGTGCAAGGTGCCTCCTAGACTGGCAACATTGGCTGTAGCTGGAAATTCGTAAGTGGAAGTAGAGGTCAGAGGACAAGCAAAATAGAGACATGTGGGGACTGAGAGTGAAATACATTTGAGTAGCAAAACTAAAGTGTTTAGCAATGAAAAGAAGCTCTGTAAAACCAGAACAAAATCAAGATTGCACAGTCAGCAGCCTAGCTTTGTGTTTTACAAAATAAGCACTTGGAGAGAGGCTTAAAAAGGTGTGTCTTTGTAAACAGTGGGTGCTCTTCTGTATTACAAGTGCAAGGCTGGGGCCTGATATCTGACTCATTAAAGTTTAAACTTGCCAGGGTGATGGGATGCGGATTGGAAGAATGTCCAGTAAAGTTGTGTGCCATGTGGCACAGCACAATGAGATGTCCTTTGCTAATTTTCAGGCCAGATCAAACCTATGAGAAGGCATTGGGCAGACTGCCCGTGCCATGTGGAATGGACATATTTTCAAAATTGTGTTGCAGACCTATTCTTATTATCTTCATTGGTCAGAATTATTTTAAACAGACCACCTCCATGTATGTCGTCTGCCTGTCCATGCACCTATGGGAGTCTCTGTCACCTCTAGCTATGACACTAGGTGCAGGGAGGAGTCATAATGGCTGTTTATAACACACCAGGGAGATGGGTGATTCCACAGAAGAGTACTCTGGGGCTCAGGTGGACTCACCATCTGAACAAGGGCTGCACCTGAGGTGTACCTGAACTAGAGTTTGCAAACAGATCCTACGCCAGGGTTTGTATCTACCCTCCTTCATGGGTTCCTAGTCTCTCCTTTGTCGAGTCAACATTTTAGGAAACACCAACATCATAACCGGCCTCCATCTCTCTCCTAATGTCCTAATTTATGCACTAGCTGCTATGGAAGAGGGATATTGGGACTAAGGGAATAGTTGAGAGTCTTTTCTTGATTGTAAAAGTCTCACATAAAAGATGCCATACACTGGGATTATGAATCCCAAAGCTGAGGAGCCTGTGGGGTAATTTAATGCAGCCCTTATGGGTGCGAATGTGGGGTCAGTGACACAGAGAATGAATTCCTATGGTGCTCTTTGAGAATGTGTCATGTTCTGTCCTGGTCCTTGAGCCGCGAGAGCCTGAAAATTGGGGATCCCCAGAATCCCTTCCAGTCTTGTGCTGAAGCTTCTAGACTTGCCAATAAGCCTTTTTTAACCTTTGGATTGTAATTTGCACATTTAAAAAGAGAATAGATGAATGAGCTCTTCCCCTACTGAGATATTATGCGGATAAAGGCACAAACCGTATACACCGAGTTACGGGGAGATGTGCTTAAGAGAGAAATCCACACGAAGAAGGTATGCCTCACTATGGAGAATACAGCATGTCATGTAGACCTTCACTAGGACAGATACAAACAATTGGGAAAATGCTTCAATAGTCATTGTCTAGAGATCCCCAGAGCAGTTTCCTAGTGACAGTCTTGGATCCCTCCTGATGTCTGGCCCGATTACTAATATCACTTCCTTTCACTCTCAAAAGTGTCCCAGTTTGGATCATAAATCATATTGTTGTCTTGTTTATGAGACACCCAGCTCTGCATGTTTCAGTACATGAGCCCCTGTTTTATTCTATTAGATCTCTGGCTTTCCCCCGGGCAGGGGCCTTGCACATGTGTTCCCTCATTCCATGTATTGAGGGGTCGGATTTCTGCATTTCTGTGTTCTTTCTGCCCTGTCACAGGTCAACTCAGGAAACAAAGCTGGAGGGGAGGAAAAGCATACTGGGAGGAAATTTGATTAAAAACCAAATGATGTTATAGCTCAGTATCTTCTTTTAGTTAAACCTTACGTGATTTTCTTTTAGTCTTTTAAAATATTTTATAGGCATTAAAATATTTCTCAGATCTTTGAATTCAATTTAGTTTTCCTATTAAAAAACTTGCAAGTTTTGATTTATGATTTTGCAGATTAAATGATTCATTCTTCAAAGAAGTGAGTCTATACATTTAAAATATTATCAGAAAAAAAAGAACACGGCCAATAGACATTACCTGCTTTAAAAAGTTCAAGAATATTCATGAAATTATTTATAACCGATTGAGCCTGGGAATGTGTGATTTGGCAGAAAAGGAGGAGGCTTTGTGCTTAGAATGGGATAAAAGAGCAAATTAGACACCAAAGTCTTTGTCACTTGGAGCTAGAACATTCACACGAATGTCCAGTTGACAAAGCTCCTATAGAGGCAAAGAGATGGGGAGTCCTAGGGGCGAGTTTTGGGCTTGTAGAGCACATGCCAACATGGAGGTGGTGACCCTCATACAGGGAGAAGCCAGCACATGCCCCCATGGCACAAGTTGTTCCTATCTGAGTCAACAATCCACGTAAATAATGCATTTTCAACAGGTCACATTCCCCTCAAGGACGGAACCAAATGTTCTGGAACTGCGTTTCCAGTCCCACTGCTAGGGTCTTAGCAGCAGCTTTCTTCCCATCAGGGGCTCAGTGAGTAGCGCACCTATGGATGGCAGGCTCAGATTCTCAGATTGCTGTGTAAATGTCACCCAGGGTGTGCTTGGCCCCATCTCCCCCTGCTGACTCCTCCACTCTACACCCAGGAATCTGAATCATAAGGTTCTGTTTGAAGCTCTTTGGTGTCTCTCCAATGGCAGTTGAAATCCAAATTCCTTGCCTGGGGCTCCTGGACTGACCCAGCTGCCTCTTGTGCTGTCCATCCGACACTGGCTTCATTCCATCCCCATCCATCTCAGGGTCCCCTCTCAGGCTGTTCCTTCCCCCAGGTGTTCTCTTCCCTTGCCTGTGGCTTGGTGGCCACCTCCCACCTCCATGCCCGCCCCTCTGGAGGTGGTCAGTAAATGTCTGATGCTAGAGCAGTGTTCTAGCTGGCTTCCAAGGCTCTGTCTGTAGCATGGTCCCAGCCACCATGTTTGGTCCCAGACCCACCGAAAGGAGCGCAGATCCTAATTTGATATACAAAATGCATAATTAATGAGTTAGCTTGTTAATTACATACTGGTGATCTGTTTACCAACATGTGTGTTTATATTAATTTGTATAGTGAGAGAATTATTTTAAACAAAGAGTGGTCTATATTGGGATGATTACCAGCCAAGTGCAAGGCACTGGATATCCATTGCCTTTGATTCTCACAATGATTCTGTATGTTGGGTATTGTTGTTGCCATTCTAACATGGGGGAGACAGAAAATGTGCTAGTAAATAACTTGACTCAGTTCATACAGCCAGCAGGTGGAAGTATTGAGCCATATATACATATATCTCATCACTGTATGTATGTGGTATGCACACACATAGACACAGACATGTTTATCTGTAATCTATCATCTGTATCTTTTGTCTATCTTTCTACCTTTTAGTAGAAATCTCAGGAAAAGAACTTTAGTCCACCAATAGCTTTTAATCTATATTTAATTTAATTTAACTTAATTAAATTTTAGTTGAATGATCTGTTTTTAATGAATACCTAGATGAAATTAGACTTTCTTTGGAAACCTCTACAGCACATTTATTTCCATGTAGCCATGACAATGGAAGCAATGTACACAGTAAAGAGAGGGTCTAAAATTTAGGAATGTATGTGGAAGTGGTGTTACGGTGGCTGACACCAACAACTTAGGGAACAGAGGACTTCTGGCTGTGTGTCATGGCTAAAGATTGTTTCCATTAACTCATTTTCTTTTGGGGAAATAGCTTGCTACTGTAAAGACTCAGTGTGGTTGTGTTTATGCTCCTCAAATTCTGATCACCTTTAAACTCAATATATGTGTGTTTGCCCATTCATTGTCATAATGTGAAGTTCTGTTAAATAGAAATTATTCCAAGGAACATCAAGAATAAATCATGAAATAATAATAGTAGCCACCATTTATTGGGGCCCCACTATATACCAGTCCATCTAATCCTTACAGCTTTACAAAGAAGGTCCTCAGCACCCCCAGTAGTCATATCCAATGACAGAACATGTCGGATGTCACTGGTCCAGCTCTGGCAGAGCCATTTTCCAGCCTGACTGTAAATGGAAATTATATTTATAAAGTGGCTTTTGATTGTAAAATAATTTATGATAGATTTTGATGCTAGTAAGATATTTGTACAGCTGGAAAATTGGAATTCCTCTGTGTCTTTAATATCCACTCTTACTGATTTAGACAAAGATTTCTATGTCAAGAACCTTTCAATGATCTGCTCAATGATGAAATTGACTCTTTTCAACATGGTGCACCTGTATTGATGCTCTAGACATTGGAACAGAAAGAACATAGAATGGAAAGCTTCATTTGCATGCTTAGCATTTGGTTTTACATGGTCAAAATCTTCTCAAAATTTTTGATTCTTTTCTTCTTCTCAACACTTGTGATTCCTTGTATTGTGAGTCTCTTCTCAGCGCTCCCATCTGCATGGTCACTGTTACGTAAGTAAAGATAGAAAATAAAAATTCTTATACCATGAAGTGTAATTCTACTTATTAACATAACATACATTTTCTATAATACTCTGTAATCCATAACTCACTATGTTTTATAAATATGAGAAAAAACAGGTTTTTTTGTGAATATATTTATATATAAGCTGACATATCCTCATGCCTATTTTTATTCTGAGTTACTTAGCAGCACACTCAGTTCTCTCTCTCCCATGCGCTTGTATCCATTGTAGACTGGAAGGCAATGCCTGATTCTGACATGTTCCACACACGCAGGAGTGACAGGTACTAGTTCATGGTGAATTGCATTTTGAGAGACAGAACGTAAATAACGGAAGGAAAACAACATGCATCTTCTTATCCTGCCCAGTGACATTCAAACGTCCCCAACCTCCAAATTTATATCTATAAGAGATGTTTGTCTACATAACAATTCTTCCTGCTTTTCTATTATCCTTTGAAAAGGAACAGGATGCTGGCTGAATTTCCAGAGGCTCTGCTTTCCAAGAAACAGAGCTTCCCAAGTTAACAGCGGGTCGCCCAGCGAGAGATCTGCCATTGGCCTGAAGAATGGCCGTAGGGCTGCAGGATCCGTTTCCAAATGTAATCTCGCTCTGTGACTACCATGACCTGTATGTGCTAGGGTCTGAATTAGGGAACAACATCTATTACACACTGAACCCAAATTCTTTTCTTGTTTCCTCAAACAAAAGGTAAAAATGCACGTGAACATTCTATCAAAACTCCACTTTGTCACCTGACCGTAACACTGGTCCAGGGGGTTTGGAGGGTGGTGGAGGCTGTCTGTAGAAAGGGGAAGCTGTGGGCCAGTCTGCCGACCATTACTCAGCTTTCCTCTTATTTGAGAAACCTGCATGGGGTGGCTCACTGGCATGGATAGTGGACATGGAATGGCCCCTACAGTCATTTATTGGCACCCTGATGCTATCGTGGGTGCGATTTGAAACACCATCTCTGGAGTTGGATCAAACACTTCCCAAAGATATTCTTGTTTAATAAGTCCTTGATTTGTTGGCTTATTCCTCCCACATTTTCTTCTTTCTGAATCATTCCTGGTGGCTCTGGTAGCTGTAGGTTTGTTTTATCTGGTTATTTGTCTTCCCTTCTAGTCAGTTCTAAAACCCTTCTCAGTCTGTCCCTGGGCTAACCACTCTCAATGGAATGGGATGACTCTGCATCCAAGAGTTCACCGTTTTGGTTTCTAAAGCATTGTCCAGAAATCCAGATCCTACACTTGAATATTGCTGGCATATTGTTAATTGATTGTTTTCTTGCAGACTACTATTTTTTCAGTGTAGTATAATGGTAAGTTTGTAGGCCCTAGGGTCAGACCACCTGGACCTAGATTCAGGACTTCCTCTCGCCTGCCCCTCCCCCATTGCTAGTTGTGTGAATTTGGACAAGTTACTAAATCTCTGGGCTTTAGTGTCCTCATCCATGAAATGGGAAGAATGGCACAGCACCTACCTCTATGTGGGCTTAATGGGAATATCAACATAAAGCCGAGCACAGAGCTTAACAGAAGAGTTAACACTCTACACATATTGGCTGTTTTTAGGATAAACCCAACCTTGACCTGGAAGAAACCATGAAAGATCTTTTCTCCTTTGCAGCTGTTTGTTTTCCTGCTCAGACCTTCTAGAGACTACAGATAACACTATGTGGTTTTCGTGCCATTTGTCCTCAGGTGAATAGTAGAAGTGGGTAGTTGAGAGGGTATTCGATAAATTTTGGTAGTCTCTGCCTCACTCCTCATGGACATGTGCTGGTCACCTTAGTACTGGGCTAGACACACCTTGTCCCTTGATCCTTTCTTTATTTTCTCTATCTTAGATAGAATTTGTTGTTGCTGTTATTGATGATGATTATGGTGGTGACTTTTTGTTTGTTTATTTTTAGTACAATCCTCAAACTCTGGTCCTGGTTATATAACCCTGGGTGCAGGACCCATTTTGAAATGATTTAGCTTTCTCTTTAGAGTTAGACGTGCCAGGAATGTTTTCTTTAGACAGCAAATACAGTTTTGGACTTGCTCCCTGTCTTTGCTTTTGGGGTCTGCTTCATCAAGTAATTCTCTTTTGGAGACTTGTAGGGAATACAGATTCAAAAATAGCCCCAATATTTCCTTTACATTCCCAAAATATAAGTTACAAATACGTAATCTGCTGTTTTGCAAGCATCTCTCCAGGATATTAAAGCATAGTATTAGAGTAAACATATCTAACTTCCATCGCATACCCTTTAATATAATTCGTTTTTTTTTTTAATATCCATTTCAGGTGAAAGAAATAGTGATCTAAGAATACATTTGACAGTTTATAAGTTAAAATCAGTTCTTGTCAAAATCTCAGCATATTACTTGATGTACTTAAATGACTTGATGGTATATTGTACCAAAGGGAAAAGCATAATACATAAGCCATTTAGTATATTTGTTACATTTTTGAAAGTTGAATTAAATTGAAACATTTTGTGATAATATTGAATATATGTATTGATTGAAAATTGGCAGCAGTCTTTATGGACAGAATAGCAGAGTAGTCGATGCCAACTCCATATCAATGTCTGTATTTCAGACCTTAGGTGAACCTGTGTATTATTCTTAGCAGTAATGACTCCTCTTATAGCCAATCATAGTTTTAGTTATCCTGCCAATAACATGTTTATTGGTACAATCCAATTGCATCTGGAAAAATACAAGGCCAATTGAATTGCCCCAATAAACTAATTGTCCCTGAAAATGTGTCCTTGTGGACATAGCTGTTGTCTTTATCTTTCTATTAATTTTGAACACCAAAGGTTATTGCCATAATTATCCTAATTGCACCATAAAATTCAGATGCTTGCTGATTGAATGGAAAGCTCTTAGAAATAGAGAAAACAATAAGATTGAAACCTGGTTATTAGAGGCTTTAAAGACAAATATTAAGGCATATCTATGTCTGAAATGGTTTCATTTCTATTATCAATGGTCTCAAACAGGAAGTTAGGGAGCTAACATTTTAAATGCTATATGTAAAATTCTGTTGATAATCAACACTTACTAAATTCCTTTTTGGAAGTTAGGAATCCTAACCACCAAATGGACTTGGTGCTTAGGTAAGGGTTTTGCCATAATTTTGTCATTTCTGAATGTCCATTTTAAGCTAATTATTGGACCACAAAGCTACAAGGCAATGTCTCCATCTCAGCACTCTTCCCTCCTCTAAATGGATTTCCCCACAACCCAGAAATAAGAAAATAAGAATTTATTCTCACACTTATATGGTCACCATAATAATGGGATTGCTAAAGCTAATTCCAGGCACTAACTTTATGGTTTTATTACAGTTTTCATTTTAGTTTCCATCAATGAAAAAAACATTTTTGGAGTCCTTAGAAAAAAACACGTAAATTGTGTCAAAGTCATTTGAGGGAATATAAGTAAAGTCAAATAATTTTGTTGTCTTGCACACAAACAGGGTAGTAGACTCCTAGTTTCTGAATCATGGTTTTATCTCTTTAATCTTATTTTCTCCCTCTCTTTCTGAAGATTATGTAAGAATTTGCAAATGAAGTCATGCATATTGCTTTAAAATGTGCTGCAAATCTTTGCTGCCCGTTTTTGATGGTGTCAACGTCACATTCGCTTGTGCACTGATTTAGTTCAGGGACTTGAGGGTGGAATCACGCTGATGACTTCCTAACACTTAGAACTCCAACGTGACACCCAGCTTCCCAGCAGCACAGGTCATTAAGCTGCTCACGTGGCCTCCCACTTGTCTTATAAGAACCAGGTGTTATGTAAACCAAACCACGTCTCTTTGGAAGAAATACCAAACAGGTAAGACAAAACAGGATTAGTACATGAATGTTGAGAGTTTTCTTCTTTCTTGTTGTTTCCAGAACCAAACTTCGTGTCATCTTACGACATCGGAAATTTTACCTACTTCTTTTTCCGAGAAAATGCCGTGGAGCACGACTGCGGGAAAACTGTGTTCTCCAGGGCCGCCCGGGTCTGCAAGAACGACATTGGGGGGCGGTTCTTGCTGGAGGACACCTGGACCACGTTCATGAAGGCACGCCTGAACTGCTCGCGCCCCGGGGAGGTCCCCTTTTACTACAACGAATTGCAGAGCACTTTCTTCCTGCCCGAGCTGGATTTGATCTATGGCATCTTTACCACCAATGTGTATGTAACTTGAAATAATTTCTTTCCCTGCTCTTTTACTCATTCTGAATAAGTCTTTTGTTCTTTGACCTTTGAGGTTTCAGAGTTGCTCTAAAGGAAATCTTTCTTATTTTACTGGGCTAACTGCCAAAAAAAAAAAAAAAAAGACTTTTCAGTGTGACCTAAATGTTAGGCAAATGTTAGACAAAGATGTGTGATTTGGGAGACTTGTATTAGGAAAATAAAGTTAATCAAGAAAGCTTTGCTCTATCTTTAGGAAATAGTAATATCAAATTATTCTGATTTGAATTGCTCCTTCCTGACTTGCCAATGTGTCCTGAGCACTTTCTGAATTACTGGTTTATGTTAGACGTATTTTTTTTCGGCACACAAGTTATGCATTTGTACATAATGAAAGCAGTGTTGTCTGGAAAATCTGATCTAGGAGATGACACAACTCTTGCCTCCACCCTGGTCTCATACGAAATGTACATTCTCACTTTCCCATAGCTGCATTTTAGACCATCTTTCTAGAAGAGGGCTAATGCAGGCACACATTTTTGTAAATGACAATTATACCTTCTAAATATTTTTGAAAAAAAGTATTTTTTTTCTTTTCTTTGGGAGAGATATTAATACTCCTAACTTCAGAATGGTCAGTGTTTGCACTGGGTGAACCTATGAAGATTTCTGACCACTCATTCACGCTTCCTCTGGCGGAGTATCAGTGATCCCGCAGTTATTTCAGTCCTTAGCTGGCGTGCTGAGACACAGCAGGGGCACACCCCGGCCCCAGGGATTAAAGAACACGTTGAGGTTCTGAGCTCCACTGTCCCCAACAGGGGCTGTGCTAATGATGATCCCACACTGTGGGGTCTAGTTTGGGCCACCTTTGAAGTCTGTAACGTGGTGACCTAACATTTTGGACAAAAGCCAACTATTTGTATTCAAAGTAAGGGATGCAAACCTGGAGGGGTGGGATGTGCTGATAAATGGGGCAGATGACCAGCAGTCTTGGTTTATCTTGGGTTATCCCAGTTTTAGCATCCAGGGAAGACTCATATGCCTGGGTGTCACTCTATTGTGTCTGCTCTGCATCCTCAGTGGTTTGATTTTTTATTTTTTGGTGATAAACATCTGGCATCATTGCTTTATTTATTTTTTATTTTTTTTAATTTCAGCATATTACGGGGGTACAAATGTTTAGGTTACGTAATAAGTATTTTTAATTTACTTTTTCATCCCTTGGGCATCAGAAGCTTGCCCCTGAATCGAGCTTCTGAGGAGTCACTTTACCTGCCTTGTACTTCTTGTTAACCTTTTCTCCCTGCTCTCTCCGCTGCTGAGCTCAAGTGTTAACATTTGCTTAATGATGTGCACTCCACGAAGGGTCTTCTTTCTGACATGAAGTCAGAAAAACAAGGCTAATATGGATGGCCCTATGCCCAGTCCCACTCCACCACGACCATCTCTAGTGTTGTAAATCTGGTCTTCAACCCCAGAGGTTATTTTCTCTCTTTGATAAGTTTTTTTTTTTTTTTAAATCAATTTACAGTTTCTGAAGTTGATTTGCTTTCCAAAACCTTATTTAAGAAATAGTGCAGGCTGCACAAGATAAATGTTCAGTTGCTCAGTTGACATCAATTTTACACACAATGGGAGCTCGGCTTACCTTGCTGTTCATTGCCCTGGCTCTGGGTAACAAAACAAAACAAAACAAAACAAAACACCAATTTCAAAAGTTATATAAACTCCGTGTCTGAAACATTCGGAGATGGTGAATGGTCAGTTTAGATAGTTGCAAAAGTTAAGTTGCAGACTATGCCAGACTGTCTTGTGTTGCAGATTCCCGTCATGCCAGAAGTCATCCAAATGGAGCATCTCCCCCGGCAGAGAGGGGATCGCCACGTCCCCCTTTCTCTCTGGAATACTTTATTCTTCCTGAGGCTTGGGGATGAATTTCTGATGCGCCCCTTTATGTTACAACACGTCCCACCCCTCCTCCCTTTCATGTCCAAGCCTCTGTCTTCTCAAAAGATGGCCACATCCTTGGTGAGATTTGCTTCAAAGTGAAAGGGAACCAGGACCAGAGGTGGCTGGTAGCTGGTTATGTCGGTCTCTGAATTAGAAAGCCACCCGATACTCCGGCTGGGCTTGGTAGCTCAGGGTTTTGGTTGCCTCTGTCCATCCCTCAAGGTTTCTTAGCACTTGCAGAATCAGGGGAAGGTGACTGTTCTGATCCGTTCTGTCCTAACATCTCCTCCCACCCACCACCGCTGCTGGTGCCTCGCTGGCCCCTGGCTGGGCTCCCTCCTGGGTCTGACCTTCTTCCCCCAGCACAGTTGCTTTCTCGTTCTTACTAAAGTCCAGTCACGTGTTCAAAGCCTAATTCTTCCCTGTACTCGTGCTGTGACTTATCTCGTTCTTTTCTGAGGATAAAGAAGAGTGAAAAGACTGATATGAAGAAACTCATGTTTGGCGTCCACCCTTTGCTCTGCAGCTCGGGGCCTGTGTGCCTCCTGCCGGCCCCTGTCCTTGGTGCTGGGCGCCCGGAGCAAGCACATCCCTGCCCTCGAGGCCCTTACCTGCCCGTGGGACGTTTAATACTGTCCACTTCACACGTTACTCTCTCGGAGAATTCCGAATCCTGCCTGAGGTTCAAGTCCAGTCCCTCTCTTTAGTACCTGGGCGACTGTGGGTGAGGGTCTCCTCCTGACTGTGCCTCATTTTCCTTACCTGTGAACTTCCCTTACCTTGTAAAGATCAAACTAACTAGAAACAGTAAAGCCTTTAGAATAGTGTCTAGCACCTATTTAGCTTCAGCGTTTGTCAAATAAAACAAATATTAGGTAGGTATTCCAGTTTTGGAGTTTCTTTGATATTTTTCCTCTCATGCAGGTAAAACGATTGCTGAGAAATGGACGTGGTATTATCTCAGCATTAATGTGGAAAGTGAAGCTTCCTCTTTTTAACTCTGTGTCCCCTTTGAGAAACCGAGCTGAGCTGAAAATGCAAATCTATTTATCCAAAATTATTTTTCTGTTTCCCTGCTTAGTCAAAGGGCACTGATTTTCTGAGAGTACCCCGTTCATGACTCTTCTGCAGGGCTTGAATTCTGAATTAAGGCTTCAAGATTCCACATGTTAGTGCTGTGTTGTTTTTCTCTCTGACTCTTTGAATTTAAAATCCCTTTTAAATAAATAAATAAATAATGAAGGGTCAGACGATCACTTTTCTCAAAATACTATAAGTTGATTATTTTTAAAGGATGACAAATGAACACAAATGCCTGGGTATTAAATAATAAAAAAAAAAAAAGTAAAAACCCAAGAAAATTAAGTTTCCTCTGCCTCCAGGCAAAGTAACCAGATAAACGGGTTGGGAAGGCAGCCCCACAAGGCAGAAAATCAGCTCCGTCCTCTGGAGGAGAAAGTCTTTTTCTTCCGTAATTTAAAAGCTGCAAAACACAGCTTTTCAAAATCCCTCACTGTCCCACTGCGGCTAAGTGGACTGTCCCTTCTGGCAGGATTACCACGTCCTAACTGCAAACCAGCCTGGTTTCTATACCAAGGTGTTTGCTCCTCCGCAGGGAATCCACGGGGAGCCCCGTTCTCTGCTCTGACTCCCTCCTCTTGGGATGTTTGAGAGACGGTGGCCTGGAGGTCTCCGGAAGCTTCTCAGTGGAGGTGAGTGGAGGTCAGCAGTCGCTGCTGGGCCCTCTGACCGGCCCTCTCCTTTCTCTCCTCGGCCCCCAGGAACAGCATCGCCGCGTCGGCCGTTTGCGTCTTCAACCTGAGCGCCATCTCGCAGGCCTTCACCGGGCCCTTCAAGTACCAGGAGAACTCGCGCTCCGCCTGGCTGCCCTATCCCAACCCCAACCCCCACTTCCAGGTAATTTCAGGGGCACAGGGCACTGTGGGTGAATGCAGAAACCGTGTGCAGACAGGCAGGGCAACTGGAACCACAGGTGCATGCACCAGCTGCTGTAGTCCCTCCGGCCCCCCGTGGACAGTCCCGCAGCCTCCTCTGGGCTAATGTCAATGGACCGGAGCCTTTTGTCAGCTGTGGCACCTGGGCCAGAAAAGGGCCTGTTGTCAGCGGTGATGCCTGAGACTGGACTGAAAAAGGCCAGCATTTTGCAGCGGGTTAGGAACCCAGGCATCAATTAGTACTAATGATGCCCGGCTCTGCGTCCCCAGAATGTCTAATCCCTAATGAATGGCGTTCTGATGAATGGGTGCAGGGCACAGAGCAGTGCAGACGCAAACAGGATTAGAGCTCTAATTGGCAAATGTGGCAGGTTTCCTGTTGGAGAGAAGAGAACGTAACGGGCAGCTGGAGGGAAGGAAAGGAGATGGAGGCTGTTGGTCTACAAGCACGGAAGTGCAGGGTGTTCAGCCTGTAAGGGCCTGTGAGCCCTCACGTCTCCCAGTGTGCAGAAGAAGCTGAGACTCAAAGAGATGAAGCAACTTACTCATGTTTGGTCAGTAAGTGGGTTTATTCATCTGCTTGGGGTGCTACAACAAAACAGCACACACTGGGTGGCTTAAAACAGAGGCATTTATTTTCTCACTGTTATCGAGGCTAGAAGTTCAAGGTCAGCATGTAACAAGCATCCTTTTCTGGTGAGAGCTCTCTCTTCCTGGCTCATAGATGGCCATCTTCTCGCTGTGTACTCACAGGGTCCATGGAGAGAGACATCTCTGGTGTCTCTTCTTCTTATAAAAGGGCAGCTGGTCCACTTGGTCAGGGACCCAGCCTTATGACCTCACTTACACTCATTTACTCTCACAGAGGCCCCATCTCCAAATACAGCCATGTGGGGTGTTAGGGCTGCGGCAGATGAATTGGGAGGGGCACAGACATTTAGTCCCTAACAGCAGGCTTCCCTTGAGGGTTTTTTGACAGCTTTCATAGGGTCATCGTTGTCATTGCCCTGCATGAAATTTTTAGCACCAGCAAGTCCCAGAAACCCTGCTGGGTGCTTCAGGCGCATCATCTTGCACTATGGCAACGGTGCTGTGATGGGCAATGGGTTTCTACATACAGAGAAGGACAGTGAACCTTGGGGCAGATAAGCCGGCTCAGGCAACACCACTGATTCACGGCCGAGCTGGGATCCCAACCTTGGTCCTCAGATGCAAAACCTCCCCTATTCTGACTAAATGACTGCTAGTTACCATTACTAATCAGTGGTAGAAGTGGGTGCTGTGTCCAGGACCCCAAATCCTGATGGGGCCATCATCCCAAAGCATACGGCCTTTGGCTTCTGAGAAAACTGGGAGTATGGAAAGATTCAGTTATTTACACTTTACTTGGACTTTGTCAAGGACCATTCAACTATATTTGTTTTGAGAGAGTTTTTTGTTGTTGTCTTAAAATTTTTGAAAGAATAAGATAACTGGTTTATATGTCATCTTTACCATTTACTGCCTTTTTGACAAATTATTTGGCATCTTTTATGTCATATTTTCATCAATAAAATGGGAAACAATGGATACAAATACATAGGAATATTTTAGGAATAAATTTTGACAACACAGATTAATGTGCATTGTTTACTGTATAAAGTATCTGATTAAAATGACTCTTAGGGACCATTTATTTGATGCCTTCTCGGAGTTATATGTTGGGTAAATATATACTTCGTCTCATTGTCTCCTCTTATATAGAGGAGAAAATACATCATCCCTTTTAAGAAAGTCCTTGTAAAATCCTGAAGGTTAAAAACTTAAAGATGCTTATTCTATTTATAGTGTACTTTCAATTACTGATGTTTTTATCACAAAAGTCTCACAATGAACAGAGTGACTTAATAAACTTTGTAATCCCTTACCTCCAGGCAGTGGATAACTTTTAGCTGGTTCATCTGGATGCATTTGTAGCACACAGCAAATCCCCTCATTTCCTAAGGCCAGAAGCATCTGGTTTTATAATGCCAGTGTCACACGGAAGGGCTTACTTTCCTTTATGAGCTGGAAGTGGGTCCATGCAGCATAATGAATGAAGCATGCAGAAATGTGGCATGCACTGCAGGCAGGAAGCTTGCATAGCTGAGCTTGTCTTTTGAGGTAGAAGTTAAGACTTGCAGGGGACCAAATTTACAGATTATGGTGATTCTTTGTATAACTCCTAGTATAAATAAGGACCAAGTGTTTTCTTCTTTGCTGTCTTCAATAGCCACACTGGGATAGGAATGCTGATGGACATTCATGAAATCATTCAGACAGGCATGGAGAAGGAATTCACTTTGAAAGATCTCCTCCACCAGACGGGCCTTATGTTTGCAATAACTGACAATAAGAAGTTGTTGGATTTTTAAATTCTTATTTTTTATATTGATATTTGGAATTTATTGCAGCACTCTATATACCGTTAATCAGAGGAGCAGAAAGGGAATTCAGATTCGGGAAAAAGAATGGGTTAGAAGTGACAGTGCATGGTATTTCAATATAGAAATCTCAGTTGAAAAAAATAATGAAACAACAAAAATTATTTATTATTTTTCTCACTTGCAATCCAGAAACCACCCTGGGTGGTGCCTTAAAGCCCATCGTGTTAGAGACTTCAGTCTTCAAAGTCATCCAAATCCGAAGCCTCACTAAGAAAAGCATCAGTCACTAAAATGAAACATCATCTGGACACAGCTAGAGTAGGGCAGGCTCCAGAAATTTCTGTGCAGTTTTGATTACCACTGGTCAGAAAAGATGAAGCCAAAATGGAAAAAGAAAGTGGCCAAGTGGATGAGGAGGCTGTTGCTGGGGGAACCAAGAGCAGAGATCTGGCCGTGGCCATCCAGAGCCCTGGATACACAGCACGCGTTTACGGCAAAGTGGGAGGGAGCAAGGAGGCAGGTGAACAGAGGGGCCCTTAGAATCGGGCACCCCTAGCAGGAGGATAGGTGATTGTAGGCTGGACCACCAAACACTGCGGTGCTGGAACAATGATGGATTTGTTGTCCTTTAGACAAGTAAACATATAAAAATGCAAATATTAATATTATTATTTTTAAAAATTAGAGTTGCTGACCTTATTACTTGAAGCGGTGTTGGCATGCACCCAGGGTAGGTTGTAAGCCCCATGAGGACAATGGATGTGCTTTTATTATTTTCCTCTTGCATGTTGTCCCCAGGGTGTCACCTAGTGCCCCACACAGACCCTGCAGGAGACCGGCATGCAAGGCACAGCTGCAGAACGTACAATCAGGAGAGACTAGGTAGGGTGCTTACGGTTCAATAAATATAGCCTCTAAATTTGAACCAAAAGTATTTGAAACTGAATCCTTGGGTGAGATTTTCATTACAGGCTGGCAAAAGAAACAAGGAATAGTAGAATATACTTCAAAACCAGTTCTTGACCATTCAGGCAGATGACTTAAATGAGATGCCGGGTCGAGGAATGAAGACTAGAAGGCACAGCTAGTGGCCCTGCCATGTAGCCCCAGGCTGCTGGGAGCTCCCTCCTGGGGCCCCCACCTCTCCTGCTTCCTCCAGAGCCGCCAGAGTTCCTCATTTTTACATTACGCTTCCTGGTTTTTATGATGCCAGTTTTTTACAGACACTTTGTATATGGAGCATCCGAAACAAAAACCTGCGTGCAAACTTCACCCAGCAGGCAGGTAGCTAAGTGCCACCTGTGCCTTAGGTATTGCCATCGATTTCAGGACTAAAACCACCAAACACAAAGGCACCCTCAGAACTAGAACTCACCTGCATAAACTTCAGATCCAGCCCAGTGAAACCCTTTTTCATTTTTTAAAACACTTCTTGACAGCCAATGTTCCTTCCCTCCAAGTGTTACTATTCAATACTATAATCACATAAAATCTCCCAGCACATTCTCCCTTCAGCCCCCAGTGGCGACTGCTTGTGTATTCACTGGCTGATTCCTGCCCTCCTTTGTTTATTCACTCGTTTCCCTCCAGCCGCTGAAGCTCAATGGACCATGGAGTCGCTGTCCTACTACAAGACAAATGCATTTACCATTTACCATGGGTTGAATGGCTTCTCTGCGCCAGGCACATTGTCCTGTTCTCTGGCATTTACAAGGACTTTCAATTAATTTACAAATACTTTCCATTGATTATCTCAGCTGGTCTCAGAACAGGCTTGAGAAGGGAACAGAATAGGTATTTTTCTAGCCACTTTGCAGGGAAAAGAAAGACGCTGAGAGGCAGCGTTGCTTGAGGCCATGTGGCTGGACCGCTCACCTGAGACCACGAGGTTCCCGAGTTATGGAGCCAAAGGACCACCTGGGTCACAGGTTGCAGGGCCGAGCCCTTCACCTGAACTCACACGCACCCTTCAGGCGGAACATGGGGCGCTCCTGCAGCGAGTTGATATTAAATTAAACATTGGACTAGATGCGTGAAATCCGTTTAAGATTCTCTTATTCGACAGTCAGCCCATCATTTTATGGCATGTGGGCATTTTACCAAATGCTACAAAAGTATCATCAACTTAAAAAAAAGCAACTTCCATCTTACACATTCACACTTCTAACCTGCCATAAAACCAAGAATTAGAAATGGCATGTCATAGACAGTAGTTTCCGGTGGTGCGGACCCGGAAATTCATTTCCATCAAACCTGCTTCTGTGAAGTGCTGCCAGGGACCAGGCACCACCTGTGCCAGGATTTCATGTTTATGAAAGACGTGAGAGGTGTTAGTGGTGCTGTTCTGATTGTGAACTCGGCTCCACGAAAGCCCTGCTTTCCTTCCTATCCCTCTTTTACCTTGTCCTTATTGGAGACTGTCATAAGTAACACCTGCCAGCCTCGCAACAGCACAGCTCTGAATGTAATTCTCAGCAATTTGCAGGCCTGAGTGCTCCCTTGTCTATGTGGGGTTCACCTTCATGACATTTGCTCTATCTGAAAACCAGCCTGCCTAACTGCCTGCCTGCCTTCCTTCCTTCCTTCCTTCCTTCCTTCCTTCCTTCCTTCCTTCCTTCCTTCCTTCCTTTTCTTTTCTTTTTTTTTTAATTTCAGGATACTATGGGGGTACAAACATTTTGGTTACAAGTTATGACTTTGCCTCACCCAAGCCAAGGTTAGTGGGGTGCCCTTCCCCCATGAAATGCACACAAATCAGTGGCATTCATGTACGCCAATAACAGTCTAGCTGAAAATGAAACCTTCCTTCTTTTCTACTCTCTTCTCCCCCCTTTTCTCACTTCCGTTATTGTCTCAGCTCTCTCTTTCCTCTTGTAAATTTTCCATTTTCTTTCTCAGATTTCTAGACTCTAAACAATTTTTTAAATTTATTCTAACTTGGAATATAAGCACAAAGCAGTAAGGCCAGCACAGTGTTTTTGCAGCCCATGTGAATGATATCAGAATGATATTACATGGACCACAGACTAAAATGGCATAATGCTACTGCCATGGAGCCCATGTCTTTCTTCTAGAGCCACTGCTACGCCGGGAAAACTAATGAGTCAGTATGATGTCCCTGATTGCTGCATTTTCAATTTGGTTACCTAATTTATCAGACAAATATAATAGTATGCATTGAGCCAGACAACTCCCATGAGACTCCAGAGGAGAAGAGTTTCTAGGCATGTGCTGTTTAAGTTAAAGTTAGCGATGACTTCCACTTTATTTTTTAACTTCTGATCAGTTCATTTAGGATGGTGTGGAGAGACCCCCCAGTATGATGTGTTCAAATCTAAAATTGGAGGGATGCTGAGGACAGGAGCATCAGGGAAATGGGGAGGCAAACATGTTTGCATACTTCAGTTATTCACTGTGGCTTGTTCAGTTTCCAAGTCACCCTCCGGCTGGGGTGGCCACAGCCAGCTGTGGTTGTCCAGGTGGTGGGTTCCGGTAACACGGCCTGTCTTCCCTTGCAGTGCGGCACCGTGGACCAGGGCGTGTATGTGAACCTGACGGAGAGGAACCTGCAGGATGCTCAGAAGTTCATTCTGATGCATGAGGTGGTGCAGCCAGTGACCACCGTGCCCTCCTTCATGGAGGACAACAGCCGCTTTTCCCACGTGGCCGTCGACGTGGTGCAGGGCCGAGACGCACTTGTCCACATCATCTACCTGGCCACAGGTAGGAGCTCTGCCCTCCTCTGAGGAGTTGTCTACCATCTTCTGATTTTTGTATTTTAAATTCTAAGCATCCCATTTCAATCTCAGGCTCTGGGTCTGTCTTCTTTCCTTGCATCCAGCAAAACCCCACGATGCTCACTTATATCTTCTTCGTTCTCAGTGCATCTTTTTGGAAATCTTGATTTCACTCTCTCTCTTTGTTCACTATATTAGTCATGATTTTAATTGGAAAAACAATGGCTTATTTCTCAAGTATCATTCCTCAACTATTCATAAAATAAGTCTTTTCTTTGCAAGATCATTTTAATTTGGGAGATTAAAACGATGGAATGCTTTGTTAGAGGACACTGCTGGATAAAATAGTATCTGGGGATTGTCTTGGTGATTTCTAATTAGTTCAAAAACAATGCTTCCAGAAAAATATGTCTGTGGATGGTGGGAGAACATGTCTTTGCACATAAATAACAGAATATTTTTTGCAGCAAATGTAAGCAACAATGCTTATCAAATTACAAATAACACTGAGACCTCTTCGGTTTCCAAAGTAACGAGTGTGGTAGGCACACTCCATCTCAGTTTATTCCACAGACAGGTCGGGTTGTGCAAGGCCAGCCTCAGGGACCAGGGTCAACTCTGCACACATGCTCACCTCTTTCCTGCCTTCAGGTTCCCAGACAGAGCCACCTCATTGTGGAATCTGTCCCCCTCATTCTTTGTCCAGTGTTCTGTATAGTTGGTATCTTCTCATAGAACACGAAAACTTCTTAATTCATAATTATATATTTATCAATTAAGGTTTTTTAAATGAAGTTGCTATAATCCATTGAACCTTTACTATTTGTCAAATTCATCTGAAGCACTGCACAGTAAACTGGTGAGCAGACTGGCACTGCCCTGCTGTCCTGGAGCCCACATCCTAGTGGGGACAGCAGATAATAAATAAACCAACCAGTCAGTAACAGGCCAGAGAGGCAATGACAAGTGGATGCACAGAGAGGGATGGGGGTATGAACGCCAAGCAAGCTCTTGTCCTGGCTGGGGAGGGTCTGCCCCCCACCCCAGGAGGGGACTATCATGCTAAGTGCTGGCTGCAGAGGAGGAGCCAGCCCTATACCCAAGATTGAACATCCAAGGGCTGCAAGATGCAGGCTGGGGCAGCTGCAGACAGTGCCACTGAGTGTTCAAGGAAGATCAGGATAGATGTGACCGCTGGATGGGCACATGGAGGCTGTAGGTTCCTCTAAGGGCCAGTCTGGGGGAGGAAGGAGAGGAGAGGCAGGGGTGTAAGCCGAAGTCAGGTAGAAACAATGGCTCAGAGCAGCTCCTCCTGAAGTGATTCAGGGAAGAAGAACAGAGGATTGACTTGGTATCTGGAGAGGATGGAAAGTCAAGAAAGGGACTGTTGTTTATTGCTGTTTTTATAAGAGAAGGAAAGGAATTACTATTGCACTGTCTGTCTTGCTCACCAGGCTTCAGACGGGAATTGTATTTTTTTGCCATTTTTATCATTAATTGCCATATGGAATGCCTGGCATGGAGTAGGTTTGTGGAATGAATGAACTGCACCTTTCCAAAAATGTTCCTAGTTTTTCATCATAAGTGTTCAGGCTAATGCCACAGAGAGCAGGGCTATCTCCTTGCAATCCTAGGAGGCAGCTGAGGTCCCCATCGATACCTGCAGATGGTGGGGGATGGGGAATGTGGTTATCCTTGAGCAGACCTGGGTGGCTCAGTGCAGAGCAGCCTGAGGTCTCAGCCCGAGCCTTCGGACCTACTCCCCACCCGAGGCCACGAGAACATGATGTTTGCTTCCCTTGTGTTTATGATGATCTGTAGTGAGCTTCTGATAATTTATAATCTGACTCTCCTTCTGCTTGTATTTTGATGAATGTCTTAGTCAATCAGGTTGTTATAACAAATTGCCATAGACTGGGTAGCTTAAACAACAGACATTTATTTCTCACGGGTCTGGAGACAGGAAGTCTGAGGTCAGAGTGCCTGATGACTTGTTTCCTGGTGAGGGCTCTCTTCCTGGTTTGCAGATGACCGTGTGCTTGCTGTGTCCTGACCAAGTGGAGAGAGAGCTTCTCTCTTCTGTCTCTTCTTATTGGGGCACTAATGCCATTCGTAAAGGCTCCATCCTCATGATCTAATCACCCCCAAAAGCCCCACCTCAAAGTAACATTTCATTGGGAGATTAGGGTTTCAACGTATAAATCTTGTGGGAGCACAAACATTTAATCCACAGCTATAAGCAACTTCTTCTACCATTATTTAAAACATGCCCATAGTAGCAAAATATTTGAGGATTTCTTATTACAAACAATATGTTTGAACAGAATCTAAATCAAGTCAAAACAGAGCAATTGATCTGTGGAGATGGTTGCACTTTGCATCTGGTCTTACACCCAAACGGGAAGCATAGCCTGGCTTCTCCTGCTCCCCCGACACTGCCCAGGGCCCTGAACGCAAGGAACAAAATTGGTTCTTCAGTGTTAGTTTATCTCAGGCCCAAGTAATATAAAAATCTACTGTGGAAAACAATTTAATATATGCCAAACCACTATAAAATCAACAATTTTTTTGTTTGATTAATTAAAGAAACATTAGTTGTTATATTTTAATGTGTTTTTTTAACCATGTTTTCTGAATAATTTTAGTAGCCTAGGCCTAGTTTCTAAACCACAAAATAATATGAAGTTATAAGCTATGAATTAGTATATATCCCAATGTATTCCAAGAGGGATGTAATCAATGTCATCTTGATAGAGTAGCCGACTTTCCTGTGTTCTTCTAGGTCTCTTGCTCCGTCTCTGCCTGGCTATGTTTTGGACCCTCGTAAGGCAGACAGCCTTCAAGTTTCAGATCATTAGTATTGATTGAAAGTTGCCTCAGGCAGTAAGATTATGATCTGTGGACAAAATAAATAAATATATATATATATATAAAGTAAAATAAAAAATAGTTTTTCTAATACAAATTTTTCATATAACTCCTTTAGGTTTAATGGCAGTTACTGGAGTTTAAGCACAAAAGTCTCCTGTTCCCAAACCTGCTGTCCTCTTGCTTACACAGACATCAAGTTCGTGTATTATTATTTCTGTGTGAAAAAGGATGATGTCATAACTCCAAGGTTTTAGGAAAGTTAATCCGATGCCCCGGGTTTTCTTGTTTTGCTAAGTCTAAATCTCTACAGCGGAGCATTCAAACCGCTTTCTACATGAAAGCTTCATGAGGCACGTCTAATGCAGAACCCTGGTTATTGGACTGCATAATTTAGGCACGTACTTAAGAATTTTTAGCAGATATTTTTATCCCAGATAATCCAGTTATGAGATGACCCAGGTGACTGCTAATTTAATAATGAATCTGCACGTGTTACTATAAAAGGATTTTTCTAGTTGATCTCTGTAGATAATAAGGACACCGATCAACGGCTCCTCCTCCCCATCCATATCTGTGCTGTGGTCAAATACATTTTACAGTTATTGCAAATGCTTGTTAACTATTCTCCACGCAAAATGCCAGCATGTCTTAAAGAAGATCTTATCTAAATATTTTTCCACTCAGGATCGCTGTGATAAGATCTGAGTGTGCAAATTGAATACAACTGAAAGTGCTACCTGTGTCCACTATCGAATCTGATGTGACTATTTTTTTAAACAAAAATTCAAGAGAAGAGATTCCACCAGCAACTTGGAACCAACCTCAATATGGTTCTGAGGTTTTTTTCTGTTTTCTCCATAATTAGCATTTATCAACTAAAAAGTAAAAGAAAATTATCTTTTAAGGAATAAATCTAAATTCTGTCACTCTGAGACTATCAGTTTTGTTAGTTTTGAATGAGGCAGGCTCCAAGTTTCAATTTATCTGATTTACCCTCACGTATATTCAAGTTTATTATGAGTTCTCCTGGGGTGTTTATGGATACTGGAGCTGGAACTGAAATTATACTGATTAATATATAAAAACTAAGTGCTTAGAAGTCTAATCCCTCTCATCTGCTGGTTGGTGAGATGTGACATGTGGCCATGAGCGGCCTTTTCCAATGTCCTTGTGCTCGGTTTTCAAGTTTTAGTAGGGCACTTGGGTTGAGTTTAAAATCAGATCCACGGAACCCTTAGTGACCTGTGAGACAGAGAAGGCCGGCAGAAGGCCCAGGCCTGCATGTCCTAGAGAGCTCGGTGCCCCGGGGTGCCCTCCCAGGGTAGGAGGGTGAAGCTGAGCCCGGGCAGCTCAGGACCCGGCCTTGCAGAGGAACACTGCGGGCTCTCACTGCGGTTATGAACAAAGATTGACCAGTCAGTCATCCGTGAAGCCTAAGACAAGACACCAGTTTCAGAAGATGCATAATGCAAGAAAGTACCAGTACACCACCTCCAGAAAGAAGCCCTGCGAATGTCCAGGCCAGGGAGGTCAGGAAAACAGCCTGCGTGAGAGCCTCAGGGACGTTGGGACGTGGTCAATGTCACTGTTTCCCACAGTTTCATTTTACAGCTGAAATTATTATAGAATAGCATCTTAAACTACTCCATCGTTTAAGGGACTCATCTTGTTCTTGTTCTCTGCCTTCATTTTCTGTAACCTGCACTCTGAGTTCTGTGGGGTCCGGGTTCCAAAGAGACAGAAGCAGCCTGTTCACTCCCTGGCCCTCTGGTTTCCCGATGGCTGTGTTTTTGCTTGAATAGGGAGGCTCTGAATACTGTCACCCCCGTGAATCAACCTTCCACTGGGCCAGCAAGACCTTCAGTGCAGTGCTCACCTGATATTCGCTTTGATCTGAGTTTGTTTCTTTTGTTGGGGAGGAAATCCTTGGGTCACTTCCAGCAACGGGGTGTATCTGAGGGACACATGTTTCTGTTGGCCCATCAGTGTCACCTATCTCTGCATTCCTTGACTCGCTTTCCTGGAAGGGGGTTTGGCCTGTCTTCCTCATCACCATTGTCCTAGCCGTACAGAGCACTCCAGGCTGGCCTGCTGCTCAGCTGACAGAGTGACCGCTCTCGGGTCAGGACCCACCGCTGACTCTGTCAACTGTGAGAATGGGAACCGGGTAACCTACAGCGGGACAGGGGCCCTTATTCGACAGGAACAGGGCACCGGGCTTCACACACAGTTCAACAAGGGGTTACATGGGGCATTCAGATGATGTACAACACATTAACATTCTCTTAGCAATTTAAAGCAACATACATTAATTATCTCACAGTTTCCATCGGTCAGGACCCGGGCACTGCTCAGCTGGGTCCTCTGCTCGTGGTCTCACCAGGCTGCAATCAAGATGCCAGCTAGGGCTCTTCTCAAGGCTTGACTGGGGACGACTCTGCTTCAAACCTTACTCTGGTGGTTCCCCTGGGCCCAGGCCCACTTTTACGGGCTTCCGCCTGATGCAGTCAGGCCCACCCAGGATCATCCAGCTTTTGATTAACTCAAAACCAACTTCCCTGTGATCTTACTTATATCTGCAGAATCCCTTCCGTGTGCTGCCCTATAGTGTAACCTAGTCACAGGAGTGACACACTGTCATATTCACGGGTCTGGCCAACACTCACAGGGCTCCACAGAGCATGAGCACCAGGGATGGGAACCTGGAGACCGTCTTAGCAATCTGCCCAGCGCAGGACGCTTCTGGGATGCCCCCTACCCTACAGATGCTACCTCTCTGCACTCCCTCCAAAAACCTTCTAAATATGTTTTAAATTGAGAAAGTTTAAAATTAAATGACTGTTTTTCCTTGGGGAAAACAGCCACTACTGCAATTATTATTAGGGCTGTTCCTATTTAAAGGGAGAAATAGTTCCTCCAGTTTGAGATGCATAATAATTGCATTAATTATTCGCTCCGCATCTGGTTGTGCAGACCTGGCTACTGTGCTTATGGCAAATGAAGTTATTTTCCATTTTCTCCAGTGCTGTGTGAGCAAATGTCGATCTGGAAAAAAAATTCTGGAATGTACAAGAAGAGGGAGCGAGGAGAATGCCTTATATTTTATGGCATTTAATGGGTAATTCCCCCAGTATCTAAAACCAAAGGAATAAATAAAACCCTTACCTGCCAGCATTAAGTGTGAGGTCCTCTCCGTCTCTTCTTGCACCCTGGGCATCTCCTCTCTTCCTTTCTTTCTACTTCCACCCGATGTGTGTGTATTTCCTGGCTGGAGGCACAAACAAATGCCCCGTGGGGAGAATCCTTCTGATTCACAGGCTGTGAGGGGGCTGCATCTCTCCCCCAGGTGCTGCTCTGACACCCTGTAATTCCGGACCACTGTGGGAATTAAGGATTCTTACAAGAAAAGACTATCTACTGCTCGGGGTGGATGTGACCTTCCGTGAACACATAGCATCTGGGTGAGGTTTGTGATTCCTTTGGGCGTGCAAGGAAGAGCATTTTAGAGCTCCCCTGGCTGGTGGGTATTAGAATAATATGTGAAATTGATGTCATCTGGCCCTCCCCGGTCACTCTCTAAGCTGTGAAATCAGAAAACAAAATTCTTCTTAGAACCATAAAATCTGGAATAATTTGATTCTGTTACGATGTGTTAGCAAATTGAATCTTTGCTCGGGGAGAGCTCTCCGATTCCACTCTCAGATCACCACAGAGCTGTGTCTCACCCCGTGAAACATCTGCAGAGTAAATCTTTCTATGATGATTTAGTCCAGGTATAGGTCTTGGCAGCAGGGGCTTTCTGAAGGAGTTAGAATGCCTGTGCTCTATTTCTTGGTGCAAGATGGAACTACACCTAATCATAGAAGCCTAATTACTTGTAGTATTTTTATGCCTTGGTTTTGAATGTCTGCTGCTTTTATTCTTGATCTAAGCACATCCTGTCATCCTTGTTAACTTGTATATATGGCCCCTGCCTGGCAATAATGACCAGCCATTACTAAGCACATATAGGACCTGACCTTTATGTAATTAAATTCTAAAGCAGACAGCAGGGCTCTCAGAAGGACAGGGAAGAAGCAAGTGCATTCTCCAATGCATGATGAAATAGCATTAATGATGGCATTGTAGCTGGGCTTTCCTCCGGGAGCTGCTGCACAGCAGTGACTGGAAGAAAGGACAACCTATCACTTCTTTTCAAAAAATCCTTCACAGAAGAGATAAAGGCAGAAGGATCCCTTAAAGAGTAGAAAGAAGAAAGGAAGAGTTTTGGCAGATCTGGGAGTAGGAGAGTGTTAAGGAGTACGAAGGGGGTGAACTGTCAATACTGCAGTTCCCACCTGCAACTCATTAGTGGAAACAAACTCTCCCCAAATTTTCCTGGCAAATTAGCACTTAGGACATTTCCTTCCACCGGGATGTCTGCAGTGAGCTGTGATGTGGGAAAACAGCTTGACGGTGGTGCAATTACTGACAGTGCCAAGGATGACAACAAACCTGTCCTGGATGTGGAGAAAACAGTATTTGTCACTTGTAGAAATGTCAACATCAGAATTTATTTTAATTTGTTTGTTCAAGAAAAACAAAACAGCATAAAATAATTTTTATTCCTCTCTCCTTTTTAATGGTTTATTACATTTTCATCCCTCTTTCCTTTTTGAAACATAGAGATTGACAAATCTATGTTTCTTAAATATGGTATTTTATGGTCTTTACACAGATTCGTCTTTGCCAAAAGATACTGTGGGGGTTCTCATTAAGGAACCCTGCAGTTCTCACAGCACTGTGGATGGAATGATGTGCTGAGCTATGGCCCTAGGGGCAAGTGGTGTTCCCACATGGCCCAATCTGACTTACCCCTCAGATCAATATTTCCCTGGAGAAGCTGAGGACGTGACATGTGTTAATTAAGACTCAAGGCAGCCTGACCAATACCTAACCAATACCTTTGTGTGGTCTGAATGATCGTGTCCCCTCCAAATACATAGGCTGAAATCTAAATCCCCAATGTGCGAGTATTTGGAAGTGGAGCCTTTAGGAGGTGATGAGCTCATGAGGGTGGAGTCCTCATGAATGGGATCAGTGCTCTTACTAAAGAGACCAAGAGAGCCCTAGCCCCTTCCACCGTGTGAGACATAGCAAGCAGACAACATCTCTGAGGAGCAGGCCCTGACCACGCACCGAATCTACCAGCACCTTGATCTTGCACGTCCCAGGCTGCAGACTATGAGAAATGAGTGTCTGTTTTTTATAAGCTACTCAGTTTATGGTACTTTTATAGCAGCCCAAAAGGACTAAAGATACCCCTGAAGTCATTGAGAAAACCTGAAATTATAATTATGTAGCCAGTTATTCTTGACTTTAGGGGTGTCTTTAGCTGAAAGAGAAATGATTTTGCAGAAACTTTCCTTTCCCTGTGTTATAGAGTCTGACCTAAGCGAGTGCTAAATAAACGCTGGAAGAATGAGTTAATCAAGAGCAGCGAGCCAGCAGTCCACGTGCCTCTCCACCCATCCTTCTAGTCCTTGCTAGTGCCATTGTCGTTATTTCAACCACAGATATAAAAACAAGGAACTATTGGGTTTTGTTTTCCCACTGAAGACCATTCAATGCAAATTAATCAACTTTCTGACCAAAAGAATACTTACCACCAGTTTTTGGATTTCTGAAGACTATAAAAGCTTAACTATGTTCGAAAGTTTAAACCATTTGAAATTGAAACAATGTTCAGTAGGGCAGTTCTTGTTATCTATTTTTATTCAAACTCCTGTGGCTCAGCTGAGTATAATGAATCTGGTTAAATACTTATTATTTTTATTTGAAGAATTAAAATTGAGTTGAGAAGAAGTTGAGAACATTTGCTGAAGAAGCTAAAGATTTCTTCTGCAACCAAGAAAGATGTGCTAAGCACTGTTGTTAATGCATATTGAGGCTAAAGTTGTCTGCGATTACTAAAAGTCCTGCAAAGTGATTGTTAGTTAAACCCAGTGGTAGTTGGTTTCACACCCCCAGAACAGTTTCAAGGTTTTTGTAGGCTTCAACTTTCATATATTTGTGACAATGATAAAAATCCAGTAATTAATTATCTAAATACCCAAATACACTTAGGGATTTTGAAAAAAAAAATTCTCATCTTTGGTATTGAAAGTGATCTCTAAGATTAATTTTCAGGGTAGAGTCTTCATTTAGGCCTTCAGTGATATGATCATTTGATTTATTTTAAAAATCTGACCTTGTCCTTAGCAAAAGAAATTTTTTTCCAAAATGAAAAAAAAAAATAGTTTCAACCATAAAGGCCTGGGCAAATTGTCTCTAAAAGGAAATCTTCCCAATGTGCCACTGTTCTTTGAGTTAAACTATAACTTTTTCCTTCAACTAGAAATTCTATTGATTACACAATGTTGGCATTTTTCAGTATCTCTGGGCAGTGGTCATTCTCTCTGCACAGATTGGATGGGAGCTAGTAGTCTTGGGTTTTGTGGAATTGCTGAGCTGTTGGTATTCACCTGGCAGCTTACCTTGGGGACCCTCTAACTCCCACAGCTGGGTCCTAACCTGCACCTCTGGTCCCTAAGATTCCAGGGCCTTCCTGACCTTGAGCACGAAGGCCCAGGCTCAGTGCCACTTCTTCTCTGTCCCGAGTTGGCTCTGACCTGTCACCCAGTTTTAGTGATTAGGCGTTTGATATCTTCTCTCAGGATGCTGTGATCAATTCTTTGCTCCAGTGTCTGAGTTATACCCTGTGTGTCCTGTGGTTGGTGCCCACTCCCTCCTGCCCCATCTCTAGGAATCACCCTCTTGTTCCCCTTGTCCCCTGTCTCCTGCTGTCTGATTGGACACCTGACGGCAGCGTTCATGGTTGGAGGATGTTTAACTGGTGTTGGACCAGGCTGCTCCTTAGTAAATTTCGAGGATATAGTACAGCACTGTGAACTGTAGACTTCATGTTGTACATCACTTCTCCAGGACTTTTCTATCTTTCATTACTGAAACACTTTGTCCTTAACTTTAAGGAGTTTACAATTTTGGCAGAGAGGACTGAGTTGTATTAGGTCGTTAAGGAATAATCCAAATTTTTGTTAAATGTTCAGATGATAGTTAATGCACTAGGAGTTCAGTTCAGGGATGAGATTAATATAAAATGAAGTCATTAGAGAAGGATGAATTAACATGGTGTGAGGGAACATGTAAGCCCTCGTTCCAGGTATGTTTGAGTCAAATATTTCCTTTACCTGTTGTAAGCTGGGTGATGTCAGAAAATGATGTAGTCTCTGTGAGTCTTAGTTTTTGCATCTGTCAAACAAAAATTGTACTATCTATGGCACAAAGTTTTTAACTTGAATTGAAATAGGAGATGAATGTTCAGTCCCTGCACTCACAGGTGGAGAACCACACCTCTGCCCACCACACCCCTGCCTGGTGGCTTTTGCAGGAGGTGTTGACTTTTATTATATGGCAAGAGGAGCTTCAGGCATGCTGGGAGGGCCCATGCCATAGCATCCTCCTCCTCCTTACCAACTATATAATGATCATGAAGGCACAGAAGGCATTTCTGTGATCTAAGCTCTTCACACTTTATGTAAAGGCTTCAGGAAGTTGAGTAACAGTTGCCAGGACTCAAAGCTCGTCCATCACTGACCTAAGTACTGGCAACTTTGGTGATGTGAACTAAAATCAACAATCCCTAACTGTTGGCAAAGGATCATCCTAGACCTTGCGTAGGTTCCCCTAGAGTTCTTGTTAGTGATATTGGTTCCCCAGAGGCACTGCAGAGCTCCTGAGTCCCAGGCTCAGGGGCTGGACCTGGGAAGTCCGTTCCAGCCTCCCCCGGTAACTCCCATGGCCACAGCGTGTGGAAGCCCCCTGCTGTGCTCAGGGCTCCCCTCCAGCCCTGGCTTCCTCTTCAGACCCTGCCCCAGCCCCTCACTTCAGCTCTCGCCTCTCGGGCAGCGTTCAGTGGACGGAGCAGAAAGGGGGGAAATTAGAAATTTAGGGTGACTTGTGTGCTCTGGACACCTCAAGTTGTCAAAATAAGTGATAGAATTGTTTATTGTGATTCTTCTGCTAATCCTTAGTGATAACCTGGAAAACTGAAAGGTAAATTTCAGCACCGTGCTTAAAGATTACCTTCTGAGGCATACGTTTAGAATTGTGAGATCCCCATGTAATCATTCAGTAAACCTGATCGATGTCCTGCTTTTTCCTGAAAAAACGAAGGTGTCACAGATGAGGATGAGACTCATCACGTAGCACCAAGGAAAGCTGACGTCATACAAGGAAAGCGACCTTTATCCTGCAGTTAGGCCCAATATGCTACCTTAACTGAAGGAAGAATACCCTTCCACGGGCACACGGATTTGGGAGGTCAGACGTGGCCCCAAGGGGAGGCCTGGGAGCTGGCTCTTGGGAGATGGAGAGACGGGTGCTGGTGGAGAAGGTGGAGGATATGCAAAACATGGGCCTGTGCAGAAGGGCATGGGTGGTCTGGAAAGGGTGAGATGTTTAAATTAGCTGCAGTTGTGGGTGGAGAGACAGGAGGTGAAGCGAAAGGTAGGATGGTCAGATTGAATATTTCCTCCTAATAAATGAACTCAGGATTTCAGGTGCATGGACAGATTTGGTCCAAAGGGGAGACCCTGGGTTCCATTTTGGATACACTGAGTTCCAGTTGTATATGGGAGGTCTGATAGTTGGTTATAAATCAGAATGAAGCCAGAGAGGAAGGTTTGGATCAGCCATAGAGACCTCAGATTGTCTTTAAAGCCCTGGAAATGGGTAAGATCACATCTGAATAAAGCTCATAGAGACTCAAGCTACCAAACAGTTTGAAACGTCAGGTACTATCATAATTGGTAGAAGGTAGCAACTCGGAGAAATGACAAAGTAATTTTCTTATTCCACTGAGTAGAGAGCTCTTCTTTTTCTTTTGAATTAATGTTGCAAAAGTGCAAAAGTGCTTAGCATAGATTTTTCTCAACCATCTCAATCGACAACTAATGGGACTAGACACAATATAAATTTCACCACTGGGGGTGAGAGGGCAATTTAGACTCTGGATTTCTGCCTGGTGACTGTCGGAGAAGGGCTGCCAACATTACCAACTGGGTGGTTGTTTGGTAATTTAGATATAATAAATCTAAGGCAAGTAATTTCCTTTTAGAAACTTGAATTGCTTCCTTAACAGAATGATTGGAGTTATATTTAAGCTGTGGGTTAGATGAGAGTTTAGAAAGGATACCCAGAGGACTCTATTAATTGCACTCTTGTTTTAAATGTAATACGGTTTTTATTCACAGGAAACTCCAGTGGTAAATTTCCTATAAGCACGGGCTTATGATTTAGAGTCCTGAAAGGAGCTTTTGAGGTTTTGTTCAGCAAGGCATTCTAAGGCACTGTAACAGAGATATCATTTCCCCTGCTGGCTATGTGCAGGCAACTACTAGCGGAGGCAGGGAGCTTGCTGATTTTAGACAAAACTTAAGTAGGATTTATCATCGACAAGCTAAACAGTAGCAGGAAAATAAAAATAGCAAATTCTTATGCAACGTGCCCTGTTTGCCAGGCACCATCCAAGCAGACACCCAGATGAGCTCACGTAGTGGTCCCCAGCCCTGAGGGCTGGGGAAGGAGACACAGAGATGTTAGCAACCTGCTCTTGGCCACACAGCCCATAAGTGTTGGAGCTGGGAGTCTAACCTGGGCTGTTGGGCCTCAGAGTCCACACACTGAGCCATGTGCTCTGCTTGAGCACCTACTGTGTGCCAGGCTCTGCCCTGGAACCCAGCGAGATCACAGAGAACAAGACAGGCTACATCCCTGTAGCCTGGAACTCTCTGGAACTTACATGCTAAGGGCAGGGCACAGGGTACGTGGTTTAAAATAATACTTTGTGGTTAAAGAATGTTGCATTTAATTTATGCCAGGAAAGTTTAAACTGACTATTCTTTCGGGGAAAAAATAAGCCATTAGTTGAATCTGATAACTGAGTTAATTAAAATCCCCTTTTCAGGCACACACCAGCCAAGCAGACCTGTTTTCTTCTCTGAATTCCCCTTTGCTGTATGAATGTAATGCTGAGCTCCCAGTGCCAAGACCAATTTAATTCATTTGCTCATTTACAAGTTAAGAGAAAGAACCTCGTAACATATTAGCTGTCTGCTGCTTTGGGATAACGACCATCTGAATCGATGAACTTTATATAATGATCTGTTGCTATGGCGACGTGCTGCCCAGTGAGTGGAAGCGGGTATTTCATCATTACCTCACTGATAATGCTCGGAACAGTAACAGATGCAAACACAAAAGCTTTTCTTTTACTCTGCAGGAACTCAGAATCGAGGAGACAAACACTAAAAATGCCTCTTGGATACAGCAGTAAAGAATCAGATAGAGTCAAATGCACAATTGGAAATAAAGTAATTTAGCTTCCCAGGTTAGCGGCCTTGCTGTCCACATGAATCTCCAGCTTTGTCACAGGTGACCATTGTCAAAGGTGTCACTTGTCTCTTTCACAGTTTTAATTTTGATATTGCATTCAGCGCATGGAACATGGAATAATAAATGTTCCCTTAATATATAACAAAAGTTAGAGAAGTAATAAAGGGAGAATGGAATCCATAATAGATTTAATGACCTTTGCGTTGCAATAATTCCTTTTCTCACTTCCCACTTTCCTAAACTGTTTAACCTTTCTGTGTTGGTACCACCTTTTTTCTTTTTGTACAAACTAAAAGTTTTTATATGTATCAAATATGTTACAACTTCACCCCTTAAAGTTCGTATTGCACTTCAGAGGCAATACATATTTTATCCTATGTTATGGAAGTGTTTTGAGCTGCTGTGCTTAAGACAAATTAATTTCTCTGAGTCTTTTTTCATTGCTCAGAGTTCTCGGGCATATCAGGGTTTAAGCCATCGGACACACAAGACACAATGACTTTCATGCAAGTGTTGTTTAGGTATTATTCTTTTATTGTTCAAGTTGTCATGATTTGCAGAAGCCTGTCTGATCATATACAGGTATGAAGAAATGAACATTGTTCTCCGTCATCACAATAGCAAGTGTTATATTGGGTTCACTGTGTTCTTTTCCCTCTTCTGTCTATCCCTCCCTCCTCGTTTCCCACCTTTCTTTTTTGTGCAAAATCTTTATTTTTATACATTTTGAAATGTTGATGGAATGAAAATTCTAGACATCCTCCAATAAAAAAGTCTTTATAATCAGAGACCTTTTTCTTAGATACCTGAAAGTTCATTCTCGAGTTCTGACTTTGTTCTCTCTGATTCCTCTCAATGATCTCAGAGGCATTCGCAGAAAGATTACAAACAATAGCACTATGCATATGAATTATGATATAATGTTTGTCAAAATACATCAAGTTTGCAAAATGTCACATATTCTGTGTTGTCCCTGCCACTGTTCTAGATCAGAGCCACGTATATGGTGGTTGAGTGAAATAAATAGGAATATTTGAAAATAATAGGGTGTTAGTGTTATGAATCTTGTGATTATACAAGGTTAAAAAAATGGAATCTAACATGATTTATAATATCTTTGTGTTATAGTTTAAGTCACAATATTTTAGAGAAAAGTGGAAAAATAATTTATAGCCTAGTTGTGAAATTGCTCTGAAAAAAATTATCTGGATGACAAAATCTATTATTTATATTTCTGACTCTTGACATAGAGTTCTTATATTAGTTTGCTAGGGCTGCCATAGCAAAGCACCACAGACTTGACAGCTTAAACAATAGAAATTTATTTCTCATAGCCCTGGAGACTGGAAGTCCAAGGTCAAGATGTCAGCAGGGTTTGCTTCTCCTGAAACCCCTCTCCTTGGCTTGCGGATGGCTGCCTTCTCTCTAAGTCTTCACGTGGTCTTTTCTCCGTGCCTGTGTTATGTCCCTATCCTAATCTCTTCTTACAAGGACACCACTTAAATTGGATGGGGGCCCACACTAATGACCTCATTTTACCTAATTAACACTTTAAAGACCCCATCTCCAAATACAGTCACATTCTGGGGTGCCAGGGGCTAGGATTTTAACATATGACCTTTGGGTGGACACAGTTCAGCTCAGAACAGTCTCTGTCTTATTATGTGGCATGTTTGCATACCAAAGGAGGGATTGTTAAACTTATATTCATTTAAATTGACCGTTACTGTCAAGATGCAAAATAGAACCTTGTTCAAACCATTAAATCCAGGTTAGCCACTGAAGCATTGAAAATTAGAAAATATCGGCTATTTTTCCTAAAAACCAAAAATATGGTTAATTTTTAACCACTAATAATTGAATTATGCACATTAGAGCTTACACATATCCAGAGAGATTTAAGGGATTTATTTTTACTGTGAACTTTATCATTTAAGCAAATCTTTTGTTACCTTAAGTGTTCTTTTTTTTTTCCGGAATAAAACTCAAATAGAAGGGTTTTTCCTCAGCTTATTCTCATTTGCCTTTGAGCTCATGGAAACAGGAGCCTGAAGCCTGGTGGGCAAGTCAGCTCTGTCCTGGGCGTGGCACCCCTTAAACCCTAGTGTTCTGTGCAATGATCCCTATGATGAAGTAAGTGGATTTCTATAAATCATAGCTTCACCTTTATCTTGAGTAATAATTACTATTTAATGTACTAGTTTATCAGTTCACCTGACTTTTTAGGAACTCATCAGCCATACTACTACTGATGCCCTGTTAGGGGGATTGCGTCACCTGCCTGTGGACAGGTTGCCAGCAGGTGATGCCAGGTGCCCAGGTGAGGAGTCAGAGACCAGGTTCTGTTCTCATGGCTGCACTCACTGGCTCTGTAACCGTGAGCTTATTACCTTAACCTTTGTGAACCTCCAGCATCTTACCTGAGAGAGGAGGCAATTGAATTGGCCTGGTGCAGGGATTTTTAAACATTTGTAGAGGGTGAACCCAACTCTTTATTCAAAGAAGATAATATGGCAACGTTCAATATGTGAAATGCAGAAGAGTGAAGCTTGTCATACAGTGGGTTTGGCTGTCTCCTCTTTCGGGGTTGAGGCGTGGGCAGGGGTTGGGCACCCAGCTTTCCAGGGCGGCACAGGGACACCTCTGCGCATCCCCAGGTGTCCAACGCCACAGCCACAGCCTCCTGAAAAGTGTCTGCTGGCCACCCACAATGTGGCTGGTGTGAACTGGAATGAGCTTACCTGTAAAACAGGCTCAGAACTCAGACTTAGTATAAGACAAGAGCCAAAATATCTTGGAAATTTTATTATGATGCTGTTTTGAAATATTACTTATTTTATATGCATTGGGTTAAATAAAAATAATACATAGTTAAAATTAATTCACCCATTTCTTTACCCCCGCTTGTTAAATGTGGCTACTAGAAAAAATTTAAATTATTAATACTTATGTGGATTGTAATATATTTTCAATGGACAGTACTGTTCTAGATAAACCCTTTTGGCTCCCACCTCCTCACACCGGTGCACAAAGGTTGTGTTGCTGCTTCCCGGGGCTGCATGCAGGTCACTCTGTTCCCAGGAAGTGCACTAGGAACTTGTCCTGGCAGCTTCACTTATTGCCACATTCTGCTCCAAGGATGGTATTTCATTCAAACCCCAATTTTTTAAAATATCTTTCCTGCTGAAAAACACATTTTTCTTTTCAGTTATTCTTCCCATAGTGGGCTTAGTAACTCACTCATCCCAGGACTTGGACACACTTTCCGGGGGGGAGAGGTTGGTGTCATAGTATTTCATGGCTCATTTCTTGTGGTTGGAATTCTTTGGGGGAATTTCTTCTTGTCCTTTTCAAGTAACACTCCAGTCTTTTAATAAGTATTGTGTAAATATTTCTTCCCCAGTAGTCACATTTAAAATTGAATTTAGTACAATTTTGTGTGACAATGTACAAACTTTACCTTTTAAACCATTTCATTTCTGACCTTTTCTTTTTCCTTTGGTCATTTTCCTAATGGCTCAGATTGTTGAAGCTGAAGGGCCCATCTCTGTTATTCCAATAATCCAGTTTTACCTTTTCTTTTTCCATATACCACCCTTTATTCCTGGTCTCTCTTGACTTCAGCAGAAACTGACATTAAGAGTAGACTAATCGCCAAGAAACATATGAAAAAACGCTCAACATCTCTAATCATCAGGGAAATGCAAATCAATGCCACAATGAAATATCACTTATCCCCAGTGAGAATGGCCTTTATCAAAAAGTCCCAAAACAATAAATGTTGGCGTGGTTGCAGAGAGATAGGAACACTCATACACTGCTGGTGGGACTATAAACTAGTGCAACTTCTGTGGAAAGCAATATGGAGATACCTTAAACAGATACAAGTAGAACTACCATTTGATCCAGCAATCCTATTACTGGGCATCTACCAAAAGGAACAAAAGACATTCTATAAAAAAGACATCTGCACTAGAATGTTTATAGCAGCACAATTCACAATTGCAAAGGGGTGGAAACAACCCAAGTGCCCATCAATACATGAGTGGATTAATAAAATGTGGTATATGTATACCATGGAGTTCTGCTCAGCCACAAAAAACAGTGGTGATCTAGCACCTCTTGTATTATCCTGGATAGAGCTGGAGCCCATTCTACTAGGTGAAGTATCCCAAGAATGGAAAAACAAGCACCACATGTACTCACCAGCAAATTGGTATTAACTGATCAACACTTCAGTGCACACGTACTGGTAACATTAACTGGTTGTCCAGCATGTGGGAAGGGGGGTTGAGGGGATGGGTATATTCACACCTAATGGGTGTGGTGTGCACCATCTGGGGGATGGACACGCTTGAAGCTCTGACTCGGGTGGGCCAAGGGCAATATACGTAACCTAAACATTTGTACCCCCGTAATATGCTGAAATAAAAAAAATATAAAAAAGGATTGTTTAGACTCACAGTCTAGTGATCTGTACTCAGGAGAGTTCTACCGTTACCTTCAGCAAGCACACAGAGTTTGCTTCTTGGCTTTCTCAGTCTCTAGACTTGCAACCGGAAGAGGCCAATGGTGAATGATTAGTCCTCGTCCCTGGCTGTGTGACGGCATCACGGGAGGGCTTTGAGAAATCCCGGAGCCTGGGCCCCACGTGCCGTGCCGCGGGCTGAACCTGTCTGCAGCGGGCCCGGGCGTCCTGTTTTTGAAAGGTGCCCAGGTGACCGCACGAGCCGGAGATCCACCCACTGCTGCTGCGGGGCACGCTGGGCTGAACCGGGAGTGGCCTGTGAGACCTGCTGACCTCATTTCCTTCTCTCCCTGTGGCCTCCGCAGATTACGGCACCATTAAGAAGGTGCGGGCGCCCCTGAATCAGACCTCGGGCCCCTGTTTGCTGGAAGAGATCGAGCTCTTCCCCGAGGGGCGGCGGGAGCCCGTCCGGAGCCTGCAGATCCTCCACAGCCAGAGCGTCCTGTTCGTGGGCCTGCGGGGACACGTGGCCAAGATCCCCCTGAAGAGGTGCCAGTTCTACCGCACGCGCAGGTAGGGGGCCCCTGGGGCTGGGAATGTGCTGGGCCTGAGATGGGCCCACCCAGAGGCTCCAAATGCCCCTGGACTGATCAGCCTCTGGGCCTCCATTCTGTGAGGTCCTGCCTCCCGGGTGCAGAGTTCTGCTCCTGGTTTACTGTGATGGGAACAACCTGCCCGTTCCCCATGCAGGAGGAGCTGCGTTCTAACGTCTGTAAGCAGGCGTCAGGGTTACAGTAAATTATTCAGTGCATTAGAATACTTGGTGATAATGCTGATATTTGGTGTTCCTGTGTTAATCTATCAATCTGGCACAAGTTTATATTTTATCTGAATATAGATATGACAAAAAATATTATAAAGAGTGTATCCTGCTAGGCCAAAGCTCTTATGCTGAAAACCCCCGAGAAGAAGGAGCAATGGATGTTGATGCTGCGGTACCCTCTTTCCTGGGAGTTCCCACTCTGTTGTCCTTGAACCAGTTCCCTTAGGGTGCTGCCCCCCCCCAAAGTTGCAAGGGGGTAGTGAAGGGAGTTCCAGCAGGCACAGGGGAACACAAGGGCCATTGTGCCTCCCCTGTGCCCAGGTAGTCTTCCCATCTTCTGTGGGGCATCTATTATCAACCACAGTGGTGTTTGAAGCTTAATTTGGAAGCATAAAAGCCTAGGTGCTTAGGAAACAGAATAATACTGTATATACCATACACTTGGAAAGCACTTTAATATTGGAAATTGCATATGTACTCTGCCCCTGACAAAAGACTGCCCTTGGGGAAATCATAATCTCAAACGTTCTTAGGGATCAGTACTCTTGTTTAGTTCCCCAGAGCAGTGCATACTTGCAGATTTGGTACAGAAGTGGTCTTTTTCGACATGTCACTCACAAATACCTGCCATACACAGGCCACTCTTTCTCTAAACGAGGTGCCTGATGCCACCAGCTTTGTAACTTATCACAGAAGCTAGAACTCATGGTATAGTCCTGTTCTTGCTATTTCTTTCTTTCTTTCTTTCTTTTTTTTTTTTTTTTTTTTTTGAGACAGAGTCTCGCTTTGTTGCCCAGACTAGAGTGAATGCTGTGGCGTCAGCCTAGCTCACAGCAACCTCAAACTCCTGGGCTTGAGCAATCCTACTGCCTCAGCCTCCCGAGTAGCTGGGACTACAGGCATGTGCCACCATGCCCGGCTAATTTTTTCTATATATATTTTTAGTTGGCCAGATAATTTCTTTCTATTTTTAGTAGAGATGGGGTCTCACTCTTGCTCAGGCTGGTCTTGAACTCCTGACCTCAAGCGATCCACCCGCCTCGGCCTCCCAGAGGGCTAGGATTACAGGCATGAGCCACTGCACCCAGCCTGTTCTTGCTATTTCTTGATGCAAGTCATTGAAGTACTTCTGAATTCACTTTCTCACCTAACACATGTGAATTACTATAGAATCATATGGGATAACATGTAGAGTATAAAATTTAAAGCACTCTGCAAAATTGGTATTCTTAGGTAGAAGGAAAGATCTTATGTGGAATCACTACAATATACCTTTCGAGATGATTCTAGAAAATGAAGTGTATACTATAACACCTCCTGTGGTATCAGAGATAGTTGAGTAATAATGTTAGGAACCTCCCAGCTATAATAATAATAATGCTATTGTGAGCATTGATAATAGATAATGATATTTACTAGCAACCATATTTTGCCTATGTCTATGTCCTAAATTTAACCATTGGCTGTTTAAAATCGCTCTGATTTGTGTTCCCTGCAGGATTAGTGTAGGGCAGGGATTGTTCTTCCCCAGTTACTGGTGGTCCAGTGGGTGACAGGCAGGGCTGAGGTCTGGCCAACGGGATGTCACAAGTTGGAACGAATCTGGGAGGGCACAGCCCAGTGAGCTCTGACTTCTAGTGATGACTTCTTTGGGGGTGACACAGGATGCACACAGGAAGACACAGGCTGTACTGTCTAGAGGGTGCTTCTGGTGCCAGAACGGGAGTGTGTGGCTTGCAGAGCACGCAGCCCTTCATCCTTTTCATCGTGCCCTGCTTCACTGCGTCCGGGTTGCAGTAGCTCAGCTCCTTGTATGTGCGACTTAGGAAACCAAGTCCTGCGTCAGGGTGGTGAAGAGAGGCGTGGTGTGGCTGGTGTCTCTCACGCAACTGCCCTTCAAGCCTAGTCACGAATCCACAGGAGCCGGCGCCACCAGGCACAGGGGCCCGGGAGGAGTTCAGTTTCCCCTTTTCTTTCAGGGAGAATGAGGCCCCTTGTCTGTGTTCACCAGGCTCCTGAGAGGAGGGAGTTTTACATTTATATCTGGAGCTGAATCTCCCTGCTGTTCACTTGTCCACCTGCTCAGAGCAAAGCAGTAAGAGATTGTGACTTTATTGTCAGCTGATAGACTGCAGTCTTCTGTGCTCCCGTGCTCAGAGGGGGTTAGTTTGTGTTTGGTCCTTTAATATTCCATTGAAATAGAGAAAATCTATTTCAACACAAGTGTTTCTCTGAATTCTTTCCCATATTTAGCGCCACTATCCTCCTCCGGTAGAAAGACAGGAAAGCCTCCCTACTTAACGCTCCCTGGAGAACAGAGTCTCCTGTTAAAAACTAATATCCGTATGACCAGCTTTTTAATATGAATTACAGGGAAAGACAAATGCAATTTTAATTTTCCAGAAATATGCCTGAAGAAGTACACCTGATAGGACTAGGATAATAATTGGATAACAATTGGATGCTAATTTATTTGCCAACTATACTTCCCATAGTAGAATATCAGCAATTTCATTTATTATTGGAAAACCAAATTTATAATTAAATTTTGAAGTATGCAAAAGATAAATTGATCTTAATTAAAATATTTAATAAAATAAATTCACTTAATTAAATTAAATTGATTAATTGAATTGCCTGTCTCCTTCAAAATCATATTTACATTTTTCATTTCTTGAATATCTATTTTTCAGAGGCAACACACAATGGCAACTATTAAACCATTTATGAATGATAAAAATTGATATAATTTCACAAATTTCTTTTCCATGTCTGGCACTGTGCTAGATTTTATCACTGTTCTCCAGAATCATTATGTCAACCCTGAGGGTAAAGTAGCGTATCACCTCCATGGTTCAGATGAGGAGGTGGCAGCTCAGATTTTTGGTGTCCTGCCCAAGGTCACATAGCTCCTGAAACATGAGACTCAGGTCAGGGTTGGGACTCTCTGGCCCCAAAGCCCATGGTATATTTGTGGTTTGATTTGCTGCCCCTGGTACTGAGGGTGTCCTCCTCTCTGGTCAGATTTCGGTTTAAGGAGCTGCTGGGTTGCGCTTTCCAAGTGCGCTACGGAGGGAGAGAGCTGCTGAGTACACTGGCAGGCAGAGCCCAGGTCTCCTGACGGCTGCTCGAGGCTCCTTCCCAGTAGCTGCCGCTTTATTCTGCTTGCCACAGGCTGGATCAGACAGACGTGAGGAGGTTTTGTACTGTTTCCTAAAGCTTTCTAGATGAATCTCCATTCTCCTCTTGTTCTCAAGGAGATCCTGGGACCACAGGGCGCTGACCAAGCACCTGCCTGCTCTGTCTGCAATATCCCTGCATTGTGACTGTGAACGAACACAGCACAGAGTTTTTCCCTTGGAAACTTATTTTATTAAACAATATTTACTTCCTAGTGTGCACACCTAAGGGTTACAATGTACACTATCTGGGAGATGGGCACACTGATAACTTTGTCTCACTCATGTAACCAAAGCATTTGTACTCCCCTAATATTCTGAAATTAAAAAAAAAGAAAAGAAACACTGGAAAATCCAAATAAAGCCTATAGTTTAGTTTAAAAAAAAAAGAACAATATTTAAAAATCATATTTTAGTCAAGTTTAACCTCAAAATGAATAAAAAAATTGTTTTCATATTAGCATTTGCTGGCATTGCCATTTAATAAATGGGATGACAAAACTGTGCTGATGATAAAGCCAGCTCGTTGGAATTGGCGGTTGCCTCTGGGGACGTGGAGTGCGAGAGGACCTGTGACTACTCATGCGTGTCCTTTCTGACTCTAGGACTCATTGGCGTCACTGAACGCACAAGTGTGTAAATCTCATAAAGCGAGTTAACGCTTGCTGAGTGTTGAAGAATGTGGGCAGATCTGGGTAGGATTCCAGTGTACGACAAGGGAAGGCCGGGAAGTTGACCTTTGGGGACCGCCTCACGTGCAGGTGGCTCAGTCTGGGCTCCGCAGTAGCGTCCCGTGGCCTGTAAAGTAGAAACACGTCTCCATGGGAGAACGAGCTGGGGCAGCCGAGAGCAGCCACTCACTTAGCCCCCCTGGTGTAGATACCAACATGAAGTCAGAACCTGCCACTGGGAGGGAAACCAGACTTCGCAAGGAGCTCACAGAGTCCCCATCTCACTGGCTCAGGAAGAACAACCACCGGACTTGGGCTTTAATTATCATGTCTAAAAATCAGCTTGTTATTTTCCTCCCAAGGAAATACCGTAGGCTTCTAAGTGGTAAGACTGATTGCAGCTCTTCAAGTCTAAGCAAAGGACAGCTTGGGGGTCTGATGAGGGGAGTGCTTTTGACACAGACTTTTAAAGTCACTTTAAGGGTTGTGTGTTGATTGAATCGGTGGGTCACCACACTTTCTGTGCACAGAGCCAGACAGAAAATGTGTTAAGCTTCACAGGTATATGATCTCTGTTGCCATGACTCAACTCTTCCCTGGTAGCATGAAGGCAGCCGCAGACCAGAGTGGATGGGCATGTCTGTGGGTCAGGAGAGGCTGACGATTCATCTGGTAAAGAAACAAAGATCCACTATCTGCTTCAGAAAGTTTATTACTTACACAGACAGTGAAAGTAAGAGCAGGAAAGGCGTCCGCTCCCCACGTCCCTTGTCCCGCAGGATGACACCAAAACAGTTGTAGAGCCTGCAGCTGCACCCGAGTGGGGTGAGGGTGGGGGCAGAGCCTTTCACTTCACCAGAGCCTGGGGAGCAACGGGCAGTTCTCTTGTGACGCCTCCCTGGGACACAGGGAGTTGGCAGGAATGGCCTGTTGCAGCTCCTCATAGTCCTGCCACGTTGCAGGACTAGGGAGGACCGTGGGCTGTTCTGCCAAAGCTTAGGCCAGCTGTGGCCTCTGTGAAATCATGAACAGTCTCCAGGGCATCACATTCCCCAACACTGTGTTTCAGTAGCAGTTTAGGCGGCAGACTGGATTTAGCCCCTGGGCTGTAGTTTGCTGACCCCTGGATTAGATTATCATATGCCTTTTGAATGAATGGATGGATGTCCTTTAAGTATACACCAATTTATAAATTAGCTATTAAATGTATTATTAAGTTACATAGATTAACTCTATACCCTAATATTTTCTGAATATCATGCAGTATTCTACTCTTTGGATATTTACTCATATATTTTTCATTTTTTTTATTTGACGCTCATCATAATTTATGAGATAAGATAAACCTATCAGATTGTAGAGTCAACATTTGTATATGAGGGATTGATCTGAATTAGAGAATAAATATGCAAACACTCCTCAGTCTCAGAACAGAAACTGGAATTGCAAGCACAATACGCCAGCATAAGCTTCATTCAGCCATGGGAACATGAGGCTGGGCAGGGGTGTCTGTGTTTCCAGGTTCTGTGCAGCCCCCGGTGTGGTGTCCAGTTCAGGACGGCTCAGTAAGTGTTTGGTGAATTAACAAATGGACCCTCTGCCTCTCCTCTCTCTGCTGTTTTACTTTATAACCTGAAAAGAAAACCATAATTCCTATTAAAAATTAATACTCCCCTTACAGAAAAGTGTGGTAATATAAAACAGGAGCAAAAGGGTGGAAATCCTTGGGCTTTGGGCGTTTGTTTTGTTTTAATGTTGCTTTATGAACTAAATTGAGGAGGAGAAAAACTGGGAACTGGAAGAATCACAGCCTAGATATAAAATAGAAGAGTCTCACCTTTTAAATTGTGCTTCATAAAACTGGAGGGAAAGATGGAGCCAGGAAGAAAAAGACTGGCTCCATTTGAGTGTGTTGGTATCTGGTCATTCTTAATTCTGTTAGCCTATAAAAGTGTTATTATTTAAAAAAAAATAACTCATTATTAATAAAATTAGTATGTAAATTAGATTAATTCAGGACGTTTATTGTTCTAAAGGGCAAAATTTTAAAAGGTAGAGTTAATAGGTTGGCACCTTAATTAATTAAATATTCTCTGAAGACAGCACCTGGCCAATGGGAAAAACACAGGATGTCCGGAGAGAAATTGCACGATCCCCCCACGGCCCCCAGCAAGACGACTTCAGCCATTCTGTCATTAATCACATAAAAATTCAGAAGGATATTTTGACATGTACCCATTTTACAAAGTTTCTCTCGTAAAAATGAATTTAATATTTTCTAAATCTCAATGTCTTGTTTACATTGGCTTTGGTTTAGCCTGTAAAGATAGAATTTGTCTTAGCTAATTCTTACATAGTAAATTAATTGAACTTATTGCATGACAAACACCAAGCTGGACCCCGCATGTCGGTTGGGTGACGAGTGAGGCATCCCTGACCCTATTCCCATGGGGCTCAGGGTCTAAGGAGAAATTCTGGCATGAATAAAATCTCCTGATAATCTGTTGTGGAATCAAGCCAAAGGGAGTTGGAAATATCGTACACTTTATTTAAAATCGATTTATTGTTAAAGTTTAATCCTGGAGTATGCTAGGACCTAACCTCCTCACCTGATGTTCCTGTCCAATTATTTTTTAGGCTGTATCTGAATCTTAACCATTGTTCTAATCTTCCATTTCTGGTTGCAAAGGATTAGTCAGCAAGTTATGGTGCATCCATTGAATGGATTATTCTCTCAGTGGGTTATTCTGAAGCCACTATATAACGGCTGTGAAGACATCTGAATGGCTTCCAACAGCAACTGAAAAAAGTATGACAACATTGTGTGTGTGCCATCGTCACCACTGTTCGAATACAGAAAAGGGGAAACTGCAAAATATATGCCCTAAGATGCTTGTTACAACTGTGAAGCATAGGCAGTAAGAGGGGTTTCGAGGTGGGCTTGGTCTGGAACACCATGTCTTGCGGTGCTGTCATCAGGTAACTGCCCCAGCCCCCCGGCAGGGTGGGAAGAATCAACGCATGAAACTGGCTTTCTAAGAATGTGTTCTTAGTCTGTAAATGGCAGGCTGTGTTCTAAACAGTCAGTTACCAGCCTTTTGTACTTCAGTGGAGAAACACAACTGAAAGAGCTCAGAATGGAAAAGTTTCATTATTTAACATCTGTTCCACAGGCCTCCTGTTTTTGAGCTCCGAAATTTAAAGCTGTGTGAAGAACTCCACGGGAAGGTCCCAGTTGCAGCAGTTTTCTTGGCACCGAAGCCCAGCACCTGAGTTACCCCACACAGAGCCACCTGAGCTTCTCCTGAGATTTTTGTTTTTGTATTTGCTGCATAGTCCGATGAATTCTTAAGGTGACAACCGTTCCCATGTGTCTGTGAGGCAGCTTTCTTATGGAAAGAGCATGCGCTCCGGGTTCAGGGCATTCTGGATAAGCCCTTTGCTTGACATGTGGACCATGAGCAAATCACTCAGCTTCTCTGCGTCTCTTTCCACAGCTGTGTGGTCCCTGTGAGTGTGTAACCAAGGCAAAGAGAGACTATGGAAGGGTCTGTAAGGATCAATACAAGGCGATTCCTTTCCTTTCCTGCTTAAATACTACAGTCAGTCTGTGCAGGTCCCTCTGAGGTGGCATTGCCTGTGAACAGTCCGTTTTCCTCACTGCATGCTATGTTGAAAGCTAGGTTTCAAAATCTCCCTGTGTCCTAGGTGTAAGTCAAAATGAAAAATGAATAAGCCAACAAAAAAGAAAAGAAAAAAGAAACAAACAAAAGGCAAACTGCTCTTCCATGCGTGGTCTGCCTTCTTTGCCCAGGTATACTTCACATCGCTTCTGGGCCTAAATGAAGGCAGACTGACCTAGCAAGAATTTGCTCTTTTGCCTTTAAACAACTGCACATCATCTGAGAGGTACCAGGCCCGCCAGGCCAGATTCTGCTCTTTGCATTAAATTATGCACCTGTCCCTTGTCTGTCTGGGCAAATGAGTTTGAGACAGTGGCTGAGACCCGACATGACCACGTTATGTGCCTGGGTGAGTGATGACGGTGTGACCCTACCCGTTAGCAGGAGCCTCCACCGGTGATATTCAGTAATTGCCTGTCTCAGGTGAACGTGTGCCTGTCCAAACAAGAGGGGTGAGATTCAGGCAGTGATGGCGGCTACACAGGGCATGTGCTTACCTTTACTGCCGCCACCTGGGGCCCAGAGGCCAGGGAGGGCACCAGAGAATCCACATTCAGCATAGACGCCACCTTGCCACAGCTATTCCGCTGAGACGGGTGGATGTTCTTCCCGTGGGGCGGGCTGTGCTCCAGGGAAGGATTCCTTGACAGTAAGTCTCACCCACTCAGTTACGGGAAATCTATTAGTTAGGTGAATTATAAGGAAACAGCAATATAATTTTTTTTCTCTGTACGTACTGCCCTTTGAGATTTTGTGTAACAATTAAAATGTATTACTTGACACGTTCTGCATTCTTCAGGTGTAACTGTTGACCCTTAACCCTATTTCACAGAATTCTTTCTCTTGAGAAAACATGGGATGTGGCAAAGAAGGAATTGTGTCTTCATTTTTATCCTTAATTGTCTGGGAGGAGAGGAGACTGGGAGAGTCAAGTTTAGAGGTAGCTATCGTTACACGTGTCTTATGGAATAGAGGGTATAGAAGGCCAGAGGCCTGGGCTTCTCCCTGATCGAGTGGCCCGGGATTCCTTTCTTTCCTTCTTGCGCACAAGGACACAGCTCTTTCTGTGCATCACTCCTGGAGGGCACTCGGACATCTCTGAGCTGCGAAGGGCCCTGTGCCTTCCTTTGTCCCGGCTTTGGTCTCTGAGCAGGATCCCAGCTGAGGCTGCGCTCCTTGGGGAGCTGCATCCTGGGGCCAGACTTGGCCTTTCCAGAAATATTTGATGTTTGTTCTAGAGAAAAGTTCACAATGATTGAAGCCCACGTGGAGGCCAAGCTGAACAGCTCAGGATTCAGCGCGTGATGAGGGAGTGAGACGGGCTGTCTGCATCGGGTCAGAAACCAAAGCTGGTGTCCCCAGCTAATCGCGACTGCTGGATTTCTAGCTCCTGGTATTTTAATTACTAGAAACCTCAATTGCTAGACCCAGAAAGCACTTTTGCCTTGCTTCTTTCAAATACATTATTGCTTTGTCACTACTTTTTTTTTTTTTAAGTATCAATTTTCCTGAAGTGCTTCATTATAAAACATATCAATCTGGTTCACTTTTGAAATAGCAACCAGATTTCTGAGGAAAATTTGATTGTTGTAGCTCCCCATTAAGATTTTAACTAAAAAACATTGGCTTAGTATTAGTGGCAGTTATATCAATTATTTAAATTAATATCAAAGGCAAATTGAAGTGTGAAAATTAGTCTTTGTATTTAATCCATGTCATTTAGTAATAGTGCAATAGTGAATAAATAGTTTTTAATAAATGAGAAGTATTAAAAGTTAGTCACTAATTGAAATGTAAGTCATTAATTTCATCTACAAATCATAGCATGGAACATGAATTATTATTGGATGTTCTCATGGATTTGGTATTTTCAATATAGAATGCTTTCACATACCCTAGAAATCCATAGCCTACAATAACTTGTAATTATGTTTATGGACTAAATAGAGTAACCATATGCATCCTCATCTCAACAAGAGTTTTTCTTACTTACTACATGATATAGTGTAGCCTTGGGAGTGGGTATGATTCCAGTTTTACAGAAGAGGAAACCAAAAAAATAGATATGTTCCAGTTGGATTTACCAATCGAAAAATTTGTGAATGTCTCCGAATGCATTCCTTAGGAAGGTTATTGTCTTCTTGAAATTTTCTTCAGTCTTATTTCTAGCAAGATAATGTGTTTAATTGCAGTTCTTAAAGGAAAAGAGTAAATTCTGAAGTATCTGGGAACATGGTGCTCAGGAATAAGACAGATCTTAAAAATTATGGAAAGAGTGATTCGTAAACAGATGTTGATTGCTACCACAATCATCACCATGATAGTGGAAATTGATATTTGCAGTGTGGTTTCTGCCCAGTATTTGGGAGGCACTTTAAAGTGTGCAGAACTTACAAGGAAACTCCAAATCTTTCATGGGGCTCAAGAGCTCTGCCTGTTTCCCTCTGCAAGCTTCGACCCCAGCCCAGCACCTGCAGGCTCTCCCACCTGAGCGCCTTCCTGTGCTGGTCTCTCTGCGGCAACATTCTGTTTGTGCTGACTCCAGTCGAATGGATCACTTCTGTTGGTCCCATCGGTCCTAGTTTGAATGCCACTCTCTGTATCCCCTACCCCAGACACACTAAGTGGGCATTCCCCAGACTCTCAGGCCCTTTGGAGTTTGCCTTTACAGCTGGTTGTTGATATTTATTTAACGTTTATTTTCTTAACTGAATGGCGAGTTCCTTGAGCTCAGGGACTGTGTCTGTTTTGTTTGCCACTGTAAACCCAGCACCCTCAAAGTCTAGCTCGTGGCAGGTGCTCGTAAGTCTGTGCTGAAACAATAAATGACTGAAACACTTTTAAAATCCCTTTTAAAATCACTTTTAAAATTGTTGGTAAATGGCAACAATTCTTAATAACAAAAATAAACTGATATTATGTCACACTAATTGTGTGACAGAAACAAGCCAGATAAAAGCATCAATACTTAGAAAATTGAATATCCATGGGCATCATGCTTGGTAATAATCCACAACTTTCCAGAAATACAGTGAAAATATTTTAATGAAAATACCTGTTTTTCCTGACATTCTAACTAACAAAGAACATAATTGCAAGTTTTAAAATGTAAATGAAGAATTTAGATATATATTGATTTCACTGACATGTAAAAAGGAAAGTAGATATTTGTCCTTCTTTTAAAATAAAGGCCTGCCTCTAAGTATATGCTTAGCTCTAAAACAGGTTCTCAATAAATGTGTTTTCAAAATTAAATCTTCAGATTCTGGTCAACATTGTTCTCTGAGTGCAGATACTTTCAAAAACTGAACCAATATATAAAATGAGGGTAATGTAAGGTCTCTAACAAATTAAGAAAAATTTTAAATTTAATATTAACAGTTATACTTGTACAATATATATTTATGGGGTACAAAATGATGCTATGTGTTTACAATTTGGAATGATTGAATGGAGATAAACTTTTATTAAAAATACTCATCACATAGGAAAAACATTTTCCAAGTGGAATAAAAAAAGGTCACTTTCATGATGGCTGCTTTAATTAGAAACCCATTATTTTTTTATGTAGTCTCTTTAAGGGACCCAGTATCCAAAAATAATATCTTGTGATGATTGCTTTTCTTAAAGTATGTTTTAAAATGAAGGTAGAGTTCATCATAATTTTGCCCATGGTGTAAAACATTTCACATGAGGAAATTATATATATGTGGTATGTTTATTGAATGGGCATTTGTTTTTGTGTAGAAGTTTTAATATTTTAAGGGATAAGTGGAATGTTAAGAACACGCAGAACCATCGGCATTATGGGAAGAAAGCTGTTATTACAGGCAACTTTTCATTTAAAACAGCTTAAAATACTTCCCTCTAACACTGTGGCATTGTTTTAGGTTTCCAGGCAGCTTTGTAGGGGAAGCCAGGAGTAAAGTTAGGGAGTCTGTGGAATTTTTCCTTTTTAGGAAATTTAATTTTACCTAACGGCCATGTTGTTTTAATAAGAAACATGATAAGGAAGTCAGGCCTTTTGAATGATCCTCTTAAGTGCAGCTTTGCCATATTGACACACTAACAGGAAAATGGGATCATGGGCAGAGAATTCTGAGGTGTGATGTACACAGTGTCATTTCATCAATGAGGAATTACTCTCTGGTTTCACCCCAGGAGCCGCAAACATGAATGTGTTGCTTTTGGCTTGCTAAGACCAGGGCACTCCCAGGTCCAATCTCATTGGCATGGCCAGGTGTGGTCACGGCAGGAAGTAGAAGGACCCTTAGTCCTTGCTTCACCCAAGTCTGTCTCATAAGTCCACTTGAAGGCTCTCCAGGTTTCCAGAAACTTCCCTGAGTATTTTTCTACAGAAAAATACCACACATGCAAACTCACTCAGAAATAACTGGCCAACCCCTTGCCTTATTTTGTAGATACAAAAATGCACACTTTTCACTGACTTAGTCATTGCATATGATAGTTTATTCTCATCTTCCCTATTCCCTGCCCCCCCAAAAGTTATTAAATCAAATTGTGTGTCTGAAAGTTGAGAAATTTTGTATGTGGTTTGTGTAATAGAAATACAGGTCAAATTCTATTCAGTGGAACTGATCATTGAAATGAATTTCTATTTAAAATAGTAAATTATTAGAATTTATATTCCCAAAATCACAGATTTAAAAAAGCTGATGCTCACACTACTGTAAACCTGTATTTGTAAAAATGTCATCTGAATTTAATAGAAAAAGGAAAAAGAAAGTGTACTCGCTTCCCTTGTTCTTACTCCTGACAGCTAGGTCTGTTTGTGCTGGTGGTGTGAGGTTTGAGAAGTTTAGATGTTAAAATATGTATAAATGACTTTCTATTTTTTTTTGAGGAGGGGAAGACAGGAGAGTTATGAAAATACATCTCAAATGGATCCAAGATAGGGAAACAAATGAAAAGATACTATAGAAGAATCAGAAGGAATTGGGATAAATGTTTCTACAATCTTTAGGTAGGGAAGATCTTTCTTAACATGGCACAAAACCTAAATGCTACAAAGGAAAATATTCATAAATTTTGTTGCATAAAATTTTATAACATTTGTATTCAAAAAAAGATTTAATGTCAAACAGGAAATATATTACTCAAGAGTGGGTAATTTTTTTGTTGGTTTGTTTGTTTTGGACAAAGTCTTGCTCTGTTGCCTGGGCTAGGGTGCCGTGGCATCAGCTTAGCTCACAGCAGCCTCAAACTCTTGGGCTCTAGTGATCCTCCTGCCTCATCCTCCCAAGTAACTGGGACTACAGGTGCGCACCACCATGCCCAGATAATTTTTTTTTCTATTTTTAGTTGCCCAGATAATTTTGTCTATTTTTAGTAGAGATGGGGGTCTTGCTCTTGCTCAAGCTGGTCTCAAACTCCTAATCTCAAGCAATCCTCCCGCCTCAGCCTCCCACATTACAGGCATGAGCCACTGCACCCAGCCACAAGTGGGTAAATTTTAATACAAAAATTTCCCCCTCCAATAATCATATATTAATAAAAAAGCCAATGTCCCATGAAAGAGACAAAAGCAGCAGTTGGATATGCATGGGAAGTTTACATAAAAGGAAATAGAAATGATCGGTAGGTGCACACACCCATGCTAAGTCTTAATCTAACTCACAACTTAAAGAAATGAAAACAAGGCTGAGACAGGAGGATCACTTGAGGCCAGGAGTTCAAGACAGCCTGGGCAATATAGCAAGACCCCATCTCTACAAAAAATTTAAAAAAAGATAGCCAGTTGTGGTGGCATGTACCTGTAGTCCCAGTTACTTGGAAGGTGGAGACAGGAGGATCACTCCAGCCTGAGTAAAAAGAGTGAGACTCGGCCGGGCGTGGTGGCTCACACCTGTAATCCTAGCCCTCTGGGAGGGCGAGGCGGGTGCATCGCTCGAGGTCAGGAGTTCGAGACCAGCCTGAGCAAGAGCGAGGCCCCGTCTCTACTAAAAAATAGAAATAAATTATCTGGACAACTAAAAATATATATAGAAAAAATTAGCTGGGCATGATGACGCATGCCTGTAGTCCCAGCTACTTGGGAGGATGAGGCAGTAGGATCGCTTGAGCCCAGGAGTTTGAGGTTGCTGTGAGCTAGGCTGACGCCATGGCACTCACTCTAGCCTGGGTAACAAAGCGACACTCTGTCTCAAAAAAAAAAAAAAAAAAAAAATGAGTGAGACTCTATCTCTAAATGAAAAAAAAAGAAAGAAAAGAAGTAAAACAATAGAACGGAAAAAAAAGAAAACAAAAGAAGGATGAAAGGAAAACAGATGACTGGAAAATTCTGTTTTTTAATCACCAGAAAGGGGTAAGTTTAAAAAAAAAATATGGCAACATCTGGTGTGAAACAGAGTGAAGTCAATAATACCCATAACTTTTAACTCATCAGTTCCACTAATACAATTTTATCATGTAGAAGACCTGTGCAAAAATGAGCACTGCAGCCTTTCTTTTAAAGGAGAAATTTAACTAAATGTTGGTTCATCAAGGAAATGGACCACTGTACAACTATGGAATAAGGCAGAACTGTATTTATCGGCAAGAATAGTGCAATTATATAGTATTAGGTGTAAAAAGCAAACATGAAGCAGTGTGTACAATCACATCTGTATGTATTAGATATAATTACATATAATATGTAATGTTATAAGTCTTATAATTACAATGGACAACAACAGAACATATATGTGTATATATACGTGTGTGTGTCTATAGATACATGCCCACAAGCATGCTTATATGTATGGAGAAAATATCTCCAGAATCTGTAAGCTGGCAGTAACACTACATACTTTTGGAGAAGAAAGGCTTTCACCTGGTCCTTTGTATCTGTCTTGTTTGAATTGTTGAATGACAGGAGCATGTGCCTGTGGTCACATATCAAAGAGTTCTAATGAGGTTGTAGTGACAGGTAATTGTTGACACCCCTTTGCACCCCAACCTTGCACTACTGCTGAGAAGCTGCCTTTTTAAACCATTTTTGTATGCACTTGTAGGTAGTTAATAAATAATTGAATAATAACTTAATAAATTTTTCTTGATTTATCTTCTGTAACCATCTTTCCTTGCTGTGCAGCCTTCAAATTGCCCTTTCCTCGCCTCAATTTCTTCATTTTAAAATGGAAATAAAGGTGGTACCTAGTTGAGATACTATATTTATAAGGTCGTAATGGGGTTTAAATGACCTAATATGGGTCATGCCCTAGGAACAGTGCATTATATGTGGTTAACACGTATGGGGGGTTAATGATGATTATTTCCAACCACTAACATGAACAACTTTCACTGCTTCTGCTACTTCCCTGCCCCCATGTGTTAAGCAGTGAGTTCTGGTCCTGCCCTTGGTTGGTGGTCACTCCGTAACAGAGCCTCCTTTCCTATATGTGGAGTCCCACCTCTAAGAAGAGGACATCACACCTCCGTGCCGGCATTGCCTGCCTTTACTCACATCCATTTCCTGCACATCTGACTTCTTGGACCCTTCAGAGAATTCCAGGGGTCCATCGTCCTGTCTGCCTATGGTGTCAACGTCTGTATATTTTTTGCTCCAAACACAGTCAGCTGTGTCTTCTCTTCCCCAACTCTCATTCACCTTCTCTTGTGTTTATAATGCAGGGGCCACAGTCTCATGTAATAGTGCCCGTCTTGTGTATGAGCTCTTCCATGCAGACAAAGCTAAAATAAAATATCCACCATCTGTAATACATCTCATATAAATGTTGGATATTATAGACATAAATATATGAAACTACTATTGAAAATTTTAATACATTTTTAAGCTATAGTACACAAAAGGAAGATGTCCCTACTTTATTGAATTTGAACTAACCACACTAAAGCATTTTGGCTGTACCTGCTTGGCTTTGGGCCAATTTCTCAGATTTTCTGCGCTTCAGTTTTCTCATTAGTAAATTAGTGATAATGATGATGGTGATGTTGGTAAATAAAGTGAAAATAATAATACCCACCTAGCAAACTGTTTAAGTGTCTAGATAATATGGGAGTTTGTACCACAGTTAATATTATAGTAGATGTTCAACAAATGATATCTGTTATTAAGGTAGTGATGATGGTGTTGAACACAACTATATTATTAATATTTTTGAGCACTGCAAAAACTCTTACTTTAGCTGTTTATGATACCAAAATGACTATGTTGTTGGCTCATTTAACCGTCTGTTTTGTATGTTAGATAAAATATAGAGTTTTCAGAATATTAGTATCTACATAAATGATTTAATTTTAATTGGATACTTACTGGTGTGTGCAGATAGCTATGTTCTCCAGTGTCCAGACTGAATAAATGCCCACCCCTGCGGGACAGGCTTGCCTTGGCTGACGTCTCTAGTCCTAGGTAAATCTATCTACCTTTCTGTTGATGGTTTGGTGTGTGTTTCCAGCGCCTGCATTGGGGCCCAGGACCCTTACTGCGGCTGGGACGTGGTGATGAAGACGTGCACCAGCCTGGAGGAGAGCCTGAGCATGACGCAGTGGGAGCAGAGCATCTCCACCTGTCCGGTGAGCGACCGCCTGCTGCAGCCTCTGCAAACACTGCCTGGGGGAGCCCCCCTCTCCCGGCCACCCTCGCCCACACCGCCTGCTGTCTATGCCTCTTCAGATTAGAACCTTTCCTGCAAACCTAGACTGTGTTCTCTAAACTCCTTTGGTTTTTAGCTCACATGAGGGTCATGCGAGTTGCTCTTACAGGCTCTTTGTCTGAAGAGCAATATGTCTGCAGAGAAAATAGTGCTGGTGTGTTAATGTAGTGCACTATCTCTGTTTATTCTGGGATTATTTTTCCCTCCAGAGTTTGGTGTGGACTATTGTGCCCCTTATAGCACTAACAAAATGGGAACTTCCACACCCGTAAGTTTCCTTTGGGAGCTATCATTCCAGAAGCCAACATAACGGGAGATTTGGAAAGAATAAACTGAAGAATATTACTTTGACCCCATGCGGGGCAGCCTTGTAGATCCCGCTCAGGGTCACAGGGAGGTCTGGGAGAAACAGCCCGGAGTGTGTTCCCACACTGAGCCCTGTGGGATGAGGGGAAGCTTGCCTGTATTCAGGGCCAGGCCCTGGATCCAAGAAAAACAGATTCCACAGTTTCCTTTGCTGATCTATTTTCTTGGGTCCTCACTTGTCAGAACCAGTATTTGGGGGATTTTTTTTTTTTTTTTTGCTTTGTTTTTTGTTTTTGTGTTTTCATCTTTATTACCCTTCATCCGGTAACTTTTGTTCTCATAGAATACGAGCAATACCTATTAACTTCCACATAATTGAAAAATCATTAAGTCACGTTGCCATTGGCCGGTGCCTGGCAGTCGGTTCCGACATCTCCCTGCAAGGCAGAGGTGCGGCACCCTCAGTGTGCGAAGACCTTGCTGTTTCTCCTGAGTCCCCTCAATGCTGGTCAGTCTGCTTCCCATTAGGGAAGCTGCTCTTGCAGTTACCTAAACGGTGTCCATGAGCCGACCCTTCAACCTGAGAGTAGGAAGGCCACACGGTGAAATGAGCAAGGCTGGGACTGTTCAGTGCTGTTCCCCACGTGTTGGCGCCAGATCCACGGCCTTGACTGCCGGATGTGCGTCATCACACTCAGCCTCTGGGAACGTTCCTGTACAGTTAGCTGTCACTCCTGCTGGTTATATAACTTCTGCTCTAGGATTTCAGAAGCAAACCTTTCTGCAGCGTTTTCCTAAAACATGTTCTTAAAAATGGTTAGAAAAATGCCATTTTTTGTGCTAAATCCTTTCTCATTTCTGAGCAGACTTTAAGAGCACGGAGTAGTCACCTAAAATTCTTTGCAGCTTGAGAAAACATAACATGTAGTATCTGAAATGTAGCTCCAATGTACATACATGCACTTTGGAAGAATCAGCACATCTTCTTGAATATCTTTGATCTTGCATTTTAAAAAAAATTTTTTAATTTCAGAATATAATGGGAATACAAATGTTTAGGTTACACATATTGACTTTGCCCCACCCGAGTCAGAGCTACAAACGTGTCCATCTCCCAGACGGTGCACACCGCACCCATTAGGTGTCAATATACCCATCTCCTCCTCCCCCTCCCACCTGCCCGGCACCTGATGAATGTTATTATGTGCACTTAAGTGTTGATCAGTTAATACCAACTAGCAATCAGACAAGAGAAGGAAATCAAGGGCATCCAAATTGGGGAAGAAGAGGTCAAACTATCGCTCTTCACGGACTTCAGATGATCTTGCATTTTTAATGAAAAAAAAAAAAAAGACAGAAGAAGAACATAGCTGTTCTTTGCAAGCAATAAGGTCGTCTAGGACCCAGGGTTGTGTTAGTGTATATCTGAGAGATGCTAATTATGTCATGGGAAATACACACTCAACCACTTGCTTTATTCCAGAATATGTCAAAAAATGGGGGGATCCAATATTTAAGAAGTGATAAGAAGGTTGTCACTAAAGTCGTTTCCTGCTGCTGATAAGACAGTTTTTAATAAAAACTGTTAAAAATGCAAGTAAGGTCGGAGGGTAACAGGGACCTGGCCTGGTGTCGGGGCTGCCCCCACCCACCATCCACGGCTGAGATGTGATCTCCGGATCTCAGTCAGCAAAACACTAACGACACGGTCCATTCTTCTGATATGAGGAGATTTCGTTACACAAAACCTTCCCTTCCTTCTCACCCAAAGTTTTTTGTCACACATCAAGATACACTTTTGATAAGTTAGGAATATAAAAAGAAGCCAACAAAAGAAAATCAGTTATGTCATTCTGAGCAAAACACAGGAAAGGAAGCCATATATTTTTCTGATGTATATAGCTACCATATAGAAAATGGAAAATATATTATCTAACTACTTTAATTATATATCTCTTTCTAAAAATCTCTCTCTTAGAAAGAGATGAGATGAAAATTATCAGCTTAATGCAGAGCAGTCTAAACTTAGAGAGGCATTTTTAAAAACTGTTAAAAATGTAATTTGCTTCCATGTTATTTTTCATTTTTTTTTTTACTGAAATAGAATAAGGGCTTAATTTTCTTGGCCAAATCTACCGTATATCATCATTTCTGATAAGCTATTGGTTGCAAAGTGTGCCACTGCTTTATGTGTGAAGGAAAAACAAGCTGCTGCCATGGATTGCAAAATGTCAACTGATTTCAGAGATGAAATACAAAATCTTGTGATTAGTTAATATTTTTATTTCTTTACCTACACTGACATACGTAGGCAAATGGAGGTGTGTCTCTTTATCCAAAAATTAAGTTTTATAAGGTGAGGGATTTTTGAATGGGACTAAGCATCTTAAATCCCATGTAAAGCTGCAAGTTGAATCATAAAAGAGAGGAGGTCCTGTTTCATTGAGCTCCCAAGAGGCAGACGAATGTTGGTGACGATGAGTCAACCTCAGACCCTCTTGTGTGACCTTTCCATGTAAATGTTCATGAACATCGCACCAATGACATAGCACAACTGAGTTCCCCAAAGTTAGTGTTCCAGTCAAACCTCACACAGTGGCTGTGATTTAAGGCTGCCTTAGACCATTTGTGCTGCTATAACAGAATGCCTGAGGCTGGGTAACTTAAACAGAAATTTATTTCTCACAGGTTCTGGAGGTTACAAGTACAAGATCAAGGCACTGGCATTTGGTCTTGTGAGGGCCACCTTGCTGCATCCTCACATGGTAGAAGGTAGAGGGCAAGAGAGAGCCACTCCCTTCCTCAAGTCCCTTAATAAGGGTACCCAGTCCCATTCCAGAGGCAGGAGCCCTCATGGTCTAATTACCTCCTGAAGTTCCCGCTTTTTAACACTATCACATTGTCAAGAGCTAAATTTTGGAGGGGAACATTCAAGCCATAGCAGTGGCTTAGATTCTGTGCTCCCCAGAGTTTGAATTGGAGAAATCTTCGTAGGGATTTAGGGACTTAAAGAAAACTTATTTTCCACTGAAAGATTCCTATGTAAAAATGTTTATGGTTTTCTATAGTCCAGAAGACAGGGCAGTAGTTTACTGACATATTGATTAACAATCTGTTTGCTTATAAAATTGTAATTGAAAACATTACTCTCGGTTTAAGAGCTTTGAAGTGCTTGAGTAAGATCTAAATTGGCATATCTAAACTGATTAGAATAATATATATGTCCTGCATAGCTTGTAATGTTGTTTAGCAAGGGTAGCATAGTGTTAAGAATCTACGTGGGCTTTATTTATGCATGAATGCCATTCATATCCCTTGTGGGTACATGGTTACCAGGATACCATACCGTAAAATGAGCCCCTTTTCAAAAATATATCATGGGATAACTAGCAGGATCTGTAGATCAAATAAACACCTAAGGGTCTCTCAATAACAGGATTCTTCTCTTCTCGGGGCCAGTGTGTAATTAGCATTTTTAGAACAAAAGAGGACTTTTGCAATGATCAAGCATAAAGCCCTCATTTAGATGACAACACCATAGACTGGGATCTAAAGCGTTTACCAACGTTCTAAAACTGCCTTGTGAAAGAAAGCAGGATTCAAACCCAATATTTTTGACATTATTCCTAATCCACAGGATAATGCCATTCCCAGCTTTTAACATCTCCACAAAGCAGTGGCTGATAAGTGGACCAATGTCCCAATCGTCATGCATGATGCTCAGATGATGCAGATGATGTTCAGAGAGCAGGCAAGATGTTGTTTCTGATGTTGTGATGGAATCTGCTGTAAGAGAAAGGAAAGGGAGCTAAGGTTAGATTATGTGTCCAGACCATGTGCTCAGCGCCATGTTAGGCAGCTTTCAATGGACTAGCTCACTTAATGTCATGGTGACCCCCAGAGGTAGACTTTATTGTTTTTATTGCATAGATGAAAGGACTGGGACTCAGAGGCAGTAAATAAAGAGTGCCCCATCCTATCAGAGACCACACAATTCATTTATAAATAGGGTTAAGGATGACAGTAAGTCGGTGTAATAACCTGAGACAAGCCTTCCTGAGGAGCACATCCAACATCCTGTTTTGTTACAATCTCTGCCAAAAGGTCCATGAAATTTGGAAATAAATAAAGATATTTTAACTTCTGAAAAAAAATATCTGAATAGAAAATATAGGACTTCACTTTAGTCGTACAAGAATAATGGTTGGAGTAAAGTGAGGATCTAATGATGTGCTCCAGGGACCTCTCAGTTCACCAAATGCATCTGCCTCCTTGGTGAGTTAAGAATTAAAGAATTAAACATGAACCAGTGAAACAGGATTATGGATGACACTTGTTAACAAAAATTGTACCTTCCTTGGAGAGCGATTGGAAAGCCATTATTTCCTGGGTGAAAGGAAATTTGCTGTGACATGTTTGGGGGCTGAAATTATATGAAGCTTTCTTTGAGACTCTCATCCAGGAGGGATCTAGAAATCACACTACAGAATAAAGTGGCCGAGATCATAGGGTCAGGACTCAGCTTATTTGGTTCTTGAGTCTCTTATTAATACAACCAGAGCGACTTTGAGAAAATTGCTTATCCCACTTGAACCTGTTTTCCAATATGAAAAATGGGATGTAAATACTAGGAATGTGGTAAAGATTCAAGGAGTTAAATCGTGTAAAGTGCAGTGTCTGGCGTACACGAAACTACCGATACAGGGTATATGCTTTACTATGGTTTAATATTTAATAGTATAAAACACATACCCTATATAGAAAGTCATTTGGCAGAAATCCAAAAGATAGCACAACTACAGAGAATTTATTCTAGGTAGCTTTGTTTCTGATATCTGCTTACAGAGAGCTAAGAAAATATAAATATACCTATTCAGATGCAAAAGCAAAGCTGCAGAACTTACACCATTATTCATGGATCTATTTCCTAGGCAGATTTTCAAACTAATATACTCAGGGTCAAAATGAGCACATGGTTAAATGCAGCATAAAGAGCCCTCACCCAAATCCTCATGTGCTTTTCTGAGGATTGCAAGTTCTTCTTGCTCCCAAATGTGATTGAACCAACTGCAATGGCCCTCAAAGTCTGCAGCTACCCCAGCCCTGGCCAAAAACTAAAGTCCACATTCTTATGCTGTAGAAGTACAATCACTATGTCCTCTCACTAGTGATTTGCCCAATGCAGTTCCCTTCCTTTCTCCTATTTCATTGCTGTTACTGTTTAGTGTTATGTGCCTCATCCTCTTTATTCTTCCATTAGCCGCCACTTAGTTCAAGTTCTTCCTCTCTTTTCCTATGTCATCCCTTCCTCTTTTTTCCTGCGTCAAAGATAAGACAGCTAATCTTTTGCCCATCCATGTATTTGGAAAGAGAACCCTTATAACATCTCTTGGCCTAGGACCCTGTTATTTCCTGGCAGATCAAAAAGGGGAAACACATACACACACACACACGCACACACACACACACACACACACACACACGGGATGTCTATTGCAGAACACACACACACACACACACACACACACACACACACACGGGATGTCTACTGCAGACATCCCTATTAAGGGCCTGACCTTCCCCCCATCCATACCGTTCCCTCCTTGCTGTCCTGTGTCTTGGGGTCAGCCAATAGGAGACAGATCAGGAGGAGTGAGGCTGGGGTCTCTCTCCCTCATCCCTCTTCAGCTCAGGATGACTCCAGCAACCTGTCCCACCCCTCCATCTGCAGGCTTAGGAGAGTCACAGCTCCCCTGGGGGCTTCAGCACCCCTCCATGGTTTCCTTAACCCAGCTTTGCCCAGAGAGCCTTCAACACACTGTCGTCAAAATCCCGCAGATTGTGGCTTCTTTTTCCTGCCAGGGTCATGGCAGATCATACGTAAGACACAGATCCTTCATCTGTGGGACCCCACCTATGCCGTGGAGCTGTGTTATTTTTATGTTATTTTATGCTTTGTAACTTGTGGGGCTTCCTTTTCCTGAATGTAACATTCTAGAGGTTTCTGGCTCCTTCTCTCCAACACTGGACTGGGCTGCAGTTTATTCTATAGAAAAACAGAACTGCAGAGGAGGAGAGGTATTTTACGTAAAATTTTAGCATCAACATAAAGCATTTATGTGGATGTTGACATTCTTAGTAAATGTCCTCCTTGTTTTTTCATGTTGTTTTGCTTTTAAAATTTGACTTACTTTTAAGCTCTCTAAGTTTCTGCATCATCTGGATAAACTGTGACACTTTTTTAATGTGTATTTGGGGTGTTAGCAGGGAGAATTGCCTGCATACACGTCATGCGCACAGCAGCCCTGTGGTACCCTCCTGCACAGGCCAGCCCTGTGCTCCGAAATCCCTTCCTTCCACAGTCCATCCATTCTCCAACAGGGAGCTTGTATTCCTGTACAAATCCAGCTGGTGAGCCAAACCTGGAAGCAACTTGAAAAGACATATATAAAATGTTTTCAATGTGACAATGCCCCAAACAGCAGCAGAATCCCCTTTTCTTCTAATCCTTAGTGAGAATTCTTGTCCCCGATTTCTGTTTTTTGGCAAAAGACCCCCCTCATGTCAGAACCAGTTATGAAGACTTTGGATCTGTGGCACTTGGGAACGGAGTTCCTGGTCGTCCAGATCTGGATATTGTCTTGGGGGGGGGATGTCATTTGTGACCCACGGGAAAGGCACGTGGTACCTTACTTGTGTTTATAAAACCAAAGTGGAACTTGGCATTATTTCTGCATGACCCACCTAACACATTGACCTTCTGTTAGGGCCTCATGCCAACCACTGCACAGCATTCAGGTGGCATTTTCTCTTGTTACCCCTCTATCCCCTGGAGAAATCTGCCCTGGAGGTCAGGGAGGGGTGGGGTCAGCCCTGCTCAGCGCCCTGAGGGCCCAGCCCTGGGGGAGCAGCTGGTTCTGTAGGCTCCCCATGGCAACCTCCACCCTGCCCCAGACTGACAGCACAGCACATTCAAACAGTGACAGTCACGGTCAGTAGGAACAACCACAGCAGTATGGGCCTATATTGTGTAACTATTATGCAAATATTCTGTCTGATCATGATTATACCTTGATGCTGGCTCTATGAACAAGAGAATTGCTTTTAACAGTGATAACAATAATGGCAGTGTTTGTGTAGCAGGCAGGAATTTGAGCGTAAAAGCATGTGAGAATTTGTTGGGACAGGTACAGTGTTATGTCAGGGCACAAGTAACTGCTGCTGCCTTATCCACTGACACAGGATTCCTTTGGCTGGAGGCAAGAGAGAGATCTGCTAAAAGAGATTAAAGAATATTGAAAATCCCAGGGAACAGGGTCTTTCCTTCTTTAACAAGAGAATCTGCGTAGTTACTGTCTTGTATCACCTTGTCATGCAAGGCTAGGTTCTCCAAGTAAAAAACTGTGGTCTCCAGGGAGCCTTATAGTCAGAGTGGGAGCAGTACCTTTATCCTACCAGACGGGGGTTCCAGGGACCTTAGAAATGGGGATGTTTCCCTCTTGGGTAGGAGCCAGTGGGTCAGTTAGAACTGCTCTAACGGACGCTGCGGCCCTGTTCTCCCCACTTTGCCACAGCTTCTTGTATAAAGCCAGGCATGGCAGGAGACCCACAGTTTCATCCACTTTAGGGGACAGCAAACATTAGAGTGTTGGTTAGAAAGCAGGAGGGATAGACTCATGATGATAGCAGTTGGATATGGCCAACCAGCCATGTCAGAAAAAAACGGACACATTTGATGTTGAACTGGTTTCTATTGTATTTGGGGAAATGATGGATCAACAGTAAAGCTTGCCTCTATTTTTAGACACAAAACCTGGCACTGGCATTGTTCTGAAATCAGGAAGTATGGGTATATTTTGTGACTCCCCCCCCAAAAAAAATTAATTGTCTCATCCATGGAGTTGTTTCTTCTGAGGACGATGAGTGTTTACAGATGTAAGGAACAGTTCAGGGAGCGAACTCTGGCTGAGGTTAAAGCATGCAATTTGCCCATCACCAGATCTCTTCATTTGTCAGTTTTTCTAAGAGATGCTGAAGTGTCCATATTAAATTAGGAGTTTTGGACTTTAAGACTTCTTCCTGTCCCCTTCTGAGGGAAGACTCCTCTGCTGGGCAGGTGACTTAAGGCTTAGCTCCATGAGTCTCTCCTCCTGGCAAATCCCTAGCTCCAGGGCAGACCTGCGTATCAGATTTGGCAGGAAGTCGTCCGGTCTTCAGTGCCCCCAGCACACGCCAATGCCCCAGCCACGCCGGAGCTGGTCACACGTGCCCAGGTGGTGCCAGCGCACGCCGTCCCCTGCAGTGCCCTCACAGGCTGCGTTCTACCATGCGCCCTGGGACCTCCCCGCGCTGGCCCTGCCTGAGCCTCCTCCTGCAGTCTGATAAGGCTCCCCCCAAGCCACCTGCTCACCCCCAGTGACAGGGAACAGCCCGTGTGCCCCTCAGCCTTGCCAGCTCCTTTACCCTTGAAGACTCAACACAGGCCCTTACTGTTCTTCCTGGCCCTGCAAGCTTGTCGCATGTCCCCTCCTCTGCTCCCACAGCCCTGCTCCAACTCTGTGGCTGGATTTTGCACACAGTAATAAGCACGTGTCTAGCTCCTGCTCACTGGCCCACAAGCTCTCAGAGAGCGGTTAAGGCACAGGCTTGACTGGGATAACAAGGAGCAGTGCTCCAGGTGATTAATAGGCACTCTTTAAATGTGTTTTGGATTAAGTGTTGTCAGTTTGAGGTGATATTAGAGCCAGACCCTGTCTTAAATGATAACTACATCACCAATCTTTTAGTTTTCAAAGGTACATAAACATGCAACAGAGTCACATAGCTATGATTTTTCACTCCAATTCTTCTTGTTTCTTGGATTTCCAACATTAGTGGACAATTCTGCCATAACCTGATTGACCAGTCACTAGAATCCTTCACCCTTCCTCCTCTTCTTCAGCATTCCTACTATCACCTGCTCCTGCTCCTCCTCCTCCTCCTCCTCCTCCTCCTCTTCTCCTCCTCCTGTTTCCTTTTCCTTCCTCCTCCTTCCTCTCCATCTCTCCAACAATGGCCTCTGCTGCATTACTTTGAAACACTCCCTCATGCGTCTCTTTCTAATTGTAACAAAAAATATTCCGAGGGAGTTCTGATTGTCTTTTGAGAGATCTCTTACTCTATTATGTCTACAGCTTTCACCCTTCCTGACACCCTTACTTGGTTTTGCTTCCCAGACCAGGAATCTCACCGTGGATGGACGCTTTGGCACGTGGTCTCCGTGGACGCCCTGCACGCACACAGATGGCAGTGCAGTGGGATCCTGCCTCTGTCGAACCCGCTCCTGTGACAGCCCAGCGCCGCAGTGTGGCGGCTGGCAGTGTGAGGGTCCCAGCATGGAGATCGCCAACTGCTCCAGGTGTGACCCTCGGAACCCCCGGGTGTACTGCCATGTGTTAGACTCAGATTCCCCAGGGGTTTGGGAAATCATTCACGACACAGACCAAATTGCCTTTGGGATAGAAAGGTGGCAAAATGACAAGGACATTTACTGCTTAAAAACTACATGATTTAGAGAATGAAATTTTAAACTATAAATTAGATTATAGATCTAAACCTATTCATGTGTTCATCATTAGATTAGGAAAAATATTTCTAATTTGCACAATATGATTGGTTTGTTTGAGGAAAACATCCATGTTAGTTATGAATGTTTTCCTGGAATATATGCATTAATAGACCCTTACTGGTAGAACATAATGCATTAGTTAGGAGACAGGAGAAGCTAAGTCTCTGATCAAAAAATCTCTGCTCTGTGGTATATCTGAAGTCAGAACACCCCAACTCAGCTAACATCAGGCACTGGGTAACCAGGGGAACAGCTTAAATAATATAACATTGAGTGGGTTTCCTGTTTCCTATTGTGCTGTTGTTTGTCTGATTTTTTTGTTTCAACTCTACTCAATGTGCTCGTCCTTTCCCTGCACCTGTAGTAGGTGGCCACAGAGATATATTTTAAGCAAGCATCAGAAAGCTTCAGAAATCAGTCTCCAAGCTCCCTCCTCACTTGTTCGTTCATTTAGGGTATTTTTAAGAAGTATTATCTTCTTTTCATGAGCCTATTTCAAATGCAAAAAATCCTCAGGACAGTGAAATTCAGACTGGGTGATCAAATTGTATGAGAGCCCAGGGCATGAAAGCACCCAGCCCTCACTAGGAGGATGAGGGGGGCCAGAATAGGAAGGTGCGGGTGCAAAGGGCAAACTTTGCCCTCCGGTCACACACTTCACACCACAGAGTTGAAAGGAACAAATCGTAGCTACAGAGATTAGGTTATCTTGCATTACAGAGTTCATGGGCATATCAACAGTGTTTTATGTACTGCATACTTTCTATAAAACTAAGTATTTCCATCAATGCCTAGCAGAAACTTTATAAAAGCTATCAAATTGCTGTTGTTGGAAAGTTACGATAAATACCTAATGCTCTTTTCTCATATTGTTTAATGAATAAAAGGCCTATCAAGTGCATTACTGTGACTTATTTAGTTGGAAAATCATTCTCTAAGCAGAGCCACAATACTACAAGTGGTTATTTTAAGATCAGAAAATAAATAAGTGAACAGTTTTAGTGATGCTTTAAATACATAAGGTGATTGCTTTGTACTGACAATCATAAAAGTGGTCTACGTGCTGATATATGCTTACTGTATGCTGCTTCTTTGGCCACTATGTCTGCAGCTAAGCAGCATTTACAAGTATGTAAAGCCATGTCCATATAATGAGTACATACATATACAATTGCATTCATTTATCACCTCATTTATTACATTTCTATTACTTATACATACTTCTATTTATTTTCTGCCCTGTATACATGTTTCATATATTATAAATAGAATGTATTATACATTTTTATGTTTGTTAAATGGTTTAAGAAATTAAGAATTTCCAAACAATTTTGGAAGCAATCTTTTTCTGCATTATCTAATTTTTTTCATATATAAAGAAACTTGAAAAGTAAAAATGTTATTTGTGCTGAAATTGCTATTCAAGTTTTGAATGTAATTCAGTAAATAACTTGGATAAATTTTAAGATTGTAGGTAGCAGGGTATAAAATACTAGCTAATTACCTTTATGAGAAACATGGGAGAATCTGTCTTATTTTATGGTAATTTTAGTTAAATTATCATAAAGCAGCCTTATTATAATATACATAAAGCTATTACTATATATTTGATTTATATCACCAAGTTTCAATAAATAGTAGGGAAATATGAGATATATTAAGACTTTTTCCAGAAGAATTTTTATTTGAATTTATTTTAAAAATTATATTATCAACTTATTATTTACACTACGACCTTCAATGACATAGTTGTGGACCTGCATGTTTTTAAAGGAATGAATAAAGTAAAACTGAGAAGTAATGTTATTTTATTTTTTTCCAAAGGAAATGCAAATAGATCTCTACTAGGTAGATGGATGAGAGTGACAGAGATCCAAAGAAATATATGTTTTTGCAGACGTAGAAAAAAATTCTACATGCAGTAGACCATCTATGTGGAGTTTGTAATCTGAATTTAATAAATATCTTAAATATCTTAACACATAAAATCTTTAAAAATCCCTATAACTTATTTTTTAATAGCAGGATCAAACTGCTAAGGGAGACATTTAAATTATAAACAATCCAAGTACAGGTACTTTAAGGAAAAAAATACAATACTAAAAAAATTCTTCTGGCAATCAATAACGGTTTATTTTATTAACCACTTTTTAAAAAATGGTTCATTTTATTTTTATTTTTTATATTTTTATGTATTTACATTATTCTATATGTATAATAACATAAATACTATATTTATATACAATTTGCACTCCTTATACTCTTTATATCTTTGTCAATTTGCAATAAAATAGCCAAGAATCTGAATTCAAATTCCCTTCCTTCATTTTTAATAAAGTTTGTTTTAAAGCTTCTAACAGTATGTGAAATCATGGCACTCTTTACCAATCTGATTGCTGTCAGGAGAGTTACTTATTTTAATAGATTATAAAAGAAAGCATTATACACAGTTTTAGGTGGTCATTTTTTTCAAAGGTGTACTTTTCATAGTTTATAAAGAATATAATACAGATGAAAAAATTATAAACTCTAGAGGTTTAGGGGTTCATTTCTAAATGCTTTTCGGTGAAAAACATTCTTCATTAGTTTAATATTTTCATAACTCAGGTTTCTTAATAGTTTCTAATAAAGCCCACATAAAATTATAGTGCACTTAAACCTTTATTCCCAAATTTCCTATCTTGACTGTAAATCGGATGCCCGTGGGTGGGGGACTGACAGTAACTGGGACTCACAGGTCACAGTCCCTCTGTCCCACTGCCGCCCCCCTCTTCCCAGCAGCCCCGCAGGCAGATGGTCCTCTGGAACGCGGGCATGTGGCAATGGATGCAGGCAGGAGCCGGGTGACCCAGTGATCATGTTGCTTCCTCTCCCCCAGGAACGGAGGCTGGACCCCCTGGACGTCATGGTCTCCCTGCAGCACCACCTGTGGGATCGGCTTCCAGGTGCGGCAGCGCTCCTGCAGCAACCCCACCCCCCGGCACGGGGGCCGCGTGTGCGTGGGGCAGAACCGCGAGGAAAGGTAGGCGCCGCGCTGCCCCCGGCGTCGCCCCCTCCCGCTCGCTCCCGCCGGTGAGGTCTGCTTCCCGGCGGTTGTAGTTGGACCCAGCGTAGCTTATCTGCAGCATCCCTTTCTGTCGAGCTGAATCACTTCTTCCTTTTCTGACGTCCTTTACTTTTGACCAAAGCCTCCCGTGGACAGCATTGCTGGGCCGCCCTGGTGCCTGCACAGCTGGGTCGACTCAGCTGAGCAATTCCCAAGGCATCCGAGGCCCAGGGACCGCAGGTACCTCTGTGCTGGGCTCCTGGAGAAAGACTGTTCTTAGGAGAGTTCAGCTAGACCGGTTTCAAAAGCTGCAGTTCCAAGGAAGACCTGTTAAGGTTCCATGTCCGAAAGCTATGGGGCCCCTGGGGTAAAGTTTTTGTCTGAACTCAATTAAGCAGCTGGAGTGCCGGTGAGAACATATTCAGGGTTTTAGTTGTATCTATAACTACTCACTTGTCTATTAATAAATCCCCTCAATGAAGCTGTCCTGTAACCCAAAGTGGGAATTCTTTTCCATATCTGTTTTAGGCTTTTAGCACATCATGGCAACGTTTCAGTTTAGTCTTGGATTTAACAATATATTTCTTTGCATAAAATTCGAATTTGATTTCAGCCTCAAAATCTGCAGTTGTGATTGTTGAATCTTTCTTGCCTATTTTATGTATATTCCAGTTTATCACTATTGGGAAAGACTTCAAGTAGGTGAATTTCACAGCGATTTTAAGATTATTACTCTGCTATCATGACTTAAACGCATTGAAAGACTTTCAATGCCTTTTAATTAAAATGTAGTCAGCTTTTATTTGGTGACATGAGTTCAGTGGAGCCTCTTATGGAAATACCATAGGTAGGTATTTGCTGTGTGATTAGTATTTATATAAACAAAACCAACAGACTTACTATAAGGTAGTTCTCTACTAGGTATTTGTTTTGACCTAAAATCATTCCTAAGGGAATCATTCCTTTCTTTCTTCACTGTATTTCTCACTTACCAATTAATATTTTATTACTTTAGACTAAGGGAGAAATGAAGATGATTTTTACAAAGCATTTGTCATTTTTTAAGTAGTCCCCTGGGATGGTCTTGTGCAGGCCTGTCATTTTCTATTTAACACCAGTTAGTACGTGGGAAAGCCTATTATAGAAGAATTGTCTCCTTGCTATTTCCAAGCCTTGTATGATTTAAAATTGGTTGGAGGTTTTTAAATGCTATAAATTGTCACATAGTACAGGTTGAGCATCCCTAATCTGAAATCCAAAATGCTCTAAAATCAGAAACTTTTGGGCACTGAAATGATGCCAGAGGTGGAAGATTTCACACCTGATCTCGCATGACAGGTTGCAGTCAACGTGCAGTTAAAACTTTGTTCCATGTAGAAAATTATTAAAAATATAGTATAAAATTACCTTCAGGCTATCTGTGTAAGGTGTATATGAAACATAAATGAATTTTGTTTTTAGACTAGGGTCCCATCCCCAATATATCTCATTATGTATATGCCAATATTCAAAAATCCAAAAAAATCTGAAATCCAAAACATTTCTGATCTTGAGCATTTTGGATAAGGGATACTCAACCTGGGTGACCCATTCAGCCAAAATCACTTCCCTGTGTTCAAAGTCTTCCCTAGAATGGAGGAACTGCCGCAAGCCTGACATGTGTTACTGCGTTTCCTAGGCTGAACACACACAAATGCGGCTAACACATGGATGTTTTGTTATCCACATGATTTTTCATAAAGCTACATTTTCAGAAAAAGATCAGGGGAAAAACAGATGGCCAGTGTGTTTGGGGGATTACATTTAAAATGTTCCTTTTTGTGCAGAAGAAATATTCATTTGTAGGTTAGCATTTGGAGGAAAATTTGAATTTAAGTAATAAAAAGATGGATGGCAAGAACAGGGACTTTGTGAGAATTTTATGAAATTTAAACCTTCTTATTGAATAGCCTTTCTGGGGGCTACCAAGACATTAATGAAAACTGGATAAACCAAGTACCTGATGTTTCTTCCTTGGCCATCACAAGCAAAAGGTTCTTAGATTTCTCTGCTATGTTCTGTGGAGCTCTCCACCTAAGAAATATAAAAGAAAAACCATCTTGATTCCAACAATGGAGATATTGGAAAACTAAGCTCAAGATTAAAGTAGACCATGTTCTCCATGGGAGAACACAACAGACTAAGGGCTGCGCTATAGAAGCATTAATAAAATTACATTGTGCTACTTCAACACCACCCCTAAAGATATTATGAGTGGCCACAAATAAATGAATAAATTCTCTCAAAAGATTCCCTAAGTTAATGTCAGGATTATAGTTAGTTACTTCTCATCTGGGACAAAATCTCCAACGTGTGGAATAATTCAGTCAGAATTTTGTTGTGACAAAAATCTCAGAAGTATTCACATTATTTTTTTCTGAAAAAAAATCTCACTTATTTTTTACATGTATTTTAGAACATATAGACACTTTTTTCTTGTTCTGAAATTTCCTTGAAAAGGTTTTCTTGAGTATCAGGAACTGAGTATAAGCACAGATTCCCAAAGAGGCTACCAACAAGGAAGAAGAAATGGCCTTCTGTAAATATCAAAATGCAAAGGTTATTTATCTGTATTCGTTTCCTACTGCCGTGTAGCAATAGATCCACAGCAGGAGAAACAACACATATGTATCGTCTCTCAGTCTCGATGTGTCAGGAGTTCCGACATGGCTTACCTGGGTCCCCTGCTCAGAGCCTCACCAGGCTTCAGACAAGGCATGGGTCAGAGCTGTGATGTGAGCGTCATGTGAAGCTCCCCTGGGGAAGGACCCACTTCCAACACCACGTGGCTGTTATGGTTGCTGTCGGTATTAGTTCACTGTGGGCTGGCAAAACGAGGAGCTCAGTTTCTTACTTAGTTGCTATCCAGAGACGACCCTCAGTTTCTTGCCAAATGTGCCTTCCCAGCATGGTCACTTGCTTCCTCAAACCCAACCACGAAGTCTCCTCTCAAGATGGACATTGTGATCTTATGTAACACAATCACAGGAGTGACATCCCATCACCTTCCCTTTTGCTGTCCATTGGAAGTAAGAAACAGGATCTGTCCACACTTCAGAAAAGGAGGTGACCCAGGGTGTGAAGTCAGGAGGCAGGATCCCTGGGGTTGTCTAGAGTCTGTGTGCCACATTTGATTCTCTAACCCTAACCCTAACTCTAACCCATCCCTCCATCCTCCTCCCATGTGCAAAACGCATTTCACCCACTCCCAAGATCCCCAAGAGTCTTATTCCATTTAATCATCTCCCCAAAGTCCAGAACCTTATCATGTAAATCAGGCCCAGGTGTGAATGAGTCTCCCTGGGGTGTAGTTCCCATCTGTCAATCTCTGGAACAAAAGAGACGAGTTATCTGCCAACAACACACTCAGCGGTACAGTGGTGGGACAGGCCAAGGATGACAGCTATAGACATTTCTGTTCAAAATGCAGGCGGCTGGAAATTACAAAAGAATCACTGCTCCATAACAATTCTTCAGTCTAGATGGGCAAGTGTTGGCAGTTAGTTACCTGATTAAGTTTCAGGGTCCGGGCGTGATGCTCCATGGTTCTTGGCTCTGCCTTCTGGGTTCTTAGTTCTGCTTCCTGAATCCTCCTTCCTTTCTCTTGAAGGTGGCATGTGTGCATCTGGCTGAGTAATCAGCCCTCTTCCTTCCAGCAGAACATGGGGTTGCCGGCAGCCTTGCATTGTCCTTTCTCTGTCCCTTTCCGTCCCAGCTGGTGGTATTTTTGTGGAAATAACTTTCTGGGTCTTCAGTGGATTTCCCTGGGGTCTGCTCCACTAAACAGAAGCCACACTGACAATCCTTTTTCAATTGCCTTTCTCTCCCTTGGGGTCCTGCTAAGATGGCCGAGGGACACCCTCAAGCTCGCTAGAGGTCTCTGGAGTGACTGAGGGGATCTGTGTGGCATACACTTGCTCTCGAAAGGACACGTTCTGTGACTAAACACTTCTCTGATTCTTTTATCTTTCTGAGGTTATAAGGAGAGGTTGTACAGTCAGTCACACCCTCAGCTTTCTACTGTGTGTCCACCTTCCCTGACAGTGCTTGGCAGCAGTTTCTACATGAAGTTATGAAAGACTATTATTTTCATAGAGACTGGGTTTGTGGAAAAATGGATAATTTATGAAGAAACAATGGTGGGTCATTAATTGGCTTTTAAATGCAAAATGGAAATGAGCAGCCATGGGCAAAATTAAAATCTTAATTTTTAATGCATCATGAAATGCATCTGTGACTTTCAATGCTTTGAGAAACTAGGAACTCAAGAGAGCCAAGAAAATTTCCAAAATATTTAGCTCATTATTTGGTCTAAGTCAGCAGCGTGTTGAGGTCTAGAAAAAGGAGGAACCAGCTTCCAGCCCATTGTGTATATGTTATACATGAATTAATAAAAATCTTAAACAAGCAGAGACACCAAGGGAACGGACTTCGCAGCCTCACTGTTGTTTGGGTAAGGGACACTTTCTCACAATTGCAGAGGATCCAGACCTAAGGGCTCACAAGGGCTTTTCCTCTAAGCAGTTTCTTCCAGGGTGAATTCTTAGGGAAACCCCAGACACTCAGAGACAGAGCTAGCCCAGCAGTTTCTATTCTCTCTGACTTTTCTTGTTAGAGATGCTGCAATTTCAGAGGGTGACACCCTAACAGATCCTGGTGTGGCTTGTTTCATGGACTACTGTAGAAGAATTAAGACGAAAGAAAAATAAATAAATAAGGAAGGCAAGTTATCGATAACCTTAAAATGCAGCCAATAGATAATTTATTCCCAGTGGCTGAAAATTCTGAGCCACATGCCCAGGTTGGAGTAGATTTTTAACTATAATAACATGCTGAGCATTTTCAGAGGTGGCCTATTATACACAAATGTGAGAAAGTATTTGTGAACCATGATTTATTTTGCCATGGGAAAATGATAGCTTGGTTGCTGTGCTTCTTATTGAAAGTCAAAGGTTTTATAAGCACTTTTAGTAAGGTTTTCCATTGCCCTCCTTACCTTTTTTTGTTTGTTTTTGGGTTTGAAGGCTGAAATTAGGGTCAAGTTGTCTAGGAAGTCCACACCGTTTAAATGTCAGTGAATCAGCTTGGTAACAGGAGATGGCCTTCTCCTTCTCGTTCTACCCACAGTGAGTTACACATAGATATTTTTAATTAAATGCTGAGAGTTCTGCTATTCTGAGTTTTCTTGACTTCTTCAAAATGTGTTCTCAAAACAAAATGTCAATTTCCTCCTGGAATGCTCCATGCACCGGCACATATGTTAATATTTACTTACGGTAACTCTACACATTTGCACATACCTCCTGAGGTCAAATTCTTTTCACCTACTATGTCCTTGCTTTCGTCTTGACTCCTCCATCTAGAGGCCGTGCTCCCTAATTAGAAGGCTCCTCCGTTTTCCTGCTGCACTGAGAAAATCCGCTGGCCCTGAGCTCTGATGACTGTAGGGGACTATGGTTACTACCTAAAGAGGGAAACCTAAACTAACACTTTTCGGTTGTCTTAAACATTGAAAAGATGAAGAACAGTGATTAACTGTTCAGTTACATTGACTGCTCTTGTCATTGAAAGTTTAGAAAAACTTCGTTGTTTGCCTGATTGGCTCTCGACTCTCTGGGGGCTCCTTCAGTCCCTGCACAGCAGCTGTCTCTCCCTGGAAGGAAGAATTTGGACTCCACCGTCTGTTTGTTTTTCTGTTCACTCACACAGTGGCCATATCTTATTTCCACTGTACCCAACCCCATCTCCAGCTCTGCTTCTCACGTTCCCCGACACCATAATATCTACCCAGCTTGGGATGTCTGTCACTTGGGTTGTCTGTTCCTCTGGCTGGTGTTTGCTCCATCAGCTCTTCCTGCTGGTGGCCTCCATCTGTGGAGGTGCAGACCCCATACTGAAACAGAAGGAGTTCTTCAAATCTGAGGGGCTCCAGGCCACCCTCGGGATGAGACACCAACCCTCAGAGACCAGTCTTCAACCTAACTCTGATGGTGTTGTTATATCTCTGGAGCTCTGTGGAACTTCCTTGGTTGCTTATAGAGTTCAACTTTTTCCACCCTATTTGGTAAAGACAGATCATTCCACTGCCTGATGCCTTTTTCTGCTTTTTTCTTGTCAAAAGAAGAAAAGACCTTTCTTACTTCACTCTTCCCATTTCTACCCTCCATGGTCTTCCAGAGGAGCAGCAGGTGTGCAGTACGCCCCATCCTGTGGGTGCCCTTCAGGTCAGCCTGCTTTCTGCTTTCCACACGGTACCTGTCCCCTCACGTTCTCCGTGGAGCTTTTCTGGCTTGGTGGAGAGACAGTTCCGTCTCACCAGCATTTGCTGCCAGGAAGCAACACTCTGCAATTTACTTGCCCTGGTTTCTGGCTACCATTTGCCCTTCTTTTCTACTCCAGAAATGCACTTCATTTTCCACGTGTAAAGCACAGTGATACCACTGTGTACTAAGACAGTGTATCCTGCCCTGCACATTCTGAGCTGTGTCCATTTCGCTGTGTTTATCTTTGGCTGTGAACACCTGTGATGAGAAAGCCCTCTGTGCCTCTCTTTTCCTAGTGCCCTGCAGGGTAAGCATTTCTTAATAATGACGACAATAAAGGTGCCTAACTTGGGCCAGCAAGTCAGAACCTTTGCCTCCTGTTTCTTAAGGCAGATGGCCTAGCAAGGGAGGTAGACGTGAGAAAAAGTCTTGCTTTCTAGTATTCTCTGGAAGCTAGATCTAGGCTTAGTACATGGAATATGGAATTTAAATAGTCCTTTAAATTTGCAGTCCCTGGCCTGGTACTCGTCTGTGGCCTTTTACGAACTGGGCCACTGCCTGAGCTCCATCCCCCCACCCCCAACCCCACCCCTGGTCCATGGAAAAATTATCTTCCATGATACCAGTTCCTGGTGCCAAAAAGGTTGGGAACTGCTGCCTTAAATCTCCAAGTGTGTCTCACTGTATTTAGCAAAGTTCAGAGTAACTTCTTCCTTCCTATGAGCTGTACCCTATAGGCTATAGCTATGCAGACTGTCTCCTTCTTGTTTTTTGTTTGTCTGTCTCCCTCACTTCACTTCATTTCACTTGTAGTATTAAAGATTCAAGAGAAATGTGACTCATTATAGGGCAAAAGGAGGCCATGGGTATTTGGCTATAAGTTGGCAAAATGCGTGTCTATGTAGAAGTTTAGAAGTGCGTTCAATCACTGCAAAATGGGACTAATATTTGTAAAATTGTATAGTAATTCAATTATTTATAAATAACTGGTGGTCTTTCAAATTAAGATTGTTTGGCATCATTGTGAGAGCCGACACATAAACTTAAAAACACAATAACCTAAGTCATATGTAGCATGGACCTTCATGCTAATGTCATGCTTTAACTTTTCTTTAACTTATCCTGATATAAATATAGGATTTATGTGATTCAAGAATGAGAAATGAATTCCAAATAAAGCTATGCTGACTTTGTAACTACTGTATCTTTCAATGTTTATGTTTAGAAGATAAATGCCCTACTTAGATATTTTCTGTACGCTCTTATTTTTGGGTGTCTGTTTGAAGGGTTTTGTTTTGTTTCTCCTTTAATTGGCTGCACAGGAAGATCCATCCTGCATTGTGAGTTCAGCATCTTCCTCATTGTCTGCCGTGCATCCCATTGTCTGTGCACACACAGCATGGCCAGCGCCGCATCTGCCTCCTGCACTGTGCAACCACTGAGTACAAAAGCCCCTTCACGCAGAGCATGCCCATGTGTTCAACATCTGGCACACGGATGCACAGTGGAAATGTCAGTGATTCCAAGCGGCACTAATCAGTTTCCTTTTCCTCTTGGTTTCCTCATTACAGATACTGCAATGAGCATTTGCTGTGCCCCCCACACATGTTCTGGACAGGCTGGGGTCCTTGGGAGCGGTGCACAGCCCAGTGCGGGGGCGGCATTCAAGCTCGCCGCAGGACCTGCGAGAATGGGCCTGACTGTGCTGGCTGCAACGTGGTGAGTAGCCTGCTCCTCACACACAGCCCACTCCCGAGCTGGGCGTCCGCACTCAGCACATACGGAGTTCTCTGCCCACACAAATGCTCCGCACACACTAGGTGCTCTGCCTGTGCTAGGTGCTCTTCAGACACTTTATGCTCTGCAGGTACCAAATGCTCTGAAAACGTGACATGTCTAGACGTTAGGTGCTCCCCACACAATAGGCGCTCTGTGGGCACCGGGGGCTCTCCCACACCAGATCTTCCACAAACATGAGCATCTCGGCAGATGCTAGATGTTCTGCAAAGATTAAGCGCTCTGTAAACACAACACGGGCAGCCTCTAGGTGCTCTGCACACACTAGACAATGTGAATCATTCAAGTTTCTCTGGTTAATGAGAACGTCTAAAGAAAATACTGCAAATTCAGAGTAGCTTGGAGGCTTCTTGAATTAAGTATTCACATATGGGATAAACTGCCCTAGGAGTTTTTCAGTTCTGATTTCTGAGCTATGACAAAAACTTCAGCCTGTAACTACGGTCACTACATTTGGTTTGTGATGTGGAGTAATGTCCCCGTGCTGCGTCCCCACCATGGCAAAGAATGAACGCCACGGGAAGAACCTGACGCACTCTGGGGACTGAGAAACTCCGTGGAGCTGTGTTCAGAGTGAGTCGGTGCCAATTGAGAGGGAATATAAGAGAACTTACGGTTTTGTTTGTCTTCTGCCTTAGCAGGTCATATTTCTTTTAACACTTTACACTGTCTAAATAAAATTCCACTTACTCAAGCTCTTTTCAAAAGGCCTGTTCTTGCTCTTGTTGTGTCTTCTATAAGGATGACTGAGTATTGACACCTGCTGGGCATTCATCTCATTCCCCTGTCCCTGGTGCTGGCTCCACAGAGGGGACCCAGAGGGACAGTGGCCAGTGTTCTGGTGGAGACACTTAGCAGGACAGGGTCTGGCTTGGCATCCGGCAGATGTTTCCAGCTGGCCTTTGCAGCACTTTAATCTCTTGGTTCATGAGGCTGAGTGATGTTTTTGTTCACTGTAAAGCCTGCTTTTGTGAGATGCAAAAACCACACAGCCCAGATAGCCTTGGGAAATTTCAGGAGAGGAAGAGTGTTATGAGGTGCTTTGTCAGATATTACACCAGGCCCAAGGAGATTTTTGTTATTGGGATCTTCAATTAGATTTGTTCCCCTTCATGCTGGCAAAGATACTGTAGTAGCTCTAATAAAATCTATTACTGATTATAGAGACAGTTCTTCCCAGATCAGCTTGAACTATAAACCATGAACATTTTAGGGTATAGTTCAGGACTATATATTTATTGATATTTCAGATGCTGAAATTTTTAAACTGTTTATTTTAAATAATTTTAAATGGGTAAATCTATGAATATTCATATATTCTAGGGAAACCATTTAAAGGGGTTAGCTTTATGCTTTACTGAAGCAGATCGTCTCCTGTTGCTGGTGGCATGATGTCTGTACACTGAGATCTGCATTTCCGTGTCAAGGTGTGTCTCACCTGCTGGGAAACCCCGGGGATGAACGATCTGAGTTGATCTTACACTTTAGTTTCCACACACTTTGCTGTATGGAGAATTCAGAAAACAGTTCACATCATTCATTTTCTCATTGTGAATTGACTTCAATAATTATATTCAAAAACAATTTAATGAAAGAAAAAATATATTAAGCAAGAGTGTAGCATATCTCTTATATGGTTACTGGAATGTGTGTGTGTACAAGACACATTTGATTATAAATATAAAAAAGTCTTTCTAAAATGTCAATGTATTTATTGCTTTATTTATTACAGAATTATGGTTTATGAAACAAATGTAATTTCAGATTTCAAATTCAAAAAATATCACTCATGTCTCCAATGAGATTACTGTCAGTTTTTAGGTAATTTAGTGGTTTGCTTTTCTTTTTGTTTTTCCCACCAAACTTAGTCTACTGGCAATCTACTTTCAGGAAATTGTAATTATGGTAATTGCTCAGGAAGGAGCAATCTACTTCTTGATGGTAGAAATACATTTATTTTTATCCTAACATGGCTTTCCCATGCATTCCAGTTTCTCTCTCTCTCTCTCTCTCCCCATTTCTCTCTCCCTCTCTCTAAAGACTAGGGCTTGCTTTCTCCCCTGAGCTGGAGTGTAATGGCATGATCGATCATAGCTCATTGCAGCCTTGAACTCTTAGGCTTAAACAATCTTCTCACCTTAGCCTCCAGAATAGCTGGGACCATAGGTGTGTGCCACCAGGCCCAGCTAAGTTTTAGTAGTTTTTGTAGAGGGAGGATCTTGCAATGTTGTCCAGGCTGGTCTCAAATCCTGGCCTCATCTGATCCTCCCATTACAGCCTCCAGAAGTGCTGAGATTACAGGGATGAGCCTCCATGCCCAGCCAGTTTCTGTCACTCAAGGCAGCAGTACCAGCCCACATCAATGAAGGAACATAAGCAAGATGAAGGACTGGCTTGGTTTCTTTGCACTGCTTGGAAAATCTACTCTACCAATTAAATTCCTACAAAGTTTATTTAAAAATTATAGTTTTCTAACTAAAAGCAACATTTCTGGCCTTCATATTCTAGCTGCAATTTATAAATCTTTGGCCACGACATGTGTTTGTTTTAAAAGTTCTTTTATCCAGAAAGCAGCTGTAGGTTTAGGAAATGTATTGATTTTGGAGTCATGAAGTGATCATCTGCCTGCCAGTATCTAGCTGGATAGCAAGGAGGTAAGATGATGATTCCTCCCACCAAGAGCCCTGTGTCAAAGATAGTGACACTTGCAAGATGTGACAGAAGGTCTCACATTTGAGCCCTTTCTACTCTCATTTCTTTAATTGTTATCCCAAGATTTCAGCTGCTTGTCTGAGCTCCAGCTTATTAAAATGATAGTCTTCTAACAAATGTTATTTACCCAGTAAAGTACAGCTTTAAAGTGGAAAGTGTAAGAACCTTTACTTCCTGAACGTTATAGCAGTTTACAGGAAGAGTTGATGATTTCAAGTATGAACTGAATATAAAGGACTTTCCCTGCTCTACCAGTTTAAAACTGAAATTTCATGAAGATTTCCTCAGTTTCACCAGGAAATTTGTATGTCCTTGTCTTTGACTAAGTTGCCAAGCGTTTATTTAAATCTCAATACAAGAGGTTTAGTTCAGGCAGTGAAGGCCCCCTGCCAAGAACAGTTAGTTCTCCTGTGAAACCCTGCATGTAAAGTTCCCAGTGTTGAAGGCTTGAGGAATGTGGATCCTGAGGTTAGTTTAGGAGTTGACTGACAGACACAGAGGGATGACCTGGATCTCATGCTGCTACTTAGTCGTGTGTAGCTGAGACCCGCTCACTGCCCCCTGGGATTCCTGTCTGTTCTAAAAAGTTCAGGGCCAGGCCCTGAAGTCATTGATTCTGTGATCCTGGTACTCCTTCTCTGGACCCTGAGACAGGTATGTCCAGCTGACTGCCACTTCTAACAAATGTCCCTCCCTGGTGGCTGAGACCTCTGATGAGCCTAGGATGAGATACACCAGGACACTTGAAGAACAGACATTTACTCCCCACTTCCAAGCAAGCGAAAACCACAGGAGCACGTGGACTCCTTTGGTTCTCGCTGCCCTTCCCCAGGGCTGCATGTCATCCCTGCACACCTGCAGCTGCACGGAGCAGGTGGAAGGGTGGGTGGCAGGTCAGAGAGGACCTGCCCCTGCGTGTCCAGGAGCCTTGCCCAGCTGTTCCACCCCTCCAGGTCAATGTGTCCAAATGAAATAGGGGACATTCACACCTGGCTGATGGAGGTATTTGGAAGATTGCATATGATACATGATATTTATATGTATCTAAGCCCAGTGCCAAATCTAACATGGACATTCATAAAATAGAAATTATTGTCACCATGATTATTAGCCTCAACACAGTTTCAGGAAAAAAATGTTCTATCCTTTAATAACATAACAATAAAACAAGCATTTTATATTTTATTACATTTTAAATTCTTTTATATTAATATCTTACATTAATATATAGATATGTATTAATATATAAACAGCACTTATATTTTATGTTAATTTATTTGGCATATTTACATTTCATTTTTAACCTATTTATTAATAGTAACTATAACAATATTTGTTGGATATTGTTTTGATAATAGTAACCATAACAACACTTGTTAGATCAAGTCTTGTAAATTCCAACTTACTGTGTAATGTCAAATTAAATATTAGAAGTAACTATAATCATATGACATTATAACTATACATACTGGAGTTGTTTAAGCATGTTACAATGGCCTGAAATTGTTTTACATATTAAAACAATTAACTTTTATTGAGTGCCTAGCACATGCCATGCATGCACTAATAGTAATTAAAACGTATCATGTTTATTCTCCCTGAATCCCTGCAAGCAGTTTTCATTATTACCTCCACTTGGTGATGGGAAAACTCAACTTGTGAAAGATTAATGAACTTGCCTCATAGCATGCAAGTTGCTAGCGGGTATGGACCAGCATTTCGGAACCGGTTTGCTGGGCACGAATAGAATTTCATGGCGTGACTCCATTTGCATATTTTATTTGCTCAATGTTAAGTGATAAATGATAATTCCTTACTTTTGTTTATGTTTATTTAGGTCGAGGTGTATCTTAAGAGAAGGAGGACCGTTTTGTCTTTTCATAAGTCTTCTCTGTTCATCAGCACTGTTGATTTTCATAACGTTGTGGTCATTCTCTTTCTGCCAACCATGAGAGTAGCACTCAGATTATCACAAGCATGGAAATTCAACAAACATAAACTCATAATCGTAATTCTGTGTTTTGGCTGAAAATCACAACACATGAAAGGAAGAAAGATATAAAATGTTGTGTTGTATAAATAGGATTATTTTTAAATTAATGTAGCTAAAAATTCCCTCTAAGGTTTAACAGATGTGTGAAAGAATAGAGCTGAAGATGGTGTCAGATATAGCTAAAATGATTTAAAAAGAGAAACAGTACAGCCAGCACTATATTTCTTACTGAAATATCACACAAAGTATGAAACAATTGACCAAAAGCTATGATTTAAGATACCAACAGGGAGCATAGGATAAGAATTTATTTCCTAGATACAAAAGAACTGGGCCACAGAAGGCCCGGAAAGGTCAGGAAGAAACGCATCACGATCGATACACGCTGTCACAGGGGCTCTGTGAAGGTTAATCAGAGTTGATACAACAGACTAGAATGGGTTTGTGTCGAATAATGGCTCAACGGGTAAATTTAGGAGCAAGTGAAACCTGGCAATTGGAAGTTTAAATGGGTTGTGATGTATAAAAACTATGACAGTGTTACAAAATACCACACTTTTGTGTAGCATATTAGGGTTTGCAACATGTTTTGGGGAATGTCATCTCATGTACTCTTGATTTTCCAAATAAGAAAATCGAGACCCATAGAAAACTAGTTACCTACTTGCAGCTCTGCAGCCGGGAAAGCGAGACTCCAGGGCCAGGGCTTTTCACACAAAGGTCCTGAAAGGACCCGGGAAGCTGTGACCCCCTCAGAAAGCACAGGGGCAAGAACAGTCAGGGAAAGGCAAGAGCTAATACCCCACACTCACGGTATGAGATGCTTAAAAAGCCCAAACAGGCACATTTGTATTTGTTTTAGCTCCAGTCTTATTTATGAAGTCTCGGGTGAATTTGCCTCAGGCAAGTAAAACAGGAGCAAGCTCAATTTTCAAGGACCTCGCTAGTAGAACTAAAATCATTTAAGTTCACATGATAATTTTTTAAAAAGCATGAGCTGCATCCAACCTTATCTGCTTAATATTACTGCTCTTACCCAAAATCCAGGATCAAAATCAAAGTTCAGGATTTTTCTACAAGTCATTTGCCTTTTTTGGTGTTTTTTATATTTTGGTATAATTTTTTGTAACTATATTCTTAATTTGGTGATATTTTAAAGGATACTGTAGACAATTTTTATAGTTTTAGTTCAAGAAATGTTTTAATCTCAACTTCTGAACATGCTAATGTTTCAATAAGTATGAATAATCTACTGGTGTAAAATATATTTTTTTAACATTATATTTAGTAAAATATTTTTCAAGCATCCTTGTAGTATATCTTATTAGACTCTGATTCCTGGGACAATGGTACCTGTTAGTTCCTTATTTTGCCTGTATCAGGTGAGCAACATTTTAATGCTCTATGGAAAATTTATACGTATAGTTTTTAGAAAAAACAGTTTCCCTTCTTCGTAGATGGCTAAAAATATCTCCAGTTCCCCATTTAATTTTTAGTACTACACGTATTTTAGTGCTTTAAGAGTATAACAATCTCCTTACAAAGGTGTCTACTTAGATTCAAGTGGGACAGCTGACACCCCCTTTCATCATAAAATACAGAGGAAGGAGAACCTGGGGCAGACTGAGGTTTTTTACAGTTCAATAGTTTTAAAATTGGCTGTTCGTAATTGTTATTCTAGTTTCCTTTGCATTCCTATTGGATGTTTCCTCGCTGTTGAACAGTGGTTTCCTAGAGATCTGTCGTCCTTCTTTGGAGGACAGGCAAATTTGTATAAGGAGATACGCGGAAAGTTTTCTCTCTGCTCACTTATTTTTGTTTGCTTTGGTTGCCTTTGTGCAATGTGACCCCAACACATGCCAGGCTGCAGGTACTCGAACATTGCCAGCTATTCTAAATTACATGTGATAGTAAAGTCCTGGTATTTAATTTGGGTCTAGATCTGGTCCCAAAAGTTTACTTGCTGCCCCTAACAGTACTCTCAGTGCCCCACTCACTGATGGGGTCCCCCTTGCCTGGGCTCTTCATTTGAGCGACTTATTGATGTGTCTGGAAGCTGTTCTTACTTTCATGAGCCAGTTGGCCTGGTTTAGATACAACTAATTTTATCCACTGTTTATGAAAATAGCACTTTATAATCCTAAAAAGGCAATTTGCTTAAATAAAATTTAATACATATATAAAATAGTTGATTATAACCCCACTGAAAACATACAGAATTTTTATAGATAAAGATAATATTTTTCATCACCACCATCGTCAACCATCATGATAATTGCTACATGCCAGGTATTATTTAAAGTACTTCTTAGGGAATTTATTATTTATTCCTCTCAACGTTCCAATGACATGGTGTTCTTTCTAGAGTAATCATCTCCTACATGGTAGTAACTTGGCATGAAGCAGCGGATGGCCCAGCTCCTGCGAGATGCTGCCAGCCTCAGGGTCAGGCGTTTGCAGTGGTAGCTACAGGTTTCCCTCCTACACTCTGTGGCCTCGTCTGATATTCAAAAAGTAATTTAAAAGCATAAATAATACAGTTTTCCTAATGATAACATTAACACCAACATGCTTATAGAAATCTGTGTTACCCAGCTGAGTACAACCAACCAACAGCAAATGTGGTAAAGTTAATCATCCCAACCAAAAGCTGAAGAAAAGCTAATCACTTATTGAGAACAACAGTTGACCATCAGTGACCTCCCAGTGTGTATGGAACTGAGGGTCCAATGAGATGAGAGGATTGGTGGGGGAACCCCACATATGTGGATGTGCCTGAGAGGGAATGCCCACTGTAATCCCTACTCTTCCAAAGCCACTACATACAGCATACAGTTGAGCAGGTTGTGCACTGCAGAATTCCAGGGGGGTGTTAAACATCTTATAGATGTGAGTGGCACCCCTGTTGATAGGCAGTGCACCCTGGGTGCCATCCCAGCCCTGATCTGAGTGCATGAAAACTCAGTTCTTCAAAGCCCTAGAGACACACTCTTTCATTTTGGACTGCATCGAGGGGCAAGGCCAGCATGCTAGCTTGAACTCTCTTTAATGTAGAGCTTGAGACAAGGGCTTAGGGCAGGTAGTTAATTTGAGAGGTGAATCTCCAGCAGCAGGTGGAAAGGATGAGGGGAATGAGACAGGAAAGAGGGAGAGCCCTATTAGGGTACATTCTCAAGGTCACTACTGTGGGCAGCAGGACTGTTTCACTGAGAAGCCTGCAGATGCCACTCAGGAGTGCCCGACCTCCATGGCTCTCATTGGATGAGGGATGTGTTAGGGTGGGGACTCGTGGCACAGGATGAGAAAGCATTCTCGACACAAAGATTAGAATAGTTTAAAGAAAGTTTATTTACTTACCACGTAGGGGAAGGGCTAGGTACGAAGGAAAGACAGAAGTGCTGACCTAAGAGGCTTGGGGTTTTTATGGGGAAACAAAGGAAGAAAAAAGTGATTGTTCTCAGCTGAAAATGGCTGCCTCTGTTTTTCTTTTTTTTTTTTTTATTTTCCTCTTCTCTGTGTGGCTAGCTCATCAGGGTGCTTGGAATGTGGTCTGGTGGAAACGGGTCCGTGCTCCTTCTGTCTGCTCAGTTCTTTTCAGGTGCTGGAACACAAACTTAAATAAATAAATTTAAGCCACAGCTGGTTAATCAAACAAAGGGACACTTGTGCTGCGTGATCTTTCTCTTCAAATGGGGCAATTATGTGTTTTGAGTTTATTCCCCTTTCTTTCTGATAGTTTATTTTTCTCTGTTAGATAGTTTATTAGAAAGGCCATCCTATCAGGATGCTCCCAGACTGCACCCTCACAAGCCCAGCAGTCTCCTGGTGCTTCAGAGAAAACCCCCGATGTGAAAAACCACAGGAAGTGAGGTGTGTGCCACAGGTGGATGCTTCTGTCAGAACACTGCCCACCACCTTGCCAGCAGCTGGGACCACAGCAGGTCGAAGGGCTGTGTAGTCCCAACAGCATGTGCTACACTTGGTTTCATGAAAACAAATCCTGAGCACACTAGGACAGATCAATGAGGACAGGATTTCTGAAGCTACAGTCCAATAACTGGGGTTACACACTGCCTGGGGCCCTCCTGCCCTGCAGGGTGCCATAGACCATGGGAACTTTCCAGCCATCGAATAGCCATGGGCACTTACCATTGGGCCAGTTATACTCTGTTTCCTCTCAGGCATTTCTGTTTAGCACAGTGCTTCTCCATCATGTGCACCAGTTTTTGCCTTGGACACATGAAAGAAAAGCCACTGGGTTTCTGGGGAAGGTTTGCTTGTTCCTTGGAAAAAGATGTAGGAAACAACGGCTCCTTTGTTCCTCAGGATACTGGTGTGTCCCCTGTGAAACCGGAGCTCACTTGCTGGCAGCCTGAGGGGTCCCCTGGTCAGGGAGGAAGAATGAAGCAGGGAGGCAGGGCTGGAGACATCAAGGGGCTCACCTTCCTGGGAGCCACCGTTGATGGGGACAGGCTGAGGTGTGATACCAAAAGCTCCTGGTGGCTTCACCTAGTTTGGGTCAAAATCACTCTAACCGCTTTCTCCTTCCCTCCCCTTTCAAATACCGTTTAATATCTGACATGCAAAGGCATCTTCTTCCTTAACAATTGCTGCATCTGATAGATGATCTAGGGATATTCATGTGCTCCATTAGCAGGAAAGCTAAACAGACGACCTTGACTTGCTTGAAGAAGGTCACAGTATGAACTCTTCCATTGCACCGTAGTTATAAAATGCATTTACTTATATTTCCAAATATTCTTCTGCAAGAGAAATGATTGATCTCCCTAGCTGAAACTTGATATTACATCTTCATAAGCATGAGAATACAAAATTTGCTTTCTTTTGTTGTGAAATATCTCAGTGAAGAGCTTGCAAATATGAAAGATTATCAGAATAAAAATGCCACATTTTGTTAAAATAGGCTTGAGCATTTTGAAAAAGTTAATATCAGTACACAAAGTTGAGTGGTACAGCAGATGGCCACAAAAATATGGGTTTTCTAAAATTTAGCACTGAAAGTTTGGCAATCAAGTTTAAGAATGATGCATGACACAGATGGAAAGAAAAGAAAAATGATGAGTTATAGGAATTAATCCATCAAGAGTCTGCCTCTAGGACATATAAATAATCATCTACAATCTCTGGAAATTGCAATCGGTATGGAGATCTGGAATATTTCAAAAATATGTTTTATTTATAGTGTTGGAAGAGTCTGTTGTACAGATTTCTTTGGCTTTAAAAAATTATGTTTTTTCTGTCTATAATAATTCAAATTCAGTGATTGCAAAGTTAATTGAAAGAAGTTTTCATGAAGAGAGGTTTTCTGCTGTAAAAGTGGCTTCAGTTACACACACACGTTTTTCCTTTATATTTTTCCAGTAAATTCCATGATAAATATTCTCTAATATCTGACATTAAAATATGTAACATTTATGTGTAGAAACACAATGATAGTATTTTCAGTCATAACAATTTCTACTAAATGTCCATGATTTTAAAGATCTTTTATAGGCCTAAGTGAACAGACAGTACATGCAAAACAAACAGATTTTTTTTAAGGCATAACAAATACTCAGCCATAGGAAATCCCCATTTCTGTTTTTTAAAATGTCAGATTTTTAACTGTTAACAATGAGTACTTAAATGTGGCTTTACAAATTTAAAGTCTTAATAGCAGTGTCTTTAAAAATAATCAGAGAATATTCTTTTCCAAATGCATCTTCAGTCTTTGATTATAGCCCTGCTGACAGTTTTGAGCCAACCATGAATTATTCATAGGGAACATTCCTTGGGTCTTTTCCTTGATTTAATGTCCCCTTCGAATTGGGCACTTATGTTTGTTCAATTGCTATAGCTCACCTTGTCTACTTCTGGTTGGACCAGGTGCTTGCCATTGAAATTAAAAGACAGTTCTCTCTTGGAGTAGTGTTTCTCATTCACATTTTTAAGAAAGAGATTTGGATACCCAGCCAACTTACCCTTAAGGGATGTACCAATGTTGTCCTTCTCGTTGGCAGCTGAGGACTTCCTGCCCTAGTGTGCAGTTTGTATCATCAAGGGTAGGATCTTATATTCAGGTGCATCTTTGGATAATTCATTCTTCCTTCCACTTGCTAAAATATCATATTTCATCCCAGTATATTGCTGTACAGGCTGGGATGTTGTTTCAGGAAGCATTTTCATGCCTTAGGACAGCCTGGGCCATGACTGCATGAGAACAACATTCTCCACACCCCATCATCCCAATCTGAAATCTTTGGCTCTAATTGGTATTAACTCTGCTCACCCAACACACAGAAAAGGTGGAGACAAGCAGAGCCATGACCCATTGCAGGTTCCACGTGGTAAAGGCCAACGTATTGCCTCAGCAGACTCATTGCTAAAACCCTTTCTGAAATCAAGTAAATAAACAGTTGAACAAAAACCTACAGAGACGTACCTCTGATCAGAAGATTTTTTCAGCTACTTAATTGCTGTGGTCTTCGTTTGCTTGGTTTCTTCAGGTTCTAAAGACCTGCATGCATCACAGTCTTAGTAGATGGTTTACCTAAACTCACAGTTCTATACCTGGAATCTGAGCACCAACATTTTTTACTCATTTTTATCCCACCATTTCTTTAAGTAAAGATGAAGCTACCCTGTTATGTGCTCTGGGGACAGCAGTTTGAATAAGGGAGGCACAGTCTCTGCTTACAACTACGGAAGGAGAGTGTGCATGTGTGAGGGGCAGATCCAAATGGTCTGGGAACTAGTTCATTCTCTACCTTGTTTTTGTGTGTTGATGCTATTGTTCACAATAAATTTTCCCCTCCTTTCTTTAAAGTAAATTTTATTGTGTGTATTTAAGATACACAACACGATGGTATAATATACATAAAGATAGTAAAATAATTAGTATACTGGAACAAATTAACATATTCACCATCTCCCACAGGGACTCATTTCTCCTCTCTATGGCAAGAGCAGCTATAATCTACTCATTTAGCGAAATTCTGAATACAGTATACTACTACTAGTTACAGTCCTCATATGGTACATTAGATCTTTAAACTTGTTCATCATATTTGCTGCTTTGTGTCATCTGACCAACATCTCCCCACTTTCTGCCCTCCCTGCCTGCTGAACTGGTGGCCACTGTTTTATTTTCTATCTCTATATATTTGACCTTTTTATTCTTTGGATTTCACATATAAGTGAGATCATGCAATATTTTTCTTTCTATGTCTGGCTTTTGTTACTTAGCATAATGTCCTCCAGGTCCATCCATGTTGTGACAAGTGGAAGGATCTTCTTTATAAGGCTGAATAACATTCCACTGCATGTGTGTGTGCATGTGTGCATGTATGTGTGTTTGCATGTGTGTGTCTGCTTACACCTATGGAAGGAGAGTGTGCATGTGTGAGGGGCAGATCCAAATGGTCTGGGAACTAGTTCATTCTCTACCTTGAACTACCTTCTCTACCAGCTCATTGAAATAAATGAAACTTTTAGTCTGTATCTGAAGCTGGAAATATCTCATGGTTCCATTATCCATTCATCCATTGGTGGTTACCTAGATTGTTTCTAAATGAAATGGCAACCTATATGTTGGGGGGAAATATTTACAAATCATATGGCACATAAGTGATCAAGATATAAAAAGAGCTTATACAATTCAATAGCAAGAAAATGTATAACCTGATTAAAAAATGGACAAGGGACTTGAATATACATTTATCCAAAGAAGACATAAAAATGGCCAACAGGTACCTGAAAAGGTGCTCAAATTCACTGATCATCAAAGAAATACAAATCAAAACCACTATGAGATATCACCTCACATCAGTTAGGATAGCCATTATCAAAAAGATAAGAGATAACAAGTGCTGGTGAGGGCACGGAGAATGTAGATCATGTGGCGCTGTTGGGAATGTAGAGTGGTACAGCCAAAATGGAAAACTGTGAAGATTCCTGAGGAAATTGCAAAGAGAACCACCATGTGACCCACAATCCTTCTTCTGGGCATGTACCCGAAGGAAATGAAACTGCCATATCGTAAAGATATCTGCACTCCTATGTTCACCAGGCCTTTTTCACAGTATGTGATACACTCTTAGTGCTGATTTTCAATTAACAAGGATGGGGTGTGCTGTAGAAGTAGTTCACGTGTTTATACAAATGTAGCCAGAGGATTTTAAAATCAGCTTTGATCACATGATACTTGTTATTTGGCTTGGCTCATGGCAGACCCTTCTTTGTTTTGTAGAAGTGACATAAATGTTTAATTATAACAATGATATGTTTTAATTTGTGTTTTGCTTAAAATTTGCATTTCCTATTTTCTTAATTATTTTATCTGAGTGCCTCCAATGGTATTAATGAACATGGGTAATTTCAGTTGTTAAAACGATCCACATAGATAATAATTTTCAAAGGAACTTATAATTAACTAAAGAAAGAAGCAACAGATGTTAGAGTGTGAAAAAAAATATTTTAAAACATTGAATATTTTTCATAGATGCCATGATTCTCTTCTTCCCAAGTAGTGTCCCTTTAGTAATCCTAAAGGCTCTTAAGAACCAGGGCCTAGTTCAGAACTCTTCTAAGTGAATATGAGAAAGGGTACAACCATCTACTGCTTTATATAGGGGTTTTCTTGTTGTTGTTAATATTTCTAAACAGGAATACAAGGTTGCATTTAGAAGACTTCAAAATTTGTCAGTTAAAAAAAATGCTTAACTGTTTTTTTCTGTGGTCCAGTGATGTGCCACAGTAACTGACATTTTTAAAACAGTTGTCTCCGCGTTTCCCTCTCCAGCATACTGTTTTCAAGATCTGTTGGACTTGCAGATTCTCATGAGGCTCTGCTGTGAAAGAAATAGTTGCAAGGAAGACTCTTGAAGATAGCGTTGACTCAAACCATATCGCATTTTCTGCATTATTTTATACGCTGTGCTGCGTGAGAAAGTAACATCCCACAACTGTTATTTGGCATTTTCTATCACAATGTCAGACATTTCCCACATCTGTTCTAGTAGATCCTAATCCCATGAAATTGCCCCATTTAAGGCTGTTAGACAGCAATCCCTGAAGGAACTCTAGTATCAATGTGTGGGAGAAAAAATGACAGTGGCTGAAGGAAGGAAGCTATGGAATCTGCCTTATAAAACCACTCAGACTCCATGTGAAACCAGAAACGCATGAACCGTAAGCCTCTCACACTCGAAAGAGAGACAAAAATAGCAGAGGCAAACAGATGGAATCCAGACATCAAAAGGAGCCCTCTGACATTCACCAGGCAGTTTTCATTATGAAGTTTATTTAATTGATTTCTTTCTCTTATCTTCTTGCAACTGCTAATAGCTTTTAGTGATAAGGCCTTGAGATCTGGAAACAAAGAGGAAAGGAACTCTTCCCGCTACATGCATTTCTTTGATAATTAATTTCTTTAATGCTGGGTGTGATCTCACATGATACTGTTCATTTTTAAATAGTTTTACATATGAAGAAAAGAAAATTCTCAATGACTTCAATGACTGATTCATGTCTATGGTTCTGTACGGTGCAGAATTTCCAGATCATTCATCTTTGTATTTAGTCAACCAAAATTGTTGCATACCTACTGCGTGGAAAGGATTGGTACAATGGAATCCATGTAGATGGATGCAGTCAAATTTCTCAAGGAGCCTGCTTTCTAGCCGAGGAGAAAAAATACAGTTCAAGTGGCTAGAAAAGAAGAAGTCACAAATGCCAAGGAAACAAGCAAGAGAGAGCACCGAGTGAGAGCTGAAGAGAGAGAGGTTACTTCCGGCTGGCAGGTCAAGGACCTCGCCTAGTGTGGCAGGACTTGGCCGTGGTGAGGCGGGAGTAGGGGCTTCTCCTGAAACAGGACGTGTGTCCAGGCTGTGTCCCGGGGGACGTGGGGTTCACACCTGGGGCTGTGAGCAGCATCACTTGTGGGTGGGTAGAGAGGTGTGGCAGGACACAGATTTAGACAGGGAGTTGTCGTCTTTCCCGAAAGGTCTTGAATGCCAGGCTAAGGGGTGTGTGGTCATCCGACTCCCCTTAACTTGCTGTTGCAGTTATGCAGCTGGAACTGCACTAACTTCCTTGGGTGAACATTTCCCCAGTATAACTATTAATGATTTCAAAAACTATATGCTACATCACATCTTGAATTATTTTTCCCTTAAAGGGAAAGAAAAGTCATATTGATTTAACTATCTAAAAGAAATAAGGTTTCCAATTGTATATACATGCATAATGTTACACGTACAAACATGTGCATGTGTGCAGTCATAGTCTGCCGTCTCACCGTCATTAGTTCACCTTTAGTTACAATTTCTTTCTTTATCACAATTTACTTATTTCAGAAGGTGCTCCTAAACTTGAAAAACTTAAATTTAAGGTTAATGTTCCCTAAAATTATGTTATATAAACTTGAATTTAGTCCAATTTCAAAGAGGAAATTTCCATTAATAGTGTAATAAACTAATTTTTTTTTAAACTTACTAATGCCAAGAAGGGATATTTTATGATTTTAAAATCACGGACAATATTTTATTCACTATTGTTTTCTCAGAACCTAGCAGAGTGTAGGATAGTGAATAAATGGACCTGGTTATTAAATGTATGCATTAATTTTTTAAAAACAATGGCAATTTGGGAAAATATTGTCACCATCTTTGCAAATGAAGTGCTTATTCCTGTGTATTATGTTTCTTCCGTCTACTCCTTGGTTCATTCTCACAGTCCCTTACCCAGGAGCGTTTTTTGTGGTTACTGTTCTCTTTCTTCACACCCAAATGGAACTGCCATTAGTTGGTGTTTAATTTTTCTCTCCATGATATTTGCTTATGAACATCTCATTTCTTGTTCACATTCTTAAGTTATTTCAAGTTATTTCTAATTAGCTTCACCAGGCTGCTCCAAACGATGCAAATTACTGCTGAAAACCAGTATGCCTGCAGTAATAGTATAAAAGTTCATTAAACTTGCTTTTGATATTAGCTTATACTTGGCGGTGACCTTCCAAGACCTTATCAGGCCCCCACTGGCAAGCTAGAGTACATGAAACTAATTCAGAGCACCTCATTACAAAAGAAAATCTGACTTTAATATTTTAAAGTAGCATGGATTCCAATATTTGAGCTTCCCTGTGTAAATAAGATTGTAAACATAATGCCCCCGAGCCCTTTTCAGACCATCATTGCCTGTGTTCATCAAATGCCTATTTCCCTTGTGCACGTCATGCTTATCCACCCGGGTCTAGCCTTGCTCGGTTCCCTCAACAAACCAGTCTCAAACATCTATGAGTATGAAGCGCACCTCGGGATGCAGCTGGGTGGAATATGAATCCGGGTGACTTTCTGTGCTTGACCTAAAGGAGCTGTCACTCTGGGAGGAGAAAGACATCAAAGAGCAAATAACACAATGCCTGGTAGAAAGTGTCTTGGTTGAATGCAGGCTACAGGTATTTAAAGAATAAAAGGAGTCAGGCTCGAAACTTAAGCGCCTGATACATGTGCTGGGCTTCTCTGACAAAGTCCCATGTCATCATTTGGGTGTCTGGGCATTTACTGAGATTCTGGGAGAACAGTGTTCATTGGGATATTTCCTATAAAGGGCATTGCCCAGCCATTTGCTCCAGCAAGAGGGCCTGTCACTTGCATCAGTGGAGGCTCTGGCGTTTCACTGGGGGTGTGGTGGGGGGCTTTCCTCTGACCCCAAGGGCTATGAGAGTGCCCCACTATGTCCACTGAGGAACCTCACAGTTTATACTGCAGAATAGGGGCTTGCCTCTGGGTCTCCAACACAGTCATTGTGTTTTCCTCTGCACTGCAAAGCTCATTGAAATAAATGAATCTTTTAGTCTGTATCTGAAGCTGGAAATATAAATACTTCTGTCCTGTTGGGAGTGATGTTAAATTTTATAAACCACAATTCCCAGGGCCATTAAGGAGTCGTGATTTTATGTGTGCACTGTCCCAAAGGGATCTGGCAGGAGTGTTCCTTGGGTGCACATATCTGACGTGATCTTCTCAGGCCCTCTCCTGCTCTCTCGTGTCTCGTTTGTTATCCACATATGCCCCGTGGGTCACATCATAATGAGAGCAGTCTGGAAAAGGAAAACCCGATTTCATCCTGATACAAATTGTTAATTTTAAATATTCTGACTATTGGCATCTACTTTTTTATGTGATGTTTTGCAAAAAGAAAAAAAATAATCAGTGGATGTTGTAACATTTTTCTGAGTAGACTTTTGTACCTTATTTCTTAGCAGAATTTGAAACTTCCTTTTTGCTGTGCTAACACTGCTATCTGTGTCGGAGAGGCCTCTGAGCAGGTGTGCCTGGGAGTTACTATGGTCTTAGTGGTTTTTACCTCTCTTGTTTCAATGAAATCTGAATTAACCCCTAACATAAGTTTTTAAGGTAAAAACAATAAGCTTTCCTTATAACTGTTTACAGAAGGGCTAGTATTATGAAAAAAAGTTTCATAATGTCCTCAGCTGTATCAGGGTGCAGTCACTGGTGAATATGAAGTTGGAGAAGACTGGATGGTGCCAGGGCTTCCTGGTTTTCTTCTCCACTTGAGACTTGTGAGTACTGTGTGGAGAATCCTAGGAGATTCCGAACCCTCCTGTTGCACGTGCACTGTCTCTTTGTTTCTCCACTGCGTCCACAGCACATTCTCAGTGCTTGGCACAAAGTAGCTGCTCAATGAATAGTTTCTCAGGCATTGCTGCCAAATGCATTGGCAGCATTGAGATTAAGAGAGAAGCATCTCATGTTTGGGCCCAGCTACACAAAACAGTCTCTCCAGATGTCCCAAAATAGTCATTGTATTTGTAAGGAAACATGCAGAGAAGAAACATTTTAAGTTGTATTTTTATTTCTTCCCCTCACACTTTTGAAGGCTTTTTCTCCTGGCCACCTCTTGGAGTAGAGAAAGGCATGAGAAGTTAAGGAGCTAGTAGTGCCGACCGGCACAGAGAGCAGCAGGATTCTAAGCAGTAGACAGAGAGGGAAAGTCGTTGTGAAGTAAGGACTTCTGTAGCAGGTCCTCCCAGGCTAATGTGTCTGGTGCGTAAGTTGCTTGGTGAGTGGTGCTATCCCTGAGGATTAGAAAAGGGTGGAGCCAGTGGCACTGCTAACCTGTAAGGTGGGTTTCTGTGAATCAGAACAGGTTTCCTCTGCTGAGCGTCACACCACCGTAGGCTCAGGTGTTGGCCGGCAGCCGGCGGGTTCTTGAGCACAGAATGGCGCCCTTCCTCTGGGCACACAAGACCCTCTGCCAATGCTCGTGGATTAACAGGTGCTTCTGGCTGAATTTCCACCCTCGTATGCACCTCCACAAGAGGATTTCCTTTTGTGCATTGCACGGACTATACAATCTTGTACAAAGTAAATTCATCTGGCTTTAAATATAAATTATACATATATACAGATAAATACATTTCACTTATGCATATATTCATATTCACAATATGATATGTATGATAACCAAGTGGGGAATCTCGTAAATAATACATATTATATTAATAAGATTAAGAGAGAAAGAATGTTACAGTCATTTCAATAGATGTAGAATAAACATTTGATAAGATTCAACACTCATTCATAGTATGAATTATGAGTGAATAATTCATAGGGTGAGTGGGAGCTTCTTTAACCTTATGAAGGATATCTATTACACCGTCTGGCAAACATCATCATACGTAGCGGTGAAAGGTCAGAAGCCTTTCCATTAAAGTCAAGAAAGAGCCAAGGATTCCTACGGACTACTAGTGTTCAATGCTGTATTGTACTGGAGATCACAGCCAATTCAATGCAACGAGGCAAAGAAATCAGAGTGCTAAGTTCAAGAGTGGGGACAATTTATCCCAAGGATCCCCTCCAGCTCTCTCACCTGCATCTCAAAGGTCAGAGGCTATTGTTAATGACTGGTCATTAAACGCTGTGTGACCTTCCCCTATTGCAGTGTTGGGTGGATGGTGCTAGGCTGAGCCTCCGCAGGTGGCAGCAGGTGAAGGACTCCTGGCCCTGCCCCCTGTTGCAGCTTGATCTTTCTCTTTTTAAAATTGTTGATTGATTACAGAGTTATTCAGTGTTTTCAAAGATTGGCCACCAAGGGACAGTGGCTTGTTTTCTGATGCAGAGACCACATTAGCAGCACGTTTGACTGAGGCAGTGCTGCGAGGGCTGACACTGGGCAAGTGCCTGCTGTGTGATAAATAGCAAGTGTCCGGTGCTTGGCTACAAGTAAAAGAATGGGCGATAGGTAGTCGCTGTCTTCACGAATCTCACGGTCTGTTAGGGAGACGCCTGTGCAGACAGGCCACTGGCTGTCGCATCCTTCCTAGTTCTAGGGCACAGTGGTAGACCAGAGCACGGGGTAGTGTTTTCAAGGGCATTTAGGAGAATGGGATCTTACGGGAAGGGCAGCAGCTCTGGCAAAGGCATAGAGGCCTAAAACCACAGCATATGTGGGTCTTTTAGACTGTGCCATGTGGCTAATACACAGGCCATGAGGGTGGGAGGGGTTAACACAGACATTTCCAAATATCAGAGAAGCTAAGCGCTTTGGATGTTATTCTGCTGGTAGCAACGAACCACAGAAATGCAATTAATACTAATTAGCCCAGCGTTATTTGAAACTGGCATGATGACCTGCTATTCAAAATCTCTTATGCCAGAGCCTCCACATATCCTATTTTGATTATAATTCTCTGACATTTCTTACATTTATATTTATATATGTATATATATATATATATACATACACACACACACACACACACACACAAACACATAAATGTAGGCTTCCTGCTGCTGGCATCATTCCTGTCTGCCCGTAAAATCTCCTGTGTGAACAGCCTCACTTCTCACTCCCCCAACATTTTATAATGTCCCATCTGAATATAGATTAGAGCATTTCATGATGTAATAAAGCCACATAACCTCCAATACTGGCTAATGCTCTAAAAGAAGGAAAACTAATTTTTTTTCTGTCATAGTATAAGAGAAAACTTAGATGTCTAGAGTCACTCTAACATATCACTTATTTTCCATTTTATATACTTATATCTGTAGGAAAATTAAGTAATTTAGAGATACTTTAGTCATATTTTGGAAGAGATGATTTTGTGCAGCCACCCGATGATTTTTTTTCTGAATGAATAGAAAGGGAAGCTAAAAGCAGTCAATATTCTCGCTTAAATTTTGCAACGTTTCCTAGAAGAGAAAAATAAATCAAAAACTCATTCACAGTGCAGAATTCCAAATACTTCTGCTGATGCAATTTCTATAAGGCCTGAAAGATGGCTTTGAATAAGAAAACCCCCACCTTATTAAAGCACCATTTTAGAATGGGAGATTTGTAGCTGCGTTTGTGAGTTTAGATAACCTCATATGTGAGCTTCCAAATAAGTGGCCTCCATTATAAGTTATTATATTTTAATATATAAAAGTGTGTGTGGTTGCAATGAATATAGGGAGAAAGATTTGTATAGCAAAAGAACTAAAAAAATGTATGTACCGCATGCCTTAGGATAAATAAATATCGGTGACTGAAAACAGATTTGAAAGAGGTTTAGACACAATTACTTAATCACCATTTTCTATTTTTGGAATGTACAGCAAAAGGATTTTTCAAATCATATTTAAACAGATGAAAATTCATAATATAGAACAGTCTTTAAACATTTATCTGGATAATTATTTACCTTATAGGAAATTTCAAGATAAATAAACTGATTTGTGTCATTGCCACATACCAAGTATTTTAAAGCATAGAAATGTTTTAAGTTTCGCTTATAAGTTTGCTTTAAACATCTTAAACATTTTAACTGCACTGTAGTCCTCATTTTGTGAAAACGGCCCCATCAGTGCTAAAGTGTAGGATGCAGGAATGACAGGGATTTTGCTGACCCACAGCTGTGTGGCAGGGATCTGAATGATGTCCTCACATCTGGCTGTATCTGGCCGCTGTCTTTGATACTCTCTCTAATCAGCTTAATCATCGATGTCTCAGATTACGCACACAGATGGAGACCATGGGAGTGGGCACACAGAAAGCAGCAGACCTGTTGCCTGACAAACTGGATCTTAGGCTCAACCAAAAAACAAAGAAGGTGCAAAACTGTGTTTAAGCTATGGCAAAAAAAAGAACAAATATATACATATATAATGCATTAATCGTATTGTCAGTATTCAGTAAATTTTATTATAACTCAAAACCTTGGTAAACCATTAAACTAAGTTCTGAGAGAGAAGGTTATATATCTTAGAAATAAATCCATCAACAGTGGCCATAAACAAAGTATTGTGTACGACGTTGTCACTTCGTTTAGACAGAATATTTGCTTTTGTGAGAAACCCTCTCCTTTGCTGGCGGATTGGGGAGCATCTTGTTAATCTTGCTCCCGGCTTTGGGAGGAAAGCCAATAGGATCACGGAAGAACAAAGAGCCCCGCCCAGCCCATGGGCCTCGGAGTTAAGCTTGTCCAGCAGTTGGGACGCAAGTTCTGAGCAGGGCACTCTCGTACTTTACTCTTTTCATTTGGGTCACTTCTGGGACACTATTAACACATCTTGAACATTTATAAAACTGGGACCCAAAGACTTTTAACTTTTATTAAAAAAATAATAGTTGCACCCAACTATTTTGAAAACTTACCTTTTTCTTTTTTTTTTTTCTGAGACAGAGTCTCGCTTCATTGACCAGGCTAGAGTGCTGTGACATCAGCCTAGCTCACAGCAACCTCACAGTCCTGGGCTCAAGTGATCCTCCTGGCTCAGCCTCTGGAGTAGCTGGGATTACAGTCACATGCCACCACACCCGGCTAATTTTTTCTATTTTTTTTAGTAAAGATGGGGTCTCGCTCTTGCTTAGGCTGCTCTCAAACTCCTGACCTCAAGTGATCCTCCCACCTCAGCCTCCCAGAGTGCTAGGATTACAGGCATGAGCCACTGTGCCTGGCCTGACAATTTACCATTTTAACTAGTGGGTCTTTTACTTTCTGTGATGAAGGCTTTCATCTTTTCTTCAAGTGACTAAGATTGTGCTAGGGTTTTCCTTGTGTTTTCTGTTAGCAATGATATGCCACAATTAGGGCATAGATAATTTAGTCAGAATTGGCTGTTCAAAGCAACTAAAATGCTGAGTGTGTTACACTTCTGGTGCCATGATCGAGGAGGATGCTGGCCACTTAACAGGTTGCTCTGTCAGACACCGAGCCCTGGGCCAGTGGTCCGTGGGATTGGCCAGAGTGTCAATGACTGTGTTCTGGTGTCATTTACATCAAGTCCCTCCTGCATCTTAACTCCTGTCATAAGTAGTTGGTGTGGGACTTACGGCACTTCCACATGTCTCTGTTCAACTTCACGTGTTTATTTCACGTTAGTGTCTAAGATTCCTGAGGATGGAGACCAACACCTTGCGCGTGGTACAGATGCCCCAATAGTGAGTACCGAAAGATGAATGGGTGGATGGATAAATGGATGGACGGATAGAAAACATGATACTCTTCTATTTTTATGACTGTGTTGTGAATGGCAAGTGTCATTCAGGCAATATTACTCTGACTTGTGGTTTCAACAATATGAATGTTTAAATTAAGATATTAAGGTCATTATCCATAAGTTCTGATAGGAAACATTCACGAGGTAATAGGAATCAAATTAAACAACCTGAGTAATAATGTAAAAACTCATTTAAATAGCCTTCTTTAAGGGAAAGATAATTAACTTCCCATAGTAAATTGTCCAAAAGAAGAGCAAAAAATGCAGTGCCCTGGGATTATATTATAGAAAAAAGATGTTGATAAAACGTGCATATTTTCCATTTCCCAGACCCATTAAATGATGAGATCCCAGCAGAGAGTGCCAAGAAAACACCCACGAATCCCAGTTATTTCCAGACAGTGAAATGAAATGTCAAACGGACTTTGACCTCAGCTGTGAATGTTCCAAATATACCATTTATGATGTGAAAATTTTAGATTAGATAAATATTTCTACTACTATCTTTTAGGGCTGAAATCTCAACTAATTATTTAAGAAATATGAACTGATAAAAAAACAGCTTTGTGCAAACTCAGATAAGAGCAAATTTAGAAGATAATTTTCCACTAGATGATCACATCACAGAGAGAACTAAACAATACATGTGAAAGCTTGGATGCAAGTTACCTTTAACCTCATTTTGCAGGTTAGATAAGTCCATGCTGCTGTGTATAGCCCTGGTAGGATAATTACAGGTTATTGTGACCATCTGCGTTTTCTTGGAAGAAAGGATGATTTCTCAGTAACCATCTTTGGAGAATCTCTAATACTTTCATGTTCTGCACCCCATCTTTGCTTTCAGGGTTCTGTGAAGCCCAAAGATGCCATGTGTGCCAGGCTCTCTGCTATCACTGTAAACGCATTATCTCATTTAATGCTTCCAAGTCATCATCATGATATGTTTTGTTGTTATTGTTTTATTTTGTTTTTATAGGGACAAGGTCTTGCTCTATCGCCCAGGCTAGAGTACAGTGGCGTGATCATAGCTCACTATAACCTCAAACTCCCGGGCTCAAGTGATCCCCCTGGCTCAGCCTCCCAAGTGACAAGGACTACAGGAATGCGACACCACGCTCAGCTAATTTGTTTATTTTTTGTAGAGATGGAGTCTTGCTGCATTGCCCAGGCTGGTCTCAAACTCCTGGCTTCAAGCAAGCCTCCCACCTCGGCCACCCAAAGCACTGAGATTATAGGTGTGAGCCACCATATCTGGCCTGATTTTTATTGTTAATATGTACATTGTACAGATGAGAAATTCAAGGTACTAGGTTAAAAGATTGAACAGAATAGAACCCCTAGACAGACGCTGGTGGGCTCTCCTGGTTGTCACACAGCACCATGAAATTGGAAATGAGCATAGAGCTACACAGTTTGGACTTACTGGCCCACTATCAAATGAACTCAGAAGAGGAAATTATTTGAAAAACACTAAGACTAATGAAGAACCAGCTTCCTATGTATTATACACTCACTGGAAAGTCAGTAACCCACCAACAGTCTTAAAAGAGGTGGATATTTTAGGTGACTTTCCCCAATAAAACATGTAGCCAGTGGGCTGAGCTTTTATGAAGATAAGACTCTATACTCGATCTTTCAAATTCTAGTTAGTTTTGGCAGAAGAGGCGTAACTTCCGTACAGTCTCCAAAATGTAGGGACAGACCCCGACTTTCAGATTTGAATCAGTGAAGTTAGTTATGCCATCAGTCACACAACAGTGAAATTGCTCCCACCTTTCGAGAGCACGTTTGCTTGATTCCACGTAGCTTCCTCCCTGGCAGTGTTTACTGATGTGCTCTCTACTCAGTTCTGGTTCCACAGAAGCTCTGAGAAAAGGGCTCTAAGAGCAGCTTTGATCACTGCCTGTTTGGAGAAACCCATTTGACTTTGTTTAACCCAAGGCTTCTCAGTCCTCACTGACAGCACATGCTTTTCCTGTAGCATCCATTAGCATCTCACCGAGACGGCCTTTGGGAAAAAGTCTTTCATGGAATGAATAGAACACCATTTACATTCTGTTTATGCCCTAAAGCAAATTCACCCAGAGCCTGAAGCCTCAAGGCCACGTGTGGCCCTCCAGTTCCCCAAGCGTGGCCCTCAACCAATTCCAAACTTCACAAAACAAATCCCTTTATTAAAAGGATTTTGATACAAAATCCTGTAAAATTTGGATTCAGTCAAAAGGCTGCAACTCAAGGATCTAGAAGGCCGTATGTGGCCCCAAGCCACAGGTTCCCCTCCCCTGAATGGAATTGTTGAAATTGAAATACAAATTAGTTGTCAACACATGTATATTTTGTCACTATTCTGTAAAGTTGAATTTAAAAACATTAAGTCTGAGTAGTATCAGGTGCCTTAATAAAACATGAATTATAACAGCTTACCTCACCTTGCTAGATAACCTTCTGGACTCTCATCCACACCTTGAATTTGCCATGTGTTATTAATAACAAATAATGATCATTTTTTTTTATTTTAACTGAAACTTTATCATGAGAAAGAACAGGAGGAATATCATAGCGAGAGGATAATGAGTTTTCCATGCAGAAAGTTCCTTGCCACTGGGAGACCAGATTACAGAGGGAAAAGAGGCAAGAGATAAGAAAATCCAACTTTGTTTCAAATCATCTAATACATTGACTCCTTGGAGTATTGGAAGATAATCAGGGAAGTGAATGGATTCTCTTTTACATAACAAACAAATATATATTTAAATAGGTATATATTTGTGTTTTATTGCTGTGTAACAAATGGGCACAAATGTAATAGTTTGAATCCACACTCATTGATTATCTGATTGCTCCGTGGGTCAGAAGTCTAGGCAGAATTTAATCGGTTCCTCAGCTCAGTGTCTCGCACTCTGCAATCTTTTCTGAGGCTCAGGGCTTTCTTCCAAGATCATTGGGTGTTTGCCGAATTTACTTCCTTGTGGTTTTAGAACTGAGGTCTCGGGTTTCCTGCTGGCTATAGGCTGGAGGTTATTTTCAGCAACTAGGTCTGCCCTGAATTCTAGCCACACGCCCCTCATAACATGGCGGCTCCATTCTGTCCTTCAGTGTCAGCAGGGAACCTAATTGAGAGCGTGACTATCCCATCATCTTCTCAGGAACCCCCAACACTCCAGGGGACAAGATTATACAGGATGTGACCCCCAGGTGGTAGGAATCTTAGGGGCTTCTTAAAATTTTGCTTGCCCCAGTGTGTGGGTGGGTTCTTACAGTCAAAGGACCCTTAAGGTCAGAGCTGGATTGTAATCGAGTCAGGGTGCAGGTGATGGACAGAAAATAGACCAGCTGCTCTGAGTATTCTAAGTGGGACTGCTCAGCTTGTGGCCCTGAGGACACCCAGTCCTACAAGCCTGATAAAATGCAGAAGAAAACTGAGCTGTGTGAGCAATGACACTAAGCCTGAGTCTTTGTGAGACTTCTTTAGGAATTTCACCATTTGAATAAACCAAAAGAAGAAGGTACTATAATTCTGTTTTGTCCTAAGTTCTTTTAGTTGCACAAAGCAGGAAAAAAATGGCATCCAAATGATCTAACAGAGAAAAATGGTATTTAAATTCTGTGCGATTAATGTCACGTAAAACCAAGTTGGCAAGTATGCATCAATGCTGTGTAGCCCACATTTCCGCTTAGCACATCTCTCAAAAGCTCAATACTTTAAAGGTTTAAAAATAAATATGAACTTATGATAGTCTATTGCAAGGAATTTACTATTAGTAGGTTCCTTGCAATATTGCTTTTAATGCAAAATGCTTATTTTATTTTTCAACTAGATGATTCGCCAAAGGCATGAGTATGGTTTTAGCCTGTGTCTGCTATAACCGCTCTATTATTTTAATTTTATTCCACGTTTTTGTGCCAAGAAATGGAACCACTTTAACACATACAAGTGTGATTATGTGACTATTTCATACAAATCCTATAATTATAGGGAGTATTTATTTTGTTAAATTTTATTTTTCTTATTGTTGTATATGTATGTATATATACGTGTGTATGTGTGTGTGTGTGGGTAGAGAGAGAGAAAGAGAAAGAGAGAGAGTGTCCTTGCACACAATCCAACATCATTTTCTAGTAAGAAAGCAGACCAATATTTATTGTGATTTTGTCCTTAAAAGGGTCTGGGGTAACTGCCCTGTACATTATTGTAACAGCAAGTCCGATGAGCAGTCCCACCAAAGCCTTAATCTTAACACACCTCATTTAGGTTTTTGTCATTTATACTAGTCCTTCAAAATTCCTCATGAGAACTCTTGAAATCTGTGCAAATTATTATAATGTTCTCAAGCAAGGATATTATATGTAAACATTTTCCCTTTAAAGAATGGAGGCACAGAAGTCAAGGGTGGATTTCTTTGCTCAAGGTCACCACTTCAACTGTTAGATTGGGAAGGAAATTTTTCCCCCAATGATAGGTATTGACTTCTAACTAAAAGTACTTTCCTCTCTCATTGCAAGATATTTTTCAGAAAAATACATATGAATTCTTGACTTGTGCTCTCAGAGAGTGAAAATTTAAAGCATTACACTGAGAGAATGAAATAAATAGATGGATCTTCTCATCTGAGATGTAAGTTTATGGAGGCAAAAGTGCCCACAAATCCCAGCCCCTGTAATGATGATTTCCAGCGACAGCACTGATTTTCTTATTCTCTTGAGCTTTCTACAGTGTTATAAAAAGGAACTCCTAAAATAACGTGTAAGGAGGAAAGCGAGCTCTATTTTAGTATACACAAACGCATATAATCTAATGCACACACATATACCCCGCACCACATCGTTTTTTTAGTAAGAAAACAGAGGAGTATGTGTTTGCTTTTCTCCTCTTGGAAGAATCCAGGCTGACTGGTGGTTGAAAATGAATGCACCATTTGAAAGCCCCTGAGATGTTTGGCTGCATGGCTCCCCCTTTGGAGCCAGCAATGGTGCCAGTCGCCCACTGGGGAAAGGAAGCTGCATCAATCCCAGGTTTTGCCCCTGAGAAGCTTGCAGGCTTGGGAGAGCCCCATGCAAACAAGTGGCATAGTAAAGAGTTATAGAAGTGCAGAGAGTACTGCAGCTACTCAGAGGAAACCTGCTGAAATGCAATCCATTACTGCATAGAGTAATGGCATTGTGGGTGATTTTCTACTTAAAAATATTCATTTTTTGTCACAATGTTGTTTTCACATTTTTTTAAAACATTTTTATTGTATTTCGTTGCACTTTTATGACTAGTAATAGTGGAAAGAAATCAGAAAAAAATTTGGAAAAACAAGCATCACATGTACTCACCAGAAAATTGGTTTCCCTGATCATCACCTAAATGCACATCGGGGAAGGATACCAATTGGATATCAGACTGAGATGGGGGGTGGGGGGAGGGGATGGGTGTACGCCTACATGAGGAGTGCATTGCGCACCATCTGAGGAATGGTCATGCTTGAAGGTGCTGACTCGGGGAGGTGGGGGGTGGGGGGAGGGGATGGAGGTATGACTATGTGGTGAGTGCCAGGCGCACTGTCTGGAGAATGGACACGCTTGAGGCTCTGACTCAGGGGGATGGGCGGGACATGGACAATGTATATAACCTGAGCTTTCGTACCCCCATGATGAGCTGAAATTAAAAAAAAAAAAAAAGAAAAAAAAAATTTCTAAATCATCAGCCTCTCTTCAGAGTAGCTGGTGTAAACTGGGTGTGTCTTGTAGCCATGTTGGATGTCTTTTCCCCTTCTATGAACCAGCTTCAAATACACGCCTTGGGATTTATTTGGGACAGCCGGCTTTACCTAAAGCAGGGTTGTGGATTGCAAAGGCTTTTTGGGGTTAGAAGATCATCGTGTCTATCCCGAGCATTTAAAGATGATTTGCAGAGGGTCAGATGGTGAGTGTGTAAGAAACTGCCCTGGAGGCTGAGTCCTTCCACTAGATCACCCTGTGGCTTGCACACTTCTCCAAATCCCACGGAAGGTGATTTTAACCAAAACCCTGTACCAGCATGAAAATGCATTGGTGCCAAAGGAATTGATTGTAAGGGAAGTAAGTGATTATAAAAGAATGAGGAACGTATGCAGGCTACACACAAGTGTGTAGGCCGTAACATGTAGTTACACTGGCTGTGTGATAGAAAATATCACCATTTCTCAGGCATATGATGACCAGCAAAATTGGAGTCGATGATTCATGTTCGGTGTTCATGAAGCATTTGTCTACAATTACTTCATGTTTATATTTAGTCCCAAATATCCAAACATATAATGCCATGAAAAAAACATACTGTAATGTATGTATAAATTCACAGTTGTTTTGGATATCATTTCTAAATGAGAAAGGAAGCCATCATTTATTAGAGGCTCATTTTTCTGTGACCGTACAATTTTAATAGCTATATTGAGGTCTGATTGGCGTATAATGAACTGCACGTGCTTAAAGTATACAATTTGATAAGTTTTAATATATGGGTACAGCCTTGATGCAATCAACACAGTCGTGATAATGAACATGACCATCAACCCAAGTTTCCCTGTTCTCTTTTGTAATGCCTCCCTCAAACCCCTACCCCGTGGTCTCTAGTTCCAGATACCCACTCATCAGTTTCTGTCTCTGCACATTAGTTTGCATATTCCCTAATTTTATACAGGTGGAATTATACAATGCCGCCTCTTTTGCTGCTAGCTGCTTTCACTCAGCATAATTATTTTCAGATTCTTCTATGTTTTTCTGAATATCAACAGTTCATTTCTTTTTATTGTAGAATAATATTCAATTATATGGATATAAGAAGATTTATTTAGATTTTTTTAGCTATTCATCTTCTTATGGACATAGAGTTGTTTCCAATTTTTTGGCTATTGCAAATAAAGCTTTTGTGAACATTCATGTACCATTGCTTGTACGGACATATACTTTCTTCTCTTTTGGGTAAATGTCTAGGAGTGAAATGAATGGGTCAAGTGACAAGTGTATGTTTAACTTTTCAGGAAAGTGTCAGTTTTCATAGGGACTGTGCCATCTTACATTCCTGTCAGTGTATGAAAGTTCCTGTCATTCTGTTCCTCATCAGCATTTGGTACTGTCATGTGTTTTTGGTTTTGGGGGGCTTTTTTATTTTTAGTTTTTGGACTTTAGCAATTCTAATAGGTATGTAGTGGTTTACTTGTGGTTTTAATTTACTTTTTTCTATCAACATATGACATTGTGCAACTTCACATATGCTTTTCTGCCATCCATATATATTCTTTGTTGGAATGCCTACATTCATATCACTTGAAGATTTTTATATTAAGTTACTGCTTATTGTCAAGCTTTAATTTTTTAAATACATAATAGATGCCAGGATTTTATCAGATATCTGATTTGCAAATATTTTTTCCCATAGCTCAGCATTTATTCCCTTAACAGTGTCTCTCAAAGGGCAGATGTTTCTGATTTTGATTACTTCCCTTGATCTTTTTTTTTTATGGATGAGCCTTTGGCATTTTATTTAAAAAATCTTTGCTTAACCTAAAATCACACAGATATTCTCTTATGTTTTCTTCTAGGAGTTGTATGGTTTTAGATATTAGGCTATGATCCATTTGAGTGAATTAACATAGATGGGAAAAGTTATAGATCAAAATTCATGTTTTTTTCATATGGATATCCAATTGATCCAACACTCATTTGCAGAAAAGACTGTACTTTCTCCACTGAATTGCCATTGTGCCTTTATAAAAATTAAAATAAACTATAAACATGGTTCTGTTCCTGGACTTTCCTTTCTGTTATTTTGCTCAGTCTCTCCATCCTGATGCTAAAACTACAGCATCTTGATTATTGTAACTTTATAATGAATCTTGAAGTCAGGTAATATAAGTCCTCCAACTTTGTTCTTCCTTTCCAACATATTTTGGCTATACTAGATACTTTGTATTCTGTCTGAATTTTAGAATGAGCTTATTAGTTTCTACCAAAATGCCTCCTAAATTATAGTTAGGATTACATTGATTCGACTTCCTTTCATCATAAAAGTCAAGCACATATGTTAGAATTATTTCTAAGTATTTCATAATTTTGATGCTATTATAAGCAGCCTATATTATTGTAATTTCCAATTGCTTATTGCTAGTACATAGGAATGAAATAATATTTTATATTGGCCTTGTGTTATTCAGCTTTGATAAATTAATTTATTGTTTCTAGTAACATTTTTGTAGATTCCATGGTATTTTCTGCATAGACAATCATATTGTTTGTGAATAAAGAATGATTACATTTTCCTTTCAATATGAACCCTTTTTGTTTCTTTTCTTTTTCCTAATTGCACCAGCTAAAACCTTCAGCATAATCTTACGAATGGAAGTGGTAAGGCCAGACATCCTTGCCTGGTTTCTGATCTTAGGAGGAAAGCATGTAGGCTTTAACCATTATCTATGATGCTCTCTGTATGTCTCTAATAGATATCCATGAGATTCAGGAAATTTATTCCTATTGTTCGTTGATTGAGCATTTTTATAAGGAATGAATTACCAATTTCATCTGGTAATCTTTTGCATCTATTGAGATGATCATACGGGTTTACTTTTTAGACAGTTAATGTGGTGAATTACGTTAATTGAATTTCAGATGTTAACCCAACCTTCCATCCCTGACATAGTCTCCACTTAATCATGACTGTTCAACTTTTTGTGTATATTTTTGGTTTGATTTATTAAAGTCTTATTAAATATTTCAGCATCTAAGTTCATGGGAATACTCACCTGTAGTTTTCTTTCTGTCTAATGCCTTTTCTGGTTGTGATATCAGATTAAAGTTGGCCTCATAGAATAAATTTTGATGTAGTCTTTTCACAATAATCTGCAAATGTTGTGTATGTTGCAGCTGGTCTGTTAAACCTATTTCTTCCTTATCTCTTCCAGGTCTCTACTTAATATGTCCAGCCTTTCTTCTAGCTCTTTGAGCATATGAGATATAGAACAACTGCTTTGACACTCTTGACTACAGATGCTGTCATCTGTGTTATTTCTGCTTCAGTTTCAATTGACTGATTCTTCTTTTCATGATAGGTTGTGTTTTTTGACCTCTTTGCATACTTGGTAAATTTAAATTGGATGCAAGACACTGTGAATTTTACCTGGTTGTGTGCTAGACATTTGTTGTCCTAAAAATCTGCTAGAGTTCTTTGGAACATGATTACGTTATGTAAAACCAGTTTGATGATTTTGGTTCTTGCTTTGAGGCTTTGTTAGTTCAGATCAGAGCAGGATTTTCCCCCTCTATGGAGGCAAGGTGCTCCTTGGTATCGAACCAGTGCTCTGGGAATCATGGGGTTTTCACTCTTTCTCTTTGGAGCAAGCACTATTCCCAGCCCTGTATCAGTGATGCACGCTGTTCCCTCTGATGTTTTGGGTGGGTCTTTCCCCAGCCCTGTGTAGTTTTTTCACATACATTTGCTGATTTTTTACTCAAAACATGCATTTGTTGATTTTTACTTAACTGAATACTTGAGGGGTGATCTCTACATATCTCTGGAATTTTCTCTCTGTGCACCTCTCTCCTTCCCTAGAATCCCAACCACTTTGACATCCCCTAGCTCTGAACTCTGTCTCCTCAGTCTCTAGCCAGTGCACTCCCTGTGCCTTAGTTGGGAACCTTCTCATGGCTGTGGGCTGTGTCCCCAGGGGGCTCTCCTCATTTGTATCCCATCACTCAGTGGTCACTGGCCTCATTGCCTGAAGCCCAGTGTCTTCAGACCTGTCGTTTCGGGTTTTTTTAGTTATGTTGGTGAAAGGGTTAATCCAGTTTCTGTTATTCCATATTGGTGGTGGGAAGCAGAAGTCACTCTGTAACTATATAATTTTGAACCCACTACCTTCCTTTACATATCGTCCTCACTGGGTACCTCTAAACTAGTTTCCAGGTCGTCCTGTCAATCTTAGCTCTGTTTGCCGCAGGCTCCTGGGATCCTGGATCTACTTCCAGGCACATGCTTGAGTGCTTTGGTCCTTTGTGAGCACAATTGAATTACTTCGTTATTTCTTTTATGTGGAATGGCTTTCTGTCTCAGCGTGCTAAGCTTAGTTACTGAAAAAGAGCTTGATAAATCCATATGGAAACCATACGTATTCCATATGAGAATAAATTTGGTTTATATATTCAGCCACTTTAAGGATAGCTTTTGTACTTTGTGCTCAGCATACGGTATCAAAATTCTGCTTGGATTATCTTCATCTCTCTATTTTACCTTCAGTCCATGAAATATAAGATATTTTACTGTTTTCACAGGAAAAATAAACAGCAAAATAGGAGGCCCCATTTAACTATCTAAATTTGTTCCCCAAATTTATGCAAATTCCGCTTGATTAAGCTTATCTGTTACTTGAGCAATAAGATTGATCCATTCACCAAATGAACAGTGTTTCTGTGCTCAAGATTGCTAATATAAAATAAATATGGTGACATTATTGTTCTGACAAACTTGCAGTCAAATTACAAATAGGCAATTAAACTTTAGTGAAATGCATGTTTGGTTCTGTAGACCTGCTGTGATGCTGACCTGAATTAGAAGAGTGGCAATTAGGGGGGAGGAGAGAATGAACACAAGAGGCCACATCTGTAGGACTTGACACACAAGGGACAACCAACAGTTTAAGCAACTTATGGGTTAAACTTTTAAATAGATGGTTTTATCACTGTTGACTGAGCTACATAATACATGGGGGATGTATTTGGAGGAATTGTTTAAAATTGTTTTAGTAACCCTTCTTATCTAATATTTTCCTCCAGAATATTAAGATCTCTATGTGGCAAATAGTAGTAATTAGCTCCCTGAAATCTTCTTTTAAATCATTTTTTTTCTTTAGTATTTAATGCAATGTTGTTCAAGTTCCATTCGAATTTGGATCCTGATAGCAGCAGTTCTCCCATACATTGTAGCAAACATGTTCAGTTCAGCCACAAAAGTGACCACAACAGAATGGAGTCACTTCATAATTTTGGTCATTAATGTAAAACAGATTGGCCTTCTCATTTCTCGTCATTTAATGATTTGATACTTCAAGTGAATGCACCATTATCAAACCTCAAAAAGCAGTTGAAAGAAGAAGTCCTTGGTCTCATGTTAAACTTTGAACTATGAGGAACTAAGAATATAAGAACAGACTTTGTTGGTGGAGGCTCAGATCTCATAGCCTGAATTGATCTTCCTCAGTGGTGAGCTGTGCCTCCTCTGGGGCATGTGATGCCCCATCGCACCGGGACCAGCACACGAGATGCCAATGCAGACATGTGATCCAGCTTTCAAATACATCCAGTGCAAATGAAAAAGAGCACACACGTGCTGTGTCTAGCTTTTCACATGGTTGGGTTTATGGCATTCATTGGGGCTTTTTTATTTAGGAAGCAGCATTCAGAAGATGCTGTAATAAAAGATGCTATAAACAAGGGAAAATGAAGTCATCTATCTTTCTAGTATTTGTTGATGTGGAGATGGTGTGGGCTGGGAGGTGGGCTGGAGTGTATAAATCAGAGAAGCAGTGATGATCACTTTACACATTTTCTGTTAAAAGCCTATGATGTTACAAACATGAAGAAGAACTCCCCAGCATTGCCCACCATAAAAAATTTAAAAAGAAGCGTTGTGAGTAAAGAGACCTTGCTGTAATAATTAGAACAGTGACAAAATAAGGATTGTATTAGGCTTCCTGGTAAAGCTAGTGGTGTGGACACACACAGCTATTTTCCATCCTTCTGGAAAACTCATATAATATTTGGGGGACTGTTTTTTCAAGGCATTAACTCACGAAGACAGAAAAAGGGAGTTAGAAAGAATGGTCTTTTTAAAGTGGAATCTGGAAACACATCCAAGAAGAATGAATTGGAGCCTAACAGAGGGGAACATGCAGAAGAGTCCACGTACCTGCTGGCAGGCCTGTTTGCAAGGAGACTGTTGGCTGGCACCTGGGAATCTGGGTTTCAGGAAGGTTTCTACCATTCCCAGACTGACAAGAGTGGTGCATGGTGCCTAAACTGTTTGCACAAACCGTGTGGTGCATACTCAACACCACCGTCCTTCAGGGAATCTGGACTTTCGGTGAAGCAGTGGTGCCTGTGTGACCGCCCCCTGCAAAAACCCTGAGCACTGAGCCTCCAGGGGGCCTTCCTGGTGGGCAGCATTTCCCATGTGTTGTCACAACTAGTTGCCTGGGGAATTATGCACATCCTGTGTGTCTCCACCGGGAGAAGACTCCTGGTTGCGTCTGGTTTTTTCTGTACTTCTCCCCAGGTACCTTTTTCCTTTGCTGATTTTGCTTTGTATTCTTTCACTGTAATAAATTATAGGCAAGAGTACCACCATATTCAGAGTCCTGTGAACCCTGCTATCTAATCATAGAAACTAGCAATGGTCTTGGGGACCCCCAGCACATGGATGGTAAGAATCATCTCAATTCACACCTCAGACTCCTCAGAAATCTCGGGGACCAGCAGCACCACTTTCTCTGTTAGTGGCAAAATAACATTTGGGTGGTTTCTGTTTTAAGAAATTGTCAGACTTCCAGACCTTTATCCTACTTCACTGAGGGGCCTATAGGTTCTCTATCTAGCAAATACCAGGAACTTATTCTCTGAAGAGAGAAACAGAGTCCCTGGACCTCTAGGCACGAGGATTAGTTTAACATGTGCTTGAGAACTATAGTACAAATGGTACAGTAGGAGAATGACTGTCTACTGCTTACTGAGAGCCTGGCCTTCTCCCTCCACTTGGCTTTCAGATCCCTGGTGGCTCAGCCTCCGCCATCCAGGCAGGACAGGGAACTGGAACCCTCTTCTCAGAGGTCCCCACAGAGCCCAGCAGGAAAAGGTTAAGGTTCTGGCAACATTTTTCATCTAAAGAAGCCAACCAGGTCCTGCCACAGTCCACAAACTTCCCCTCTATGCTCAGACTTTCCAGTTAAACTTTTTACCGCCCTCAACTCTAAATATGAGCAGAAAATGGAAAATGTCCAGGTATCATAAACAGTAATCTAACATGAAAGATCTAAGGAAGCAAAGTGAAACCAGCAGTGTGGAGAATATAGAAGCTACAGAGAGAGAATAAAACTTTAAAATAATTATCATCAATGTACTCAGATCAGAGAAAGTAATGCAACCAGGAAAATAAGAATTGTGTACAATAATAAGGAACATGCAAGAACCTAGGAAGACACAAAAGGGCTTTAGGAAATTTAAAGTGATAGAAGATATGAAAATTCCAATAATGTATTTGAAAGATAAGGTTGAGAAAATCTCCCACAAAGTAGAGAAAAAAATGTAGAGATGGAAAAATATAAGATAAAACATGAGATAAAAGATAAGAAATTTAAAGATGGGTAATGGAGTTGCAGAAAAAGAAAAGGTGTCGGAGAATGGAGAAGAAATAATCAACAAAACCATCAAGACAATTTTTTAAAAGAACACCTGAACTTATAAGTTAAAGTGGTTTGTCAAAGTGACCCAAACTTTTAAAATATGTAATCGTACTATTTCATAACCCTGGGGGAAAAAAGAGAAAATTCTAGAAGTTGTAGAGAGATCTTTTTTTTTAAAGTCACATGTAAAGAATAAGAAATCAAACTAGCTTTATATTTCTCAACAGCAACACTGAAAGATAGAATACATGAAGCATTATATTCAATTCTGAAGGGAAATTATTCCCAGAATAAAAGTTCTACTGAACTTTTAATCAAGGTTGAGGGTAGCATAAGATGTTTTATGATAATAAGAAAGCATCACACATTTGCCTTGCAATGTCCTTATTTAGAGTGGCACTGCAGGATATACTCCAGCAAGAGGAAGGTTGACCAAGAAGGTGAAGACTTGTAATACAGGAAACAAAAGATTGAACCTAGGGAAGAAGGAAAGGAACTCCAGCCTGGGAACACAAAGCAATCTGGAAAGTGTTCTTCACCAAGCATAGAAGGCAGCCAGGCCAGGTTGGAATAGGTCAGAGAATTCTTGGAGGGATTTCTTTAGGGGTTTACAATTTATACAGTTCCTGCTATGTCTGGATTCCTGATGGGTAGTGAATTAATTTCTAGTGTATAGAAACTAAACAGCCACCCTCCCCCCAGAATGGGAGAACCATTGACTCGGACTGGAAGGGAGCAAGAAACAAATCAATCACAGTTCACCCCATCACTCTAGTAAGGACAGTGCTGACCTATTGAAAAGTGCTGATGCTCAATTTTGATCAAACCAGAATTACAGCATCGTCATATGAAGATGTTGGGAAACAGGAAGGCTACAATAATGAGGTAGACACACAGCATGGGGTAGGGAGTAAAGAGTGAAATTCTTTTTCCATAATGCACAGTTAACAGGCAATGCATAATGCTGGAAAATTCCTGTTGTTAGCTCTATGGAGATTGGTGTCAAAATATGCAACTGAAATAGATCGAGAAGGGGTAGAACAGTTCTCTTATTTTGTAATAAAGCTTAAAGAGTGACAACTCTTATTTTGTAACATTGCTAAAAATCTGTAAAAGTACAGCCATAACTAGGTGCACTTTGTGTTGTAGATTTTCCCTTTAGTGAAACATCCTTCATTGTTAAATGGAGGAATTGTGATGTAGTACTGCCTCCAAGATCAACTCCTGTATCCCTTATTTTTGGCTATATTTAGTATTTAGAATTTAGAATTTTTAAAAAAATAAAACAGTAAGTGCTCCAGGCATATTTTTATCATCTTAGTCCTAAATCGCGTGCCCCCATTCCAACACACAGCATGCCCCACTAGCCAGACCTCCAGAGGTACTCCATGCTAAGTGACCCAGGCTCCGTCCTCCTGTGGTCACAAGGGAGGTCCCTGGGAGTCAGGGAAGGGAGAAGCTGAGAAATGCCTTGAGGTGTTAACCGGGGAAATGATGGGAAAACCTCTTAAAGACTATAAAGTGTCATGTGTTATCTGTGGCTACCCTATCATTCTAGCACTTTGAGTCTCTGATCCCAGGGCTTCTAAGATCCATTAATCTCAAACTAAATATTATATACTCTAACAATCAGCCTTTTAAAGAAAACAGCTAAACTTAACATCAGAATAATCAGCATTTTGGGTTACTGATTAAGTGAAAGGAAGATGATTTTTATGGGAGCACCATTTTTTTTCATATACAATTAAGTTTATTGTCTCATTCTCATTGTTTACACAGGGGAAACTGTGCAGATTCCTTTTGGAGATGACTTGAATACTGAGCATTCTATCAAATGCATAATTTAACATGTGTGTGTTTTTAATTTTGTAGAGTGTCCGTTGAGTGTCTTAGGATCTGAAGTTTTGGAGACACTTACCTTTTCCTAAAGGGAAGGAGCCCCTTGTGCTATTGCCCTATGTATGTTGTAAGAAATGCCATGTGTTTCCTCTCCCAGGAGTACCAGCCTTGCAACACCAACCCGTGTCCTGAGCTGAAGAAGACCACACCCTGGACACCCTGGACTCCCGTCAACATCTCTGACAATGGTGGCCACTATGAGCAGCGATTCCGATACACATGCAAAGCCCGCCTGCCTGATCCGAATTTGCTGGAAGTGGGAAGACAGAGAATTGAAATGCGATACTGTTCTAGTGATGGAACCAGCGGGTGCTCCACAGATGGTGAGGAAGGATTCCATAGGGACTGACCCACTTCTGTGGAAAGGTCTTTGATCTGATCTCTAAGGCCATAGAGAGCAAGGGCGAATTTTTCTTTTTGATTATTTATAACTTAGAAGTCTCTATAACAATGATCCCTGTAGAACAGAACTGACTTCACAGCAAACGGAAAGAAACGACCCTCACTGTAAGAATTTATTTATATAATATTTAATAATATGTGGAGGTGGTCCTATGAATTCAGCCCCCAAACTATTCTGGATCTATTTATGGTGGATCCAGAATCGTTTGTATGAGATTTAGTTAGTATCAGAAAATATACTGAGGAAGGATCGGTGATCATCCATAGATCTTCTGGCATTAAAATATAAATTGAAATGCACTAAAATGCAAGCTAAAAATAAGCTTTTCTTTCTTTATCTCTAAAGTAGACAAAGGCAATGAAAAGTGTTTTTCTTTGTTTATACCTGTAAAAGGATCTCTGTTAAAAAGCAGAGTCTGAGAATACTATAATAATCTTTGAAATTGCTTTGCCCATCATAATCGTGTAAATCCCTTGAATGCTCTATCAATCTCCGGGAGAAAGCCCTGAGGTAGGAACCAGACCTGCCCTCTGTCTGCCCTGGCACCAAATGTCCTCTCACCTTGGGCGAGTCACTTGCCTTCCTTGGAGCTCAGCTGTCTGAACTGCAGGAAAAGAAGTTGAGCCTGGTGGTCCCCCAGAGCTTCACGCTTTGCTTTGTTCTTCATCTCTTTTTTCACTATCACCTAATAAGACAAAATCTCTTCCAGTTTTGAAAAGGACATAGATTCTCACAGATGGGTCCTCAGAGCTATTTTTGATGAGAACAGTGATCATTTTGTCTTGCATGACTAGACTATTATCAAACACTCCTTAGCACCTTTGTGTTTGCAATTCTACTTTATTCTCCCAACATGAATGTGACAACTATTTAATGGGTGGGCATCACTGAAGTCATTTTTAGAGAAGGGGTTTTAGACCTAGAATGGTTGGCCTTGAAAAATGCCACAGAGCTCTGATGAGTTGCCATGTTGGACCGACCTGGTGGGATAAATTCATGGAGGTTTGGTAAATCTCTGTGTCGCCATGAGGAAGGCTCGCCACAGTGTGGCTCTGAGTAATGGCCACCAGCTGCTCTCCTGTCACAGATCCCAGGACTTCTCCTGGGAGCTGGTGAACAGCATGGATGCTGGGAGGCCTGACAGTGGCAGTCAGGGGCCGCTTGCTTTAAAGTGGGCTTCCTACTCCTGCTGTTTCCGCTGATAATAACTCTTCCCTTGTTCAGCGACTATACAAGCCGACTGTTTCTTGAAAAAATTAAAGAATCTGCTTTCATTAAGGGTTTTATGTGAATAAATGTACTACTTAAACAAACTTAAACACCTTAAACTTAAATGTACAACTTAAACACCACCCACCTGGAAAAATTAACAACAAAAGCATAGTCTCACTTATTAATTTTGTAAAATATTTTTGTGGTTAGAAGAAAAAAGATATGTGATGAAATACCAAGAGAAAGATAACTGAAGACTCAATTTAAAGATCTACGTTCCATGAGGGATGATCTTGTGATCTCTGATGAGGGCGGTGAGATAAAATACAAGAATTTAAATATGAATTTCAGATATCTTTCAGAAATTTTTTTTGGTATAAGTATATCCCACGAATCTTTTAAAAGATATATATGTCCCATATAACTTTTTAATGACTATGTCCTGTGCAATTTTTCAAGTATACTTATTCTAAGATATTATTTATTTTTTATCTGAAATTTATATTTAACCAAGCTTCCTATATTTTGTTTGTTCAATCTCCAATTCATTTATTCCCTTATTTCAAAATGAGCTGTGAACTGTCTTATTCGTATGACATCAAAGTAAAAAAGAGAACACGAATGATGGTATTTCTCTCTATATTAACTTTAGTCTCCTTTCTGAGCTTATATATTTTATTTCTTCCATTAAATACATTAAAAACCAAAGCTAATATTAGTTAAAATGTTAATAAAATGAACCTATGAAAAATTTAACATAGATTCATAAAAGATATTTCATATTTTTTGCAAAAGTATATCATGGACATGGCTTCAAAGAACTTTATCCTTCCTGTTTCTTAATGCCTTTAAATTCCACAGGCCATCCTCATGTTTTGGTATTGATAACTTGCAAACACAAATTTGGCCTCATTTTCCTCTGGCCACACAAAATGAGGCTTAGTTGTACATAGACGTTCTTTATTCATTTTGGCTTTGAAGTGTGACAAGAGTTCAAATGAATTTGAGAGGACAGTTGTAGAAATGAAGCCGACAACTGATACAGAATGGAAGTTGGCACGGACTGTGGTTACTCTGAGAACTCCTAGCAGACTCACACTCTAGCTGTTTCCTTGTCAGGGCTGTCTGGTGATTTCCTGCGTGCTGGGAGGTACTCTGCCCATACCGTCAACGGGGCTTGGTCAGCCTGGACATCATGGTCTCAATGCAGCCGCGACTGCAGCAGGGGCATTCGGAACCGAAAGCGTGTTTGCAACAACCCCGAACCCAAGTACGGAGGCATGCCTTGCTTGGGCCCGTCCCTGGAATACCAGGAGTGTAACATTTTGCCATGCCCAGGTAAGTGGATTGCATAATCTGGAAAAGATCTGAAAGATCAAGGGCCTTGGAAGACGTTCTATTAATATTTTATTGAGGTTCACTCAGCTCCCTTTGTGTTTGGGATCTATGTTCTTGATAAATGTCTTAGGTGACATCATCACTGGTTGGATCAACCCAGAGTGAGAGAGAAAAAAAAAAAAGAGGAATAATGGAAGGTTTCTCAATTCCTAACCCACCCTCCCCAGCAGACCTGAAGCTAAATCCCAAGTCATGTCAATGAGTATTAAAACTCTTCATTCAGCCCTCTTTACAGGCGAGCATGCAGCTTCGGTTCTTTGTAAAACGTCTGACAGGCAGGGCCAAGTGTGCCTTCCGTGGTCCCCAAGCATATTTTTCTTCAGGGTCCGTTCCCTCCATAGTGCATTGGTGTAAAGACAGATGCAATCTAGGCTGGATTGTATACATTTTTTTTTTCTGGTTTTAAAGGAAAGTAAAACATTCCCCTGAGCTACTCTAAGAATGTGGACTCCAGGTGCTGAGCCCAGTGGAGAAGCCAGCCCTTCGGACATGGGCTGGAAGTGTCTGGTGCCCTGAAGTGAGCCAGCAGCTCCTTCTGCAGGCTGACCCTTCCCGGGACACTGATGGAACGTGCTCATCTAGGGTCACGGGTATCAAAGCTGGTCCCCCAGGGCCCATCCAGCCAGTTCCCAGTCCCACTGTGTCTTCTGCCACGAGGGTCCACCTCCTGCAGCCAGGCCTCCAAAGACACCAGCTCTTCTCCCCTGCAGGCCTGACGGAGCTGTTTGTCTGGGTCTTCCTCCCGAGGCCTGGCTTTTCATTCCACTGCATTTCCAAGCAAACGTGGGGTTGTTACAGTGAGCAAAACGAACCCCCCAACCCGGGCTTTGTGCTCTGACACTGCCCTAAGGCCCTGCTGTCTTTCCCTTTATCACTCTAGCACCTGTCTCAGCTTTCCTCCTGCCTCAGCTCAGAGTGAGGCCCCGTCACCTCATTAACTTTCTCTTTCATCTTCCTACTTCCTGCTTCCCTGCCCAGAGCAGTCAGAGGGTCTTTAGTCCACATGTCATGGCCATCCTGAGTACTGGTCAGTGGCTGAAGGTGCCACCTTTGCCTTTCATCTGAGAGAAAGAGACTCCTGTGATGGTGTCACTCACTGCAGTGACCTCAGCCCCCAGCACAAGCCTCATACTGGTAGAATTGCCTATGGGTAATTGTTGAATGATGAGGAAACAAAGAGTTGGTTAATGAACCTTCCTTCATCTCATCTCTCAGCAAACATTTTTGGATAACCCGCTGTGTGCTATTTGCAGGGTATACAAAGACTAAATGATGTTGTCCAGGTCAGAAAGGAACTTAGAGTTCAGTGAGGTGGCCTCCTGTGAATAATGTCAACCCAACACGGTCACCCACTACTGGGTTGGTGACAAGATGCAATGGCAACTGGACCAATGACCCACTGAGCCAAGGGCCCACTGAGCCAGCCCTTGGGAATCCAGGCAGCTAAAACAAGCAGGCTTCCCTTGAGCTGAATCTTCAGGGTCAGACAGGAGTTGGCCAAACTGACAAGCCGAGATGGGAAGAGGGGTCATTCCAAACACTGGACATAAAATTTTTGAAGGCATAGGATCTTAGCATTTCCAGTAGATACAAACAACTTTCTAAGTGTTTTGAACAAAAAACTTGCTTGTAGCAGGTGCTCAATGAGCATTTGCTGGATGGGTAGATGGGTAGATGGATAAATGGATGCATGGATGCATAAACGTGTATAAAATTGAAAACACACAGCTCCCAGCTTTGTAGCTGAGGCACCCAGTAATGTTCCTGCTCCTACAGCTGCACAACTCCTCCCAGGGTATCTTTGCTTGAATTTCTCCAGCCTCAGGGACTCCTCCTCCACCCACCCAGCTTTTCTAGCCAGGCTGATGCTGAGGGCTGGGAAAGGTCACAGAGCTGTTTTTTCCCATAGCCCTGGTGGAAGGGTTCCTTCCCCGGGGGCCTGGGAGCGAGCCTGTAGGTGACATCATTAGATATGCGTCCTCGCTGGAATGAGGGCGGGCACTATGGGAATGTCAGGGTCCCTCCACCCCCTCACCTCCCCAGCCTCCAGACTCGATTCTTCCTTACCATCATTAGAATGTGCAGATCTCTCCAGACGCTTGGATGCTGTCCTGCTGCCTGAGTGCAAAGCATCACCGTCCATCTCAGAGACACTCCACTAATGTGCTCCGTTGGTTGTTTTTATTTTAGTTGATTTGACAGTCAAGCCAATGCCATGTCTACATAGTCTTAGTATTTTGAATAGCTCTGTCCTCATTTTCTTTTCAAAGGCCAGAATTCCATACAGTGCTATGGAATTACTCAGAGTGGCCCTTGTCATTTTCCACTAGGCAGTGGCTGAGTTCAGGGATGAGTGGCACAAATGTCAACCTTCTTTCCCACTCTTAGAAAATTCCTAAACGTATGACCGAGTGCAACTCAACAAGAATGGGTTGGGAGCTTTCCAGGGCTTGGACGCTGAGCTGCACGGCCATTGGGAAGCTGGTCAGAGGCTATTCTTACCTCCCTTCGGACCTCTCTTCCCTGTGAATTTACTCTGCTTTAACCCTATTGGGTTCACAGTGGACAATGACAAGTGGGCAGTGTATTTATTTAAAAATACATTTTCTCATTTTGATTAAATATGAAAATCTAAACAAACCGAAGGAATGTAAAATGCCTTTGAAATTAAGCCATGAAAAATTTGATCTCCAATTCTAAAATGTGTTATAAGCTATAATAAGGTTTAAAGTTGAGCCCATGCTGAAATGATCATTTTTTCACCTTCTGTGGATTTATCTAGCTGGTCACTTCACCTACATAATTTGCCTCCAACATTGAGGAATAGCTAATCCTTTCTCCATCACTCCTTTTCCTCAGGGCATGTTTGATTCAGCTCCAAAGACTTCAGACCTTGGCCTCCAAAGGTACAAACAAACAGCAGTTGGTTCTTTGTCACTAACATTCAACTAAGATGAAAGCAGCCTCACTTATACTTAGACCCCATCCAACCTAATGCAGTAAACATAAAGTCTTTTCATCAGGTTTAACTAAGATGGTTCCATTTTCTCTTTATTCTGTAAACAATAAGTCTGAGAGAGAAGGAACACTGATCATCTCATGGAGGGGTGGACTCAATCAAAACTGAGGATTCTGGCAGGTGTGTGTTGCATAGGTAAACTGGCTAGACACCTGCAGTGTGCTCAGAATGCTCTGTCCCCTTCTGTCCATGGAATCCTCCAGTCCACACTTTGTAGCAGGGTGCGGTGGGGGGAGTTGTTGCAGGAACATTCTGCTCAGAGATCCTTAGAGGAACAATGAGCACAGCTGTCCTTCAGTGCACACCTGCATGGTCCAGGCCTCAGGGTGCTGGAAGCATCAATACGATACATGCCCACGCCTTGAGGGCGGCGAGTGCAGGACTTTATGTCTCAGACCACACAGGGATGCCCTCCATGCAGACCTTAGTTATTTAGTGTTTTCTTTGCTGTTTAGATTAAGAGTAATTATGCTTCTGGCTGCTGCCATTGTTTTTATTTTACTGTAGTGGGTGGAATATTTAGCTAGAATTCATAGAACAACAATTTTTATCCTCTTCTATCAAGTTACTTAATCTATACATTTTATTTGATGAAAAATAATTCCCAACAATTAATTGCCTTGATTCCTTGAATGAAACACGGATCTGAGCTTAAGTACGTTTAATCTTCCCAGGAGCCAGTCTTTCTTGGGCTAAGTTAGATGGTGATTCAAGCCGGGAGGAGAGTCCCACGTGATTTTACCAACGTGGCAGGAGTTAGGTGAATCCCTAAACGGGGCTGTGTGTCTGGTTCTGTGCTCGGCCTGCCAGGTTTCATTCCCAGCCCCCAACTCGCTCGAGGGGCACCCTAAGCTCTCTGCGCCTGGGGTCATTCATGGCTAGAACACCTCCCGGGATAGTTGTAAGGATGAGGTGGGATATTGAGAGGGTTTATTATTACTAATGTTGTTTCATTAATCCAGTGTAGTTTACATAGCAGAAAAGAAAGATTTTAGCTCTCAGCCTCGCTCAGTCCCTGCCCTGGTGGCTCACATTTGTTTTGTTCCCTTGACCCCCCACGTCCCTGCTTCCCGCCAGGTTCCAAGTGCTCCCTCTGGGTGAAGGGGTGAAGACTATTTCTTTAAGCTTTGTATTCTGTGATTTCTTTTATAAATGTGTTAGCCTTTCTAATATGACCTGTTATCACAATGTTCACTATCCTATGTCGCTGCTCCATTAGAGTGATTGAAATGAGCATGTTCAGTCTTTTGGTTTTGTTTTTAACGTTTACTGCAGTGAGAACACTTTACATGAGATCTATCCTCTTAACAAAATTTTAAGTGCCTTGCAGTATTGTTCACTATAGGCACAATGCTGTAGGGCAGATCTTTGGATCTCACTCATCTTGAATAATTGTAACTTTATACCAGTTGAACAGCAACTTCTCATTCCCCCTCCTCCCAGCCCCTGGAAACCACCATTTTACTCTGTTTCTGTGAGTTTGAATATTTTCATACCTCGTGTAGGTGGAATTATACAGCATTTTTCTCTCTGTGTCTGGGTTGTTCCACTGAGCATGGTGTCCTCCAGGTTCGTCCAGTTTGTTGCAGATGGCAGGATCTCCTTTTTTAGGGCTGAATAATATTCCAGTATGTGTATGTAGCACATTTGCTTTATCTATCCGTCTGTTACACATTTAAGTTGTTTCCATGTCTTAGTTATTGTGAATACTGCTGCCATGAGCATGGGAATGCAAATATCTCTTAGAGACCCTGATTTCAATTCTTTTGGATACACTCCCAAAAGTGGGATTGATAGATCTTATAGTAATTCTATTTTTAAATTTTTTCTGAATCTCCATACTATTTTCTATAGCAGCTACACCATTTTATAGTCCTACCAACAGTGTACAAGAGCTCCAATTTTTCTACATTCTCACCAACACTTATTTTTTGTTTTTTTGATAATAGCCATCCTAGCAGGTATAAGGTGATATATCATTGTGGGTTTGATTTGCATTTCCCTAATGATGGGTAACGCTCATATACCTGTCTACCATTTGTCTGCAAGTTCATCACACCGTACAAAATCCAGGGGCCTTCAGAACACATGGGTGGTTCCACATCAGGCTATGACACCATTTAGGGGACACATTAGACCTTTCTGAGCCCTGGGCTTCCTTGTGTACTTTCAGACAGCCAATCTCTATGACTTATCTTTGCCTTAGTGTGTGGGGCACGCGAGTATAACCACCCACTGGGGACTAAGCTTCAACTCAGTTTACAGACAGAAAAATCTGCCAGCCAGTGTTCCCCCAGTGAGAATAGATATGGGAGAGGGTTTTGGGAAATGTTAAAGTTTTAGGAAAACACTTGTCTGCCTTCTTAATGCTGGTAATACAACCAGTGTCAGGTATCTGATGGATTCCTCATAACCTTGTTAACTATTAGGGAAAATATTGCTGAATTCTGAAAGTTTATATAAACTGTTCAATCACAAAATTTCCAATTAGGTTACAAACTCATTTTTAAATTGGGTTCAAATGTTTCTGTTGTGGTTTTTACTATTTGCAAATAAAGATATTGTCATAAAGATGATGTTTTTGCTCATGCTTCTCAAAAATACCTTTTTACCTGTGTGAATATCTAAAGAGAAATATTATTCAGTAAAGATGTATTACGTCATGGTGGGCATATTAAAAGACAAGCTAAGTTATTCTAGCTAAAATGACCTTGTGCCCTACGTGATTTTGGCATCCCCTGTTGTGATTGATTCTATTTATTTACGTAGGATAAAGATAAAATAAAATATGATTCTATCTACATCTAGCAATCGTCAGTCTCTCATCAGCTTTTTAGTTGAGTTGGTCATAGTTTTGATCGTGTTCTGCCCCCATTAGGGTCTAATGCCGTGTTTGACAGAGTCCTCACACTTCCCTGTGGCACAACAGTGGGTGGGACTGGCTAGCAAGAGGGAGGCTCAGTCGGGAGTCAGCTAAACAGCAGATCATATCTGACGTCACAAACCCAAGCCAACACAAGATCTCACTTTTTGCAGTGTCAGCTAACGCAGGACTGAACCCCGAGGTCCCCCAGACCCAGGTGGGCCAGCTGACTCCAGCATTCAGCAGGTCAGGTCGGTCCACAGGTGTCAGGAGCCCAGACTCAGAACTCAGGAGGGAACTCGAACAGGCAGAAATGTGCTGTGGGTGATGAGCAGTCGTGGCAACGCTCAGTCAAGGCACCAGTTCTGCTGCAGGTTCACGTTGTGAAACTGCACCCTTAGCACCTCGCCTGAAGTCTGGCTGCAGGTTTTCTGATTCCCCTCTTTAGTCATTTAAGTGCAACATCAAGCCTGTGTGTTGGTACTTATTTTGGTCATTTAGTGCCTGAATTTACTGAACGTCCTTTACAGTTACCTTCCTCACGGGACCTGTTAGGCTTTCTCTATCGCACTGTCAAAAAGCAAACCACAGTCCAATTAGTAAGGAGGGCTGTGGCTTCAGCTACTTCTCCTTGGCTTTAAGTCTCGTCTGGCCAACCAGGTGGTGCAGACGGCAAAGGTGAGAGCTGGCCGGGGGCTTCACATTAACGACCCCACAGTGGTCCGTGACTGTTCTCAAGGACAGGGATTTTGTGTGGCACACGTTGCCCTCTTTTGTCATCCTTGTGCTTAGTTATTTTATGCTTAGAAATATTTTCTGAAAGAATGAATAAGAGTACTGAAAAGTATAGAGAGGAACCTGCAAGACTGGATCCATCACCAGCAGTGGTCAGTGGTCCCCTGGGATGTGCGCCAACGGCTGCATTGGTGCGTGCCCGGAATGCACATTTCATCTTTAGCTACACCAGGTTGGTTGGACTTGCATTTCAGAAGCACTCTCACTTTGTGTCCCTTCCCAGTGGATGGTATGTGGTCTTGCTGGTCCCCCTGGTCAAAATGCTCAGCAACATGTGGCGGTGGACACTACATGAGGACCCGCTCATGCACAAATCCAGCCCCGGCCTATGGAGGGGACATCTGTCTGGGGCTGCACACGGAAGAGGCGCTGTGCAATACGCAGCCCTGCCCAGGTAAGTGACGCCCTGCCTATGGCACGACCCGGAGACAAACTGGCCTCCTTCCTTAATTTATAAATGGTGAATTTGATGATACCATGTCACGGTAAGTACTGAAATGGGTGTGGGAGAAAATCCTGACGCTATTACCTTTGAAGTGACTTTGTAACACATCCTTCTGCAATAAAATAGTTCTCACTATGCCGTAGATTCAGAACTCGTGTTCAAAGCCTTTATCACATCAGTGGAAGTACATACATTTTGTTATGACACACAAACTCTCTAACTAGGAAACATCCCAATTTTCCTTGACCTTGCTAATTAGCACTTGACTCCCAGGCGGCACCTTGCTGTGCTGAGGGAGAGAGAAAGTCAGAGGAATGAGATGGGAAAGGAAAGAGCATTGTAGAGCTCCCCCCAAGGCTGGGGGTCTGAGTGGGGGAATCTCCCCCATTCCTTTTGTTTCACTGCCTGCCTGGCTGTGGCCAGATGTCTTCCAAAGACCCTCAGACTTGTGTTCCAGCAATGACTTCTGAAATGTTACAAGGGGACACCAGGCACTCTTGGAGGACACTTCATCAAGGCCGATGGGCTATAACACAGGGGTAGCGCAATTAGAGAAAGCAACAGGCAGGATCTCAAGTCAGTAAGCAGAGGATCAAGCAAAATGAGCAGCAGAAACTGGTTATAACAAACCCTCAAAGTGTGTGACTTGATGACAGGATCGGAAATTACTGTTGCAGCCGGGGTGGGCAGCAGGGAGCCCCTGCGAACTGCGCCTTGTGGGACAGGCTCAGCCCTGTGGGTGCGGGAGCCCCGAGCTCCCAGGTCCATGGCCAGCTCAGGCGCCCAGCGATGCCTCAGCCACCGTCCCACCCATGGGGGAGCTTGGGTTTCCGACACGTAGGGCCCACCTGGGATGAAAATGAGCCGCTCTTTTCTGAGCCTAACTTTGACATTGAAACACAAACTTTTTTAAGCCTGCTCCTGCAGATCTTTCTAGAACGTTCCATTTGCATTGAAAAGTGCCTTGAAACCAGATTCTCACGGTCATTCCAAAAACCAGCACTTTACACATTTCTAAGAAAACATTGTACCGTTTGCCTGGATCAAGGCACACATGTGATTTCCAGATTTTCCCTGCCACTGCAGAATTGATGCTTAAATTTCAAAAGGGAAAACTAACTGAACATACATTCTTTCATCAGCACATGGGAAAAGCATCTTTTTTACATTGATTAATATTTCACAGATAATATCAAGAGTTCACATGGTTAAACTTCTTACTTGAATGTGACCGTTACTCCTCTCTTTTCTTACATCTGCACTCCTGGGTGAACTAAGCAAATCCTGGCAAATCTTGCACTTGAGGGGGATGTGTCCTTTCAGTGCTCAACTCTGACTTTGACACAAGACTTGTGCATTGGCCTTAAGCTCCTCAGGGACTGTAGCAGCGGATGAGCAGATGAAGTGAATTCCACCACAAGGGTGGCCTGGCTTCTGTATGTTGACTCTGCAGAATTGTTTTCATAACAGAAGAGAAAGTACCTGCGGTAGCTCCAAGACTACCATTCAGCCACCTGGGCTTTCTCATGAGTGCACAGCCACTTCTCTTGCCTGGAGATTTTCAGGAATGTTTCAGGAAGGCATGTGAGGGCTGCTCTTTGCAGGGGAGCAGGGGAGCATTACCCCCTAGGAAATGGGGACCACATTGATGATTTCCATTCCCCTACTCCCCATGGTCTGAACGCAGCTGGGTGTCCTGCATTAACTTGGTACGATGACTCTATAACATTAAGACAACACGGGTTTAGAGAATTTATATTAACGACATTATATCTGATCAAAGATATATTGGTAAAGATTCTTCGTCCGCATGGTTATTTTATTTACTGGTCTAGTTAGAAGATATGACTACGTCTTATGTACGCACAGAACCATTGCAAACATACTGTGAACGCGTAAAATAACGTATGGAACTTGGCAGTGCTGCCAGGATGATTGACCTTGGTGGTAACTCTGCCCCTGCAGAGAGCTGGTCGGAGTGGTCTGACTGGTCCGAGTGCGACACGTCCGGCGCCCAGACCCGCAGCCGCCAGTGCGTCCTCCTGTTCCCTGTGGGTGGCCAGTGCACCGGCAACACCACGGAGAGCCAGCCGTGCACGTTCGACTCTAATTTCATCCCAGGTAAGGGCAGGGAGATGTCTCAGTGTAAACAAAATCATCTGCAATATTTAGAGAGAAAATGATTCATAGGTCAGAGTTTTAGCTTTTCTTTGAGGCCCTATTTGGTTAAACAGAGATGATTCCATCAACTCATCTGGCTTCAAGGGGGTCAAAGTGTAGATGTATAGGTAACTGCAGATTTAGACTTGAGTTCAGTTCATGAGCCTAAAGTTTCTTAAGCACAGTGTCTTCTACAATTTATTTACTAAAATACAATCAGAAGATTTTGCTCCAAAAAATGAAAGTAGGTCATTCAATTATTTTAATATTAGGTTAAATGCTTTGGCAATACCTTGTGTGGTGTATTTGCACAGAGAAAAAGGGGCATACTCTTTATGAAATCTTTAATGCATTCAGGAAACCCATCATTATTCTCATCTTGGAGAAGAGGTTGGTTGACCCACTCGCCACAGGCTTTTCAAGGTGAATTCAGTGCTTAGGTCCTGGTGGTAGCTAGTCACCTGTCACCTGCTCACTGTCAGCACGATGCTGTGCAAGTGTGTGAACCATTTAGCACACGCCCCCCGGGTGCCTTAGGACTACAGAGACCAACCTGTTACAAAGAAATAATAGACTTCAATTCTACGAGCCAAGTTTTCCTCCATTTGTGGAAAAGATAATAGTATTAGCTTTAGCCTTATAAGGCATCTCTGTCATGTATGGTGTTGAACTGTAAGAGTGTTTGTTGTTGGCGTTTCCTTTTTTACTATAGACATATTTTTAATTCTTGTTATCGAATGAAAACTCAGTGCAGGAGAGAATGATGTCTCTAGACACCTAAAGTGGCATTTTATCCTTGGGTGTTCAAACCCTTAGGAGATCTGTCCTCTCTGGCATCTTGGGGTGCATTTCACGTGTGGCATAGGCTCCTGAATGGGGACTTTATTTGTTATGGTGATTTCCTTTGAGCACTGGTGAATTGCCCCCCTGCAAGGATGTGACAACACCAGGTCTGAGGCAGGAACACCACTGGCAAACAGTGTGTGTGTTTGTGTTGTTGGGGGGTGTCCACAGCTGGCAGGACACAACACGCTGTCACAGAAAATCAGCACATACCCTGCTTGCAGCCCAAGGGACCATGACATTTTCTTTCTGTGATAATGAATCCCTTTCTTTCCCAGTCAAGCAACATGGCCATATCCATCTCAGTTTGGTTAAAACAAACAAAGAAACTAATGTAATTTTTTTTGATAATTAATCAGGCTTTTGAAACTTTGCCTCACATAAATTTCAAAACCATTTAGATACTTTGTGCGTGATGCATTAATGTGAACTTCTTTCCCAACACCCTTTATACATTGTGATTGGATTTTTGTTTTTCCAGAAGTATCTGTGGCAAGATCCAGTAGCGTAGAAGAGAAAAGGTGTGGAGGTACGTGCTTCCTTTTAACTCATGTCTAATTGGTATTCTGATATATTCCAGTCATTTCTCTTCCTGCACATTCTCTGTAAAGCTTCTGCTGTTGGCCAGGAATGACACACCGAAGAAACTTCTGAATCCTAAACATCTTATGCCTTGGTGTAAATGATAATAGTTGATATTTGACATATGGATCAGTGGTTCTCAAAGTGGGGTCCCTAGACCAACATCATCAGCACCACCTGGGAACTTGATAGAAATGCAGATTCTCAGGCCCTTCCTCAATCTACAGAATGAGAACCTCTCTGGGTGGGGCCCAGCCATCTGTGGCTTAATAAGCCCCCCAGGTGATCCTGATGGATATACACTTTACGAGCCAGGGATCTTGATATTAGCTACAGTTTGATTTCCAATGAGTAAAACAGAATTCAAACAATTTATTTAAATTTACAGTACAAATCCAGGGCAGCTAGCCTCAAATCTCCAGCCCACTGCAATGACTCAACTGTAATGAGCCATAAGATTGTACTATATCACTAGAGGAATTTTGCAAACTTTTTGCCACCCTGAATGTCAAAAACCACATTCTCTGGTTTAACTCCATGATAAATTTGGACTAACGGTCTGTGCCTTACAGACATCGGTAAAGTACTTATCTGTGTTGCACACATGTCCAGATGGAGAAGCACAGCTTATGTTCACCTTGGAGAAATCTGAGCCAACATCTACACGGAGACCTGCCTTTTCAGTTGTGTGACTGATGACACACAGACTCCCATTGCTACATAATCCACTGCACCATGGTAGCCCCAGAGAGCTCAGCCCAGCAGGCTTTGGCCTCTTCTGTGATCACATGGAATCCGAAGCTTCGTGTGCATGTTTTAGTAATGTACTTACCGTTATTAACTACGTCGATTAAGAGATTGCTGCCTCTTGCATTCTATCTGCTGAGTCAGCCATCTGTTCATTCATTCATTTATTCACTCAGTAATCTTTGCTGAGAAAACTTTTCTGTCTCAGTTTTGTGAGGGGCATTGAGCTTACGCTGGGGCCCTGAATAGCCCCAGCCCCTCTGGAACCAACAGTCATATCATCGTAGGCTCAGCGCCTGAGAAAGGCAGTGTCTGGTGTCTGACCCAAGTCAGTTGAGTGAGTCCACTGATTCTACATTGCTAACGTGGGATCCAGCTACAAGATAAATATGCACCAGTTCACATAAAAATAAGCATAGCAATTAGTGTTCTTTAGTATTTTTAGATCAGTCACTATGTGCCAGACACGGTATTAAATGTTTAGATAAGAAGTTTCCCCTCTGGTCCTCACAGAGAGCATTCTCAACATGCATGGTCCACAGTTCCTTATGTAAAATCATTGGAGACAGAGAAGGGTTTTGGAATTCAGCGTTTTTCAGATTGTAGAAGGGTGATGTGGGGCCAGTGCTGTATTTTACATAGTGTCCCACAGGGTCTGGGGCTGTACTCCACGACCAGCCTCTTCAGTGACGCTGCCATGAAGCGTGGGCAGACTGGAGATGCCAGTGGCATTTCTAGCAGTGCTGGTCGGGTTCCACAGCAAAAAGGGTCAGGTCAGGCCACATTGTGCTGAGAGATGACTGATGAAAAATCAGTCCTGAGAGATTTCATTTGGGAATTATGTAATAGAAAAGGGATAGTGGCTGTGTTTGTGTTGTTGTCTGCACTTTATAAATGGGGCTGTGAGGCTCAGAGAGCTGAGGTCACTGGCCCAAGTCCATGCAGCTAGTAAGTAATGGAGCCAGGGATGGGATCCAGGCAGTGGGATCCAGTGTGAGTTTTAAACCTGAACCACCACGGGAAGAGGGTCCTGGTGGTAGGTATCCAAAATGATATGTCCAGGGACTCAAACCACAGCAGCCCTGGTTAGGTGACACTCTCAGACAATACCCAGGGACAGGGCTGGTGGCTACCCTCAAGGTCAGTGCAGGTCAGGAGTGAAGCCAAGTTTATAAGGAGGGAGACCGAGACAGACCCTGGGGGTCAAAGAGCTGATGCCCCACAGTGTCAACTGGCCACCCACCCTGCCGCCAGATGTTCGCCCTCTGCTTCTGCCGTCTGGGCCTCCCTGAGTGCTTCAGGGGCCTGGAGCACCCAGGAGAACACGGCTCCAAGCCCATTGGCATCCTAAAATGCTGCATAAGCCAGAACCAAGCCTTGAGATGCTGTTGGTTAAATCACAGGAACTTTAACTACTCTACAATATTCAGAAGTGATTTTTTAGACTTTTAGGCTGCTGACATTGACACTCAAGCATAGGCAGTTTAGGTGGATCTTACTGCAGGGCTAACAGGCAAAAACAAACAATTACCTGGCAAGGATGTTTTGGGATGTTTAGGGAGACAAGATAGACATCTTTTTTTTCAGTTTGTTGAAAAATCAATCAAACTTTGCACAGGAAATCAGCCAATTAAAGTGTCTGGGTAGTTGATCTCAATTCTATCTTTACTGACCAAAAACAACAGCAAAGGGGAAAAAAAACATATTCAAAGGAAAGAGCCTCACTGAGCATATTCAAAAGAGATTTAATAGGCACTATTTTTTCTGTATGTAGAAAAAGTGTGCTTCTCTTGAAATTTTTCATCTTAGAGAGCTATTTTTGGTTGCATGAGACACAAAGACTATATAATCGTCATAAAGATGTCGGCTGGCCCAGCCTTCCCCAGGCACCTGCAGGAGTGATTCATTTGACTAATGACAAAGTATCTGCATATGGAGACCATCGTGCATCTCCCGGATGTTATAATGAAATACGACTTATCGGTGCAGCAGGAAGTATTTTTATGGGTACGTGGCATTGACCCTGGGGAGTCCTAAGAGCTAAAGTGTAGAGAAATGAGAACCCATGTGGAGTCAGCTCTTGCTTATGTTAAGTGCAGCTTCAATGTTACAGTACAGAATTCTACGGCTGCTGGTGGGACGCGCCCTGGGTGCTCCATCCAGCTGTCCAGGGGGGAGCCCCCCGGCTCTAGAGGCTTCGTGCCAGGATCAGGAAAGGCCGAAGATTTGTGAAGTCCTTTCACGTTCTTATACTGTTGACAGAATAAGCTAGAACGAAAGTCGAGGAGGTTGTCAGGGAGAGGGTGGTACTTGCGGATGTTCTAGTCACGTCCTCCTGGATTATCCGTCCCTTAGTGCTGAATGCACCAGACGCCTGTGCTAGGAATTGTGCTGTCCATGTGGAATTTCTGCGTTTAGGAGCCTGTTGTTTTTGTGGGTGACAGCAAACCCGAGAGAAGGGACCTTTGTTCACTGTGTCTGTGCACCGCAGGAGGCAGATTCATCTCCTAAGTCCTGGGTTCCTGAAACAGGGTGTCTGGGAGCAGCAAAGGAGCACAGCTTAGAGGGGAAAGCTCAGCCCAGCTCCACAAGCACTGCCCAGATATTGCCTTTGTTCCTAGAAAGGCTTGAAATTTTAAAAGCATTGTTTTATGAACACTGTCTTCTTTTTTTTCCCACTGTTGTTTCTCAAACATCACGTGGGTCTTGGTATGTTGCCTTGATGTCACTTGAGCAGACATAAGTTCATGTAGGCTCAATTTTTTAATGGTTTGTATTTATAAGTCAAAGAAAATAACTAAAGAAACAAGAGATGCTGTTAAATAGAAAAATAGTAGGCAAATAGAGGGTCATTTTGTGACTGTTTTTATTTTATTCCTTTAACACAAATCCTTTCTTTCTTTGGAGTAAACCATTTTCTTGATAAGATCTCCAAAAATACGATGTAAGTGAAAAAAGCGCTCTACAGGACACTGTTCATACACACACACACACACACACACACACAGTCACACCTGTGTGTGTAGAGTTATCTCTGGAAGGGCACAGGAGAAAATGGTTACGTAGTTACCTGTTGAAAAGAAGAAAGATTTATTTTCCCTGTAGTCCCTTTTGCACTTTCTAATGTTGTACAATGTCTATATATCACATCCAAAAAATATAATGACAAATATAAGAATTTATGTAAATAGAAAATATTTTTAAATATAATGAAATAAAAAAGGAAGGGAGGGAAGCCTGGCTTGCAGGTGATCAGGGAATGGGCGCAGTGAATGCTTCTCTCTTTGTTCGTGGGGCACAGCCGTACTGCGGGCAGGGGAGCCCAGCCTGTACAGGAGCATGAATAAAATGGTCCGTGGAAACCCCATAGACCACAGATTATGCTGCACGTGCAACAGAAGAGCACGTCTTCAAATATGGAAAAAAGAAAAATCTGCTAGTTTATTAGTGTATTAAGGTTTAAGTTATCTCCAAAAGACTGATTAAAATCCATGAGGGCATGAACTAAAAATATACCATGCTCACTGTGGAGAGGTTTCTTGATGGCCATGACATTTCGAGAGAAAGACTTAATTATGATTTCTTTAATTTTAGAATGGGTATGGGGCTTTTCGTTTCGTCTTTCTCTTTCATCTAAGCACTTTGAGCAGTTAGGTAGCATGTTCTTGTCCAGTGTGACACCACTTTGGTCCTGTCCCCCCAGAGTTCAACATGTTCCACATGATCGCCGTGGGGCTGAGCAGCTCCATCCTCGGCTGCCTCCTCACCCTGCTGGTCTACACCTACTGCCAGCGGTACCAGCAGCAGGCCCACGATGCCACCGTCATCCACCCTGTCTCGCCCGCCCCTCTCAACACCAGCATCACTAACCACATCAACAAACTGGACAAGTACGACTCGGTGGAGGCCATCAAGGTAAGGAATCGGCAGCACCGGCTGCATCCAGGTGTCCGAAGAAGGCAGGTGCACCCTGGGGCTGTTGGCAAGGCTTAGTGGTGGTGGCACAGGTGACAGGTTGGGGACAGGAATGGAGTCCCCTTATAATGAACCATCTTTTTAGTTTTGCTGTGCCTGTGAAAAGATGACATCTCACATTGGGAATGTAAGTGAAAAGGGGGACATGAAAGCAGCAACAAATAAAATGCTGGAAAATGTTGGGTCATTGGCCAACGTCCCTCTCTGCTTCCTCTGTGCCTTCTGCACCTGAAGAGAGCTCCCGCGTTAGAGAAGAGCTCCTGCCGAGGACCTGTGCACAACTGGACAGCAGTAATGAGGACCAGGGGTGGCAATCAGAGATCCAGGTCCATTGCAGGAACCACCACTAGGATGGCAGCCTGAGAAAATTTTTGCATTATTGTAAAAACTATCTGTAAATAATCTTCAGGCAGAATAAAGGCCTTTCAACTTTGCCTGATATAAAAGCGCTGGAACTGGTGTGGGGTGATGTATTTTGTAAATTTCCCCAGTGGGCGATGAATCCAGTGTTGGACCCAGAAATTTACAGTAATTGGCCAGTTTCCTTCACATTCTAAGGAAGAAGGTGTGCAAAGGGTACCCGCTTTGGACCTGAAAGACCTGGCTCATGAGTCAACCCCAACACTTCCCAGCTGGGAAAACTCCCGCCAGCCAGTTACTCACACCCACCGAGCCTCCATCTTCTCCTTTTTTACAAATTGAAGATAATGAGAATCACATGAGGCAATTTATATAAAATGATTTGAATGGTAAAATAAATGTGGTTTTTTTTTTATTAGAGGCATTTTGTGTCATGATTCAGAGTACAAGTTACTTATTTCTTTGACCCTTAGTTTCTTCGTCTTTAAAATGGGTATAATATTGCATACTTTCATATTGTAGTTGTTAGGTTTAAATGCCCTAAAGTGCATGAGACCCAGCACCCAGAAAATGACAATCGTTGTTCTTACTGTGTCCACACAAGTGGTCAGGGATGTCGCTGGGAAGACATCAAGGGCTCCTGTTTCCTGCACCCAACTCCCCTATTGCCCATGTGAGTGAAAGGAATTCTCCTGATCTAAGCGGAACTAAAATTTTCTATTCCTCTTAGGAGTGTGGTTCCCCTTAACATTTATAGGGAGTATTTTGTTGCCCTCTCTCTGCTATGATGGTTTCCTTTGAAATCAAATTTCCCTCCTACGTGAGGGTAGGGTCTCCTGGACCCTGCTAAAGCCAGGATCCGTTAGGCACCAGCACCTCCCACTGCTCAGATGACAGGTCCAGGGAATGAGGCAGAGCACCAGGAATTAGTAACAGGCCCCTCACAGCCTCTCAAGCAAACCTCCGGAGTCCAAGAACGGGCTCCCCTGAGCGTGATTCCAACACATCAGCTTATCTGTGGTCATTGTTACTCCAGACGTCAAAAGGTAATTCACTCAGTCTTGTTTTCCCACTTAAGATTCAGCAACCACTTTTAAGATAATAAGAAATGTTTCTGCCATGATGGCAAAGGACCTTGAGGGCCTGGACAGCTGCCTAGTCCTTGAATGACTCCTTCTAGAACTTTCTTCTGATACCTTGTCCAGATAGGTCCTGGACAGTTGGCCTCTGCCTCTCCTCCTTCATCTTCATTTTGGTCCTGTCAGTATTTACCCTCTACCTGGTGTAGGTCAGGCTCTTTGAAATTGCAAGTGACTTTAATAAACTGTTAATGAGGAAGGGCATCTGTGTCAGAAACGGCTACAGGAGTCACCTTCTCACAAGTGCAGAATGAAAAGAAATTAAAGCATTTGAAATCTGATGCATTTACTTAAATAAGTTCTGTCAAGATCTCTGATAAAGGCACCTGTTTATGGGAATCTGAAAGCCGCTTACTTATCCATTCCGTTGCATGTGATAACATTCAAACTATCTGTTAGTTTGAAGTCAGTAGAGTTTTAGGTTTTCTAGAAGTTTATATTTAGGTTTTCTAACTCCCTGCTTCTCTTGGAAACTTCCCGACTGATGTTCAAAAACAGACCCGGAGGTATCACAAACTGCCTGCCTCATTCTAGTTATGAAGCAAGTCCTCAGAGACACAACTCATCTTGGGGAGCAAGAAAGTGAGAAAACACGTTTTAAAATAATGCAGCCTTAGGGGAGAGCTCAGACCCGACATAGCAGGCTCCCTAGTCATCTCCTTTCTCAAATGCTACTTACTGAGTATTCTTAAATCGTTTTTTGTATTTTTCAGGCATTTAACAAAAACAACTTGATCCTAGAGGAAAGAAACAAATACTTCAACCCACATCTCACTGGGAAGACCTATTCTAACGCCTACTTCACAGATCTCAATAATTACGATGAGTACTAATAGCTCTTGTATTTTTGGCTTCTTGTAAACCCCCAGTTCCTCAAGGCCTGAGCTCCATGACTGCCCATGTTTCTGAGGCTTCAGAGATAAAGTTTGGGCACATTTCAAGTACATTTCAAGCCACGAGTGTCCCATCGCTGCCAAAAAAATACGCATCCTTAAAAGCAACAAAAATCTAAATATGACTTCATGAAAATCTGTTCCACAACACTTGATCATTGTTAAATGAGCCATGGTGTGAAATTTTTAATTTTGTTCAGCCCATTTCTCTAACATGTTCATTGTTTTCTTGAGGTTTATTTTATAAATGTGCCACCCAAGTTGGAAGGAGTCTTTAAAAATATGAATGTGTTTTGCTTTTGAGTGTAAATCTTCACGATGTTTTAATTCAAGAAAATAGGCACTTTATCTGAGAGTCCCCCCACAAGGAGTGCTTAGGTCCATAATATTTGATAAAATTAAGAAAGTGAACATGGCCAATTATTCACCGTCCATGTCCCATGCTACCCAATATGGATAATACTGTGGATTCTTGGAAGCGACTTATGTTTGGGTTTGGAATGACTCCTGCCTGGAGAAGCCCAGGGATTCCACCTGGCCTGCACCTACGGAGGTGGCAGTCACTGTGAGGTGCCCCACCTTGGTCCCGATGCCATTGCTATGCCATCACAGTGAAGCATGGACGTGTTCTGCAGGTTGCTGCAAAACTAGCCTTATTCTGACTTTTGGATTTCATGGCATTCCAGGGAGCTCCCTGTCATGCTGGTGGCCTGGAGGTCCACCTGTCTGGTCCACCATAATGTTCAGAAGAACCAATCTGTGAAATAACCACTTGCTTAGCTTTTGGATTGACTCCACACCTTCCCTCACCCTGCAAAGAAAAATCTTGAACATTCATGATGCCAATTAGGGAAAGTATTGGAAGTGCTGAGCTATAACTTAAAACAATTTTTTTTTTTATTTTCCATGTTATGGAAAGTATTGAAAGAACTGACATTAGTGATAATCAATGTTTCATTGTCTGTCTCCCTGGCATAACCAATGTGTAGCCATTAGCCCCTACCAAGAGCATTACTGATGTGTGAAGCTGGCTCTCCGGAGCCCGTTGTCATCTTTGTGGGTCCATGTGAAGTGTTACTCCCGTACCTGCTGTCACTTGCTGCGACCAGAGCAGGGGAGCAGGCGATGCTGAGCTCTGGTGCCTTTCCTTTCATCTCTGTGATGCCTGCCCACCCACCCAGTCCACCCCGCCCACCCCGCCCCACTTCTCCCTGCACCGAGGCACAGGTGTTTCAAGATCAGAATTCAGGGCAGCTGGAAGTAAGGTTTTATGGACCCCTGTTGTCTCAACATTGATCACTGATAAGCCTTTCAGAGTGTTACAACACCATTCACAGAAGTCCCTAGAGAGAAAAAAAATTAAAAAGAAACATAAATTTTTCACCAATAACCCATACATAACACATGGCAGTTTGTTGAGTAATTGTTAAGAGTAAGAACAAGATTGAAAATGTTCATCTGATGCCCATGGGCATTGTGAAAAAGGCCTGGGTAGATGTAGAAACATGTTCTTATTGATAAATGAACCTTCGGATATGTGAAAATATATATGAACACAGAATTTTATTAGCATATGTGTTTTTACCCTGTCCAATTTAAAGAAACAATTTCAGAAAGTGTTGGAAAAATCCTATGTTTAATATAATGAATATTTTTGATTTCAAAATATTCTCATATACCCAAAGTTGCAGGAATGACACTGTATTAAGATTAGAATTAAAATAGTAGGAGGACTCCAGAAGGTCTGTTAGACGGCACGTGAATGACATCAGGGACTTTCCAGTGAGGACTTCATATTGCATCTCATGCCTTCCTCCTGTGCAGTGTAAAGAGTCATGTGTCTGCGTGCAGACACTCAAAGGCACACTCAGTGGGTGAAATGCAGCCAGACAGGTTCCTAATTGTTCCTGGGTTGGATTTTCATTGGATACTTCAACTCATCTTATCACTTTTCTGTAAGAAAAAACATCCTCACTGTGTAGCACATTTAAGCTGTTTTTTTAATCCACACTCTACCCCAATATTTCCTAAGTTTAAAAGAATATTTTATTCCCCCTGGGAAAGAGGATACAAATATTTCAAGAATGTGTCACTGGACTTATGAAAAATGCTTTCTAAGTGACATCCAAGCTGATCTTTAATCAATCTTATGCAATGACTGTGGGAAACACCCTCCCTCCACCACAGAAATTTCGTGTTGTTGATGATGTAAACCTTCCAGATTAGCACTGCAAAAATCCCCTCATTTCTGTTCCCTGACACTATTCTAAGGAATTCTCTCTTTCACACACACACACACACACACACACACACACACACACACACAAGAGCAATTGGTTTAGATCTGTGAAATATGATGTTGGTATTTTGATGGGGATTGCATTGAGTCTGTAGATCACTTTGGGCAATATGGACATGCTAACAGTGTTGGTTCTACCGATTCATGAGTATGATATATTTTTCCATTTGTTTGTGTCATCTGTGATTTCTTCCCTCAGTGATTCCTAGTTCCCCTTATAGAGATCTTTCACCTCCTTGGTCAAGTATATTCCTAGGTGTTTTATTTTCTTTGTAGCTCTTGTGGATGGTATTGAGTCTTTGATTTGGTTTAGAATAATTTTAGCTCTATTCTAATTATTTTAACCAGCTGTAGAATAACTTCTGTTTTCCATCACTGTGTAGCTACGACTCAGGTGTATGTGCTTCCCACGCCATCCCTCTCCTTATTGCATGATGCTTACGTGGTGTCTTGTGCCACCAGATGCACAGGCATTTCCTTCAAAACTCTCCATTTCACTCTGGGCATATTTCTATGCTGCTGCCCCTGTGACTTACATGAGGTACCTGAATGTCCCTGCTCCTGTAGGGATGTTTCCCTGAGCCTGTTCAAGTAGGTTCTGACTAGAATTAGCAGTAACACTGGGGGATAAAAAGAGGGTTCTTTGGTGCGTGGAGAGGTGGGCTGAGATTCTGAAGGAAATGAAGCAGCTTTACAAACAGCGAATGAGCATGAGGACATCCCTGCTGTGGAAAACACCTGTCCCTAGTGAGGATCAGTCCACGTGGTCCAGGTGAACCATGAGGATGGCCTCACTGACTCATGGGTGATGCCAAAGAGAAAAGAAGCAACAGTGGGAAACAGATGAGTAGGTGATGTGAAAGGTGGAGTCCTGGTCACCCCCAAGTGAGTCTTATGGACAGTCCCCAGGGGGTCATGACTCACATGCACAGTCCTATGGGTCTGAGCCTTGGACTCTTCCAGGACCAACTGCCCAGAGTGCCAGAGTTTTAGCCAAGGGTGTCCTTATTTCCTCATTTATCTGCAAAAAGATGAAAACCATGGGAGTCAAAGCCTATTTCATTGTTTCCACTGGAGTCTGGTAGAATTAGTGGGTCATGCCTTCAAAGTCATGGACAAAGTGTCCGCAGGGCGTCTCCATGTCTCCAAGATGCCATCTAAGGGGATATGTTAGAGTATAATTGAATATGAAAGGAAATATCAGTTTGTAATTGTAATTTTTATCAAATTTAGACTTGATACAACTGTATAAATTCTGCACTCAGCTGATCACTTTGTCTAGACACAGCCTTGATAGTACTTGATTTACAAATATCCTTATTCTCGTTTACAATATTTTTCTTGTTTTTAGAATAAATCAGAAATGTTTTCCCAACACTGTTAAGCTACTTCCTCATCAACTTTGTCCCTAGGCTGTCGACTTTCTTTGGCCTCAGGGTGTCCTGTATACTTTGGTGGGGTTTTTTCCTGTGTGGCATTTTGTAGTAACTCCAGTGAATTCAGTATTTCTGTCTCTAAAGACGGCTCTGGGGCACCTAATCTGAGGCAACAAGTACCAGTCGTTGATAAATGAACTGCAACTGCATCAAAGCAGCCATTTTCCACGTGGTAACAGGACTATGCCCAAGTCCTGCAGCTCTAATAGTCAATTTCCATGAAGGCATTAATGACTAACGACCATAACTCATATGCAAACTCTCCGCCATTCTTTCAATATGATACAAACTAGAGTTCACAGATGGTGTTGGATATGCCCAGCCGTCCATGATCCATGTGTCCTAACCTCTCCATTCATGGTGCCCTTGGCAGTTCATGTTGACATGACATGGCCAATGTCTGATTACCTATGCCTATCTGTTACTGGACACTAGAAGCCTTTCTGAGCACCCTGCGTCTTTGGGAAATGGGTGTGAAATGGGAGAACATAGAGTAATATTCACTTTGTACTAAGAAATGCACAGAAGGGAATGCCATGCATAGTGTATTACCATGTAAGATGAAATATTTGGAGGGAACCATTGTGTAATTTATTTCTACTATTCACCCCTATTGAGGTCATTAATTATAATTGATTTAAGGATGTTTTATAACTTTACAAATACTGAGCCAATGCATTCAGGTTATCTACTTTGGTAACCTGATAAAACAAAAGAAAATATATTGCTTTCATCTTTGCTGCTTTTTTTTTTTTTTGGAAATTGAAAAGTAATGAATGGTATATAATGTTGGACTATTGGTGGTAATTTCTCAAATGACTCTTCCATACTCTATTTTTATGGACTTATTTTAAGGATGCATTGTATCCATTTTTTTAGCAGATGGATCAAAAGAAAATATATTGCTTTCATCTTTGCTGCTTTTTTTTTTTTGGAAATTGAAAAGTAACGAATGGTATATAATGTTGGACTATTGGTGGTGATTTCTTAAATGACTCTTCCATACTCTATTTTTATGGACTTATTTTAAGGATGCATTGTATCCATTTTTTTTAGCAGATGGATCAAAGTTTTATTCAATGGTCATCTGCTGCTTTATCAGAAATTTGGTGCTGTTACAGAAGCATCAGGAATGGCCAGTTCTGCTCTGAAATATAGTTCACACTGCAAATGACTAGAGCATCATCAAAACCAATTTCAGAGCCAGACACAAAGTGTACAGTTCCTAGTGAAAGTTGCCCCAAAACACAGTCTTTTTGAGAGATCGTATTAGTTCTGCCATACAAGGCAATCAATCTTATTACCCATGATCAGAGTCGATATCAATTCTCACTGAAGCAAACAGGTTTTACTGCGTTGCCACCACGGGGATGGCTCTCCAGGTGCTTTCAGAACTGGAGGAGAAAAGTAGATGTAGAAAATCACTCTATGGCATTTCTCAAACTAAAATATCAGTCAGGGAAGAGAATTTATTCCACCTCTTCCTATTTAGTCAGAAATCTGGGGCCAGTAATTCAAATGTGATCCATTCTTTCTCAGCTTTTTGGCAATTTGATGCCAAATGGTCCAAATGTTAGATGAATGGCGTAGTAAAATGGTTCAGATATTAGATAAATACCAGCTTGGTGCAGAACCTGGAAAATTCTCAAGAATTCTGGAAACTCAAAACCATTTTATTATATTGGTAAGAAGAGAGCATGGTTAGTTGCCCTCTCTGTAAGTTCAGATAGTTTTAATTTCCTAGAAAAGTTGCTAGTGCCTTGTTTAAGATGACGATTTATTATTTCACCTGGATAGTATTGGTTCCAATTAGAAGCAGAATATTGATTGCATGTACTTTAAAGAAGATCATTCTTATATGCCTCTTTGAACTCAGGAATATAAAACGACCAAGAAGCACATCATCTTCAGATGTGATTTTTGCCCTCACTGGGGATATGGTACCAGAGTAGGTGCAGTGGTATGTTCAGAATAAAGGTGAATCCAGTCTAAGACTTCCCTAAACTAATATCACTCTAATATTTACATTTTCCAAAAAGCATCTTAGTGTTTGTTCCATAGTAAGAATGTCTATGTGATGCTGATAGAAGTTAGAAGATTTTGTTTCTTTTTAGGCAAGTCAACAGATATCGGAAAATCAGATACAGGCTGTGACAGCTGGCACAGATACGGTGAATGTGAAATCAGAACCACCTAGAACACCTGATTTTTTTTTTTTTTGTCAACATCAATACTGTTTAACAAGTTCACAAAATTTGTAACTCTTAATTCGGGTTAAGAAAGTTAACAATGTTTTCACTACTAAATTTAATTGATTTTCCCTTATACCATGACTGTTGGCCAAAATCAAGCAGGAACTTCTGCACTTTGAAAGAAAGCACAGTATAAACCTTCAACCCAAGCACCTAGATTCGCCACTGAAACTGTGTCATATGCAAAGAAAATGCACAAACTTGGTCCAATGTAAAATTCTTCGAGAGTGCATAACAAAACTTGTGTCATGACACTTGGTATGACTTTTAAAGAGATGTTATGAAATGTTAAATGCCTCATTCTGTATTAATTTGCTATTGCCTGTTTTGTGATACAAAATAAACATTTTTGAGATTGTTTCATTTTCTTCATGAACGTTTTCCAAAGCCAGCTTCAGCCATTGGTAAACTTGCAGACAGTTAGAGGTCTTAAAATTAATTTTTAATAAGAATTATGTATTCATCATAGAGCTTTTTAACAAATGAGATAGCTTTACATTTCCCCCTCATTTGAATGAGAAAATGGGTCGTTGGATGCTTTGTTGGAATGTTTGTGGATTGCTGGGGATTTTCTTATGGGGTCATTGGATGCACCACACTTTTTTTTTTTCAAATCTTGCATTTGATTGTCAGATTTTCTTTGAAACCATCTTATTAGAGCTGTGTGATAGAAATTCCCAGTAGTCATTTCTTTTATCGTCTCTGTTCATGAATTTGCTGGTCTTAAATGCTCTGTAAGAGCTGTCCAGATCTATATTTCAGATTGTTGCTTTAATGACACCTGACAGACACATTTTCAGAAATCAGTTTAAGACACCAATTGTAGCCACCCAGACAGGGCGCTCATTACCTACTGCATTGGATCAATGATGGAAGTCAGAGAAGGAGGGGGCAGGAGCTATCCAGCTAATGAGCAGAAACCACCTCACACCTGCTCTGAGCCTCAAGGCTGGGGAAAACAAACACGTTTATAAGATAAAATTAGCTATTACTACAGAAGTGAAAATGTTGTGCTCACTGCTCTTGGTGCATTGACGATTTCTTTATCTCAACCCTATTCATCTTTTTTAAAACAATCCATGAAGAACGATCCCGAGTGCAGCCAAGCGTGCGTCAGTCCTCCTTTCATGGCAACCCCCTCCTTACCATCTCTATTCACCAACATTTGGGGGTGGGCATGGAATAAGGGAATCCTGATTGTGTACAGTACAAATTGTATTATATATTTTGTACTTATGTTTTATGTAAATAGTTTGTCTCATTCAATTGTATGTGAGCATTGAAATAAATCCTACCATTTAGGAAACAATTTCGTGGCATTTTTCTTTGCATAGCTCAAAGTGCTCTTTCTCCCTGGATGTGCTAAGGCACGATCACCACTCGAGGGAGCACATTGCATCAGAGGAAGACTGTGGACAGCCTCCTGGGTCAACTACATAGCTGACTCCTGATGGATCTTCAGATCCTCAGACCTATTTAGCGGTGGCCAGGACAGAACCAACCAGGTTCATGATTATGTAGTAAAGAACTTTTTGAAATATTCCCCTGGGTGACAGAACACGTGTGACAAGGAAAGCCAAGCAGGTTTTTCACTTACAAGGAGTTGGTTTCAGATCCTGATGATGAGCAGTGCATTGAATTTTATGATATTGACCTTCTCCCCAGCACACTTACATAGAACAAGGTTTTTCTTGCATAAACTGCTATCAGTCAGCATGAACATTCTTAGAAGATGCCTTGACCCAATAAAACCACTGGACTAAGTGAGAGCTATATTTCAAGACTCATGATTCCATTATAAAAAAAGAAAAACATGTATGTGTATGTGTGTATTTATATATCTAATATATGCACACACATGTATACATAAACATTTATATATATATTTTCAATTAGCCAAACTGCTGAAAAAGCCCACTTTATGGAAGCCAAAAGTTAATATAAGAAAATAAAACTATATAAACATATGAACCAGTGAAGTGTGTTATAAAGATTCAACTATTTTTTAACCCCAAATACTGAAACAACTTTTAAAGCATTCCATGAAGAACCTATATCTGGTTATTACTTTAGAAAGTCAATGGAATAAATAGTGCTGTACCACAATTTTGTTTCTTGCAATATTTTTTGAAACTTTTTAATCGTTGTAATATATATCCTGATATTCAGATAGTCTCACAATGCTCATATATTCACGTCATCCTCTTAGAATCTTCTTCATTTACTCTTTAAAGAATAAAGTTGAAATATGACTTAAAATATCTTTCTGGACCTACTTGAAATATATAATTTTCCACTTAAAGTGTCTCCTTAAGCCCAGTTTGTGAGGAATAGTAGAGATGATTGAATGTGCTGACTGCACGACTACAGATATTTAGGACAAGAGGAAATTGTCCTTAAAATAATATCTGAAACTATCACTTTTCTCAAAGTATTCTTATTTCATTTTTTAAGAGTAGATATGATCTTGTTTAGAAAGTCAAACAGAAAATGATATCTGAAATTGCTTGTATTTCATTTATCTTCTTGGTGTATGTACATCTTCCTTGGAAGCAACTGAAGCTCTTGCCTCACTCTTACAATCACAGCGAGAGCCAGTGCTGAAAGCAACACGGTTGCATTGTGCGCACACAGTTATGGCTATTGCAGAGCTCTGAAGACTGTAGCTGCTAAAAGCACAACAGAAGAAATGAAGCTCAAAGATAATTCTTTTAAAAATGATTCCTCACACAAGACACAGGAACTACAGTTCTTTAGCTCTAGTTAGAAAACATGCTATTAAGATTTTGAAAGTGAGTCTTGCCATAGAACACAGAAAAAACTGAATGCTGAATTGTGATTCTGAATTTGTAATTTATGTAGGCTTAATCATATTAGTTGCATATCTTCGATGGCCTTTGCCGTGGTTGGTTGTTCATCACAGCGATGGTTTTATGAGTCATGTTCCCTTTCAAAGTGAAGCATGATGAAGGCATCAACATTCTAGTTCTCTTCCTCTTCAGTTCCCTCCCTCTTCACATCAGACTTGTTCTGAGTCACTTCCTGGTTTCCTGCAGTGGATGAAGGTTACAGGATCTCTCTGTGTCTCTTCTGAGGTCCTGCCAGACCCCCCACCCAGTGTTGGGCCTCACCCTCCACTTCCCTGAGGGAAGGTTGCCTGTGGCAGCAATGGGTCACCCAGAAAATCCCCTTCAGTTAGATAAGTTGGTGACCACAACAGAACAGCCACTGGGAGAGTGGATTCCAGGCAGCACCACCGCTCCCAAAGCCTCCTTCATCCAGTACCGGCAAACACACCACCGTGCCTTTTGCCCACCCCAATATATTTGCCCTTCTTGCTCCATGTCCTTTCTAGATAGAAGTTCCAACAAACTGGGTTTTGTGAAACAATGAGATTTCTTGGAGCATGACATTATCTTGAGATGACGTGGTAGTAGTTAAATCTCCTGATATTATAGAGAGGACAAGGGCACCTTGAGGATCCGAGCAAGTGCACACAGGTCCAAACCCAGCTTGAACACTCACCATCAAGAATGCACACCCTCCAGCCTCGTATCTGCAGGGTTCCCTTCACCTGGAAAGAACTAAGCGAATTTCAAACTCCTGCCTGAGAGAATCACAGTGACAACTTTAATCACTATAAGATGTTTAAAAGTGTTTCATGATAATTCATTTATCCAACTCCCTCTGCTCAAAGATGTGTCCTGCTTCTGCATTTAGCAGGTCTTTCCACTCCTATTCTAAACTCTAGAGTTAATCTAACGGTAAATAAGACAGAACAGGACATGCTCATAGAAAGCCTCCAGTATTACACCACTGTGCTAATAGGTGGGGAACAATGACAGATGGCATGGCCCATGCCCTTCAAATGGCTGTTCCCTAAATGCACTGAGTGTTTTACTGAGACAGAAGTTTAAGGAAATAAATGGATGAGATTGGGGAGGGCATAGCAAATGCACACTCCCCAAGAGATTGCCAGTTGCCTTGGATTGAAGATAATCTGATGGTCCCAAGTGTGGTATCAAGCAAGAAAATGGATCAAGGGAAATGCCATGCTTGCCTTTCTACCTCACTGCTTCTCCTCCCCTGGATTATTACATCTCATAACCCTTCTCCCCCCCAAAAATCTGTTTCTAGTTAATCTCTTTCCTGAGATCAGAATATATAGAATCTAAGCCTGATGGGCCTTTCTCAAAGGAAAAAGAGGGTGTTTCTGTTAGATGTTGTCTTTTCATAAATCTTGGCAGTTATAATTCAACAATGTAATTGGTTGACTCATACCTATTTATTATAAGTTTGGATAACTGAGATTGAGACCTGGTGTTTTACATCAATTAATCCCATAAACAGGGAAAATGCTCATTTTGTTTTAAGGACAGACAAGCAGACCATTTGTGGCAGCAGTTAGCCTGCAGACACGGAATAAGCTCATTACTACTGAACATTGTCAGCTACTAATGAGATTTTTATAATAAGGCATACAATTTGGGCTTGCCATTCTCCTCTTTCTGGAAGCAGTATTGTTGGTTATAGTCAAAACTAATTAAACCATAATTCTTTGGAAAAATGTATTAAATCAGGCATTTCATGAAAATTTAGGTGAATAACAAAGAATTTGCTATATTTTATTGGAACATTAGATATGCTCATGAATCTCTCATGAAAGGAAGAGTCTCCCTTATCAAGAGGAATTTCCCTTTAGTCTACATCGTCAGATGGACGCAGAGGATGAGAGAAGGGAGCAGGGACAGTGGCTTGACTTCAAAACCAGATAAACTGCACCAAACCTGGGAATCCAGAAATGGTAAGTGACCCAGCCACATCTCTTCCTTGTCTCCCCTCCATGAACTTCAGTCTCCTCATCATTATAAGGCAGTGATGTCTAGGAAGTACGAGTATGATAATAAAATTGGAAAATATACCACTGACGCTTCACATGTAGTAGGTTCCCAATAAATGGTGGTGTGGTTGTCCTTATTATCTCTCAAGGATTCACTGCATCAGTATTAATCTTCCTTTCATGGGAGCAGCGCAGGCCATTTTCCCTCTTTAGACATTGAAGTTGGAGGTGAACCAATTTTGTAAATTAATAGGAGTGACTACAGAGGCATCCGAGCCCTGAATGGAATATATGCTCCATGCAAATGAGGATAAGGTTGGTAGAAGGCCCAGAAGTAAATTCATGACTGCAGTTAACAATCAGGAAGGCAAGTGATATTCTCTGGAAGTAGCTATACTGCTAACCAAGAGTAGAACTTTCAACTTTTTATAATTTAATATTTTACAGATCTATGACTGGAGAAATTACCCCATGTGAATGCATATAGGTATAAAAATATGCCTCATTTCTGAAGACAGAACAGATCAATCCTTTCTGGAAAAGTGAATTACACTTTTGCTTAATTCTTGCCTATAGAGCTTTGGTTTTGCTTTGTTTCTGAAGCAACCTGCTCGGGTGAGGGAAATAGCAGCATCTTTGTGGAATAACTATTTTCTGTTGCCCCCGGGGAAACACAGGTGTGAGAAATGGCATCCAGCAACCTGTCATAAAACCTGGGGCTCCAGTGTTTTATATGAAAACCTAATTTATTTCTTCCTGAGGAATCTTTTGGAATGTTTTTCTTCTGCCACATACTCTTGAGGTAAGATTTAGTGTATTAAGTCCTAATATTGAAACAATGATCATTGATTAGATGGAGAAAAATAATAAAAGGTCAGAATTGTAATTGTCTAATGGTAGCAAGATTGCATGTTTAAGTACAACTTTTTATTTTTATTTCATCTTGATAGATGAAAGTGATTTTTAGTTACATAGATTAATTGTATAGTAGTAGTATCTGGGTCTTAGTGTACCTGTCACCCAAATAGTGTTTATTGCAGCCAATGGATAGTACTCAGCCATCTTTTGCAGCAATTTAGATGGAACTGGAGGCCTGAGTACTCCCATGTTGCTGCAAGGTGGCCTGCAGTAGCTTACAGTACATGGGAGAGGCAGCAGCACACGTGCATACATTTCTCTAACCCAAACTATATGTATCCCCACCTCAGTTTCCCCTTAGAACCTCCCAGAAATGCCTACAGCTATTCCAACATCATCTCAGGGGATATTTTATATAGAGAGAAAGGAAGTCAGAATGGGAAAAGAAAGGAGTTTTAACTGCTGTTGAATCATTTACTTGATCACATTTTAGAAAACCACATGGCCACGTGCAAGTGAGGGCCCCTGATGCTTACGGTTTGTTACAGTCATGGCACTCATCTCTGTACCCCAGGCATGAGGTTTGGGCTGGATAATTGGAAGGCAGAATTGACTAAGACAAGTGTCGACATGATTCTCTTTCAAAGGACCTGCAAACCCTCACAGCAGAGAGGAGATGTTGGGCTGAGTTCCAACAGTGGCCTTGCTCCTTACTGGCTGGGCGATCTTGGGGCGCTTTGTCACTTTTTTATGCTTCAGTTTCTCATGTGTAAAATGGAAATAATAAGAGTATCTTATATGGCAAGTTTGACTTAATGATTTATGAAGTTAATACATACAATGCACATAGAAAAATGCTAAGCCACATAGGATGTGCTCAACAAATATAAGCCATGGCTATTATTGCTTTTATTTCAGGTCAGAGAATAATGTAAATAACATTTCAGGAAGCAATGTTTTATTAAACATTCCTTGTGGCCATTGGGAAGTTGAACATTTTTTTTTAATCCCACAGCATTTGAAGACAGAAAATGTGATTTCAAACGGTGACTATTGGGGCAGATTTGCGTCTACAAGAGGGGAAAAGTGAGTCAGGTGTTCAGAAGTATATTTTGGGGATTGCTTAAGTGTTCAGCAAAACATTAGCAAGTTATGATTATCCATTACAGAGGAGCCACTGTGAAGGGAATTTACATTCTCAGTTGCTCGGTTCTGTGGAATACAAGGCAACTCGTCAGAACAAAGCTATTCCCACCCTCACATGTAGATGGAAGGACTTGATCGAATACAAAATACTCTCTTAGATCTTAGGAAGGAAGGTGTCGTGTACATCTAAGCTAATATTCTCATTATTAGCTTGTATTATTTAAACAGAGTGTGACATACTTCAATTTTCCAATAATTATGGAAAGGAGATTTTGTGTGGTCAGTAGTCAGGATTGCTATTTATCATGGGTTCTCTGCCTTTGAAGTAATCAGGGAAAGAAAAGAGTTTTTAAAAGTCAGGTAGCATTCAATTTGTTGTAGTTTTTATTGTTTCTGGTCTGTTTTCATTTTTTCCAAAAGAGTATAAGGTGCAAAAAGAATGAAAATCCAACCTCTGAACTTTCCTTCAGAAAATGGAAACCAAGATCATCATAGAACCACCCAAGTTACTCAATAATGCGAGGGGAAAAACTGCCAGTGAAAACATATTTTATGACCAGCATTTACCTTATCCCATTTGATCTTTGAGTTAAATTTTTCATGACTTCATATTTTTTCAAATGTTTTACAGAAACTAGAATTGGGAAAGTTTGTAAAATATACCAAAATTCAGACAGTATATCTGTTGAAGTTTTTCAGAAGTGTTTTACTGGCGTGAAACACTGGTGAGAGGAAAATACATGAGAGAGTAAAGTCTGCTGGAACAAAGAAGTACAAGCCTCGTCCATAGAAGGACTCTAAAACCATTTGGTAAGATGTTAGTTGTGCACACTAAAATAAGTCCAAAGCAGCCTTTGCCAAATTGTGGTGTTCAAAAGTAGTGGAAAAACAATGCTTTTTAGGGAAAAAAAAAAAAAAAAGCATTAGCATGTTTTTACTTATTGTGATTCAGGGAGAGCCACCAACAAAAGAATCAAAAGTCTAGAAAGTCATGGCCAGCCAAGAATGGAGCTTGTGGAAGCTCACTGCCTTCATCTTATTCTTCCCAGAAACTGTGAGATGAAATGTTGTAAAATCAGGGTGAGGGTACCCATCACACTGAGCTGTGGGAGATCATTCTAGTGACGTAGGTACAACCCCTGATCCTGTGCCTAGAAAGGGGCTTGGTAATTACTTTGAAAGGAAAATGTAACAAGGATAATACTTTTGAAATAATTTGGTTTGCATTTCTTCTCCCAGTTATTTATCTTTTTCCCTGCCATCTATCCCTTTTGGACTGAGGTTGGGCTGTGAGTCCTATTGCTCCAATCGGTGTATGTCCAAGCAGCAAGAGACCAGAGGAAGCTTAGGTCTTCTTTGTGTTTAGCGTGGCCAGGATGACACAGAGTTCCCTGTGCTATGTCTTGATGTAGAATGTGGAGGAGGCACGAGAGTCCCGATCCTGCCACAGCAAGACATGAAGTGACCCTGAGCTGGGGACAGGATAAGCCAGGGCAGAGACTCTGAGAGTCCACAGGGTCAGGACAGCAGCCCTGTGGCTGGGTGAGCAGGTAGGAGGGATAGAATGGAGCGAGAGGTGTGTTAGTCTTGAATCTCACACCAGGCACAGTGAGAACAGGAACCACAGCCCAGATACACAAATAATTCTTGTATTTATCTATTTTTGTGGGTTCATAGGCTTTTTAAGGGTTTTCAGGAGAAGGCAGATCTCTTAGGGAATCTTGGCCATGTGTAGGGTGGGGTGGAGAGGATGTTAGCAGGATGGGGAGGGGAAGCAGCAATGGGTGGGTCTAGTCCTTTTCCCTCAGTTCTAGAACTGAGAAACCTGGTGCGGTGAGTCTACCTAGACAGCATATTGAAATAGCTCTTTTCAATGAAAGATCTATGAGTCTCTGGAGAAACTAAAGCAGTTTTGCCGTGACAGTGAGGAGCGACAAGTTGGGGAGAATGCTGTCCCCATTTCTGTGTGGAACCCAGAGCCCTCTGTCCCCTGAGCACTCACGGCCCTAGGAACCTGGAACAGCATCCTTGGGGAGACCACTGGCTTTCTCACAGGTGTGTCTTGAGTGGAAGCAACTCCAAACAGATACAGGTGCAGCAGTTACAGAGTTGGGGGGAAGTGGACCCAGTAGAGGAGAATAGGGCCCTGCCTGTGGTGTGGCTGTGAGTCCAGCTCCTGCCCATGGACACCGGAGGAACATGGGCAGCAGGGCTGTAGCACGTGCAGGAGCACCTGTGGGTCAGCTGGGGGGGGTGTGGAGTAGGGAGCCTTCTGTTGCCCTCAGCTGCATGAGCACATCAGCTCCAACCCACTCACTGCCCACCACTCTCTCAGAGTGAACCAGGTCAGAGAACGTTGGCATGTGCAGGAGATATGAAATGTAAACATGCACGAGTTAATTCCAGATTCATGGGAGAACAGCATCACATAACTATGCGCAGTTTGCAGAACAAATGTGGGATGATCTGTCCTTGAACGTAATAATGCAATCACTGCATGTGTAGGCAGCAGTTGTGAAAACCTTTTTATAAAAGTAGAGATCACATGGGAAATGACTGGATTATTGAGGACCAGCATGATAGACACATTAAAGCATTTTAATAAGTTTAACAAATGCCTATGTCAAGATGTGATTGGCATTCATTAAGGAATACCAAAGATATATGCTGTTCTCTTTTCTTCTTTCTCTTCTCATTCATCAATATCTTCTTGTCTTCACAAATTGGAGGTCACTAATCCAATGAGGTTGACTAACTGCATCCAAATGCCTCACCAATGGAGCACCAACTTGGACTGGCATCTACTTGGATAAACATAATTTAGCAAAAATCAGCCCTTTCACAACAGCTGACTCTAAGAATGACTCTTTAGGTATGGGCAATCTCAGGAAGATGCCTTTCCAATAATTCAAAACTTCATCTACAATTATGTGAAAAGCAAGAATTTTCGAGTCTTTATTAATTACTAGTTAGCAGCCCACTCTTTGCTGAGTGTTCTCAGGTGTGTAGGACTAGTTGAGGAGTCACGTGGTGTGGAAGACCCGAGAATACTGTGCACAATTCTGAAGGGGCAGTCAAGAAGGAGCATCCTTGTGGATTTGTTGTGAAGTTGCTGTGGGGATGATCACGCGGAGAACCCATAAGACAGGAATGAATAATTCATCACTTTCCTGAAAAGATAGGAATTGAGCAAGTCCTGAAGAGTAGATTTCAACAATCAATAGCTGTACATTTAAGGCAAAGGAAAGGGTATTAGTCAATGAAAAGAAGTGGGGATGCTTGTGGGTGTTGCAGTGAAGCTGGCAAAGAGGTGGTTTGCACAGGAACAGAGCATTTCTGTGGAGACAGGTGAGAAGAAAAGAGAGAAGTTGGAAAGACCAAGAAGAGCCCCACAATGGAGAGCTTTGACTACTTTTGTCACAGAACAAAAAGAAAAAAAAAATTAAAACAACATTAATACCAGAATGGTTCATTTTTTTTAAGTGTGATCACTTTTTTCTTAAAAAAAAAAATTATGCGACCCACATGTACAATAAACAGTTACAGGTGGAGTTGGTACGGCCGTGGTGTGGGAGGGATGTGATTTTCCTGCACTGCTACCCACGGGCAAGGGGCTGCCAGCAACAATCTAAGTCTCCAAATCAAATTGCCGCTTGGGGAAGAATCAGCAACTGGAAGACATTCCTGGGGAGTCACAGTCCGTTCACAGACCTGAAGGCGTTAACTCCAGCACAACCAGGAGAAAGAGGCTTTGTAAGTGTAGAGTGAGAGGAAGAAGGAAAGGTGATAATAGGTGTGTTGAGAGAACGAAAGGTCCCTTGGGCAGGGGGCTGGAGCTTTGGTTAAGGATGGGCCTCTATTGTTGGCAGTCAGCAAAAGTCAAATTGCTAAACCTGGAGATCAGGAGCTCAGGTGAGCGCTCATTGCTCAGAAAATAGCCAACTGTCTTGTTTATCTTAAACCCATCACTGTGAACTTTACAATTTAGTCAGGTTATTTTCTGGAAGCTTTTCAGAAAACAAACAAGTTTCAACAGTATAATAAAGTTAAAATGAGGCCCAGGTAACAATAAACCTTATTGTTGAACTGTATAATGAGTTTTTGGGGCTCCTGAAGGTCACCCTTTGTGAGAGGATGAGATTTCACCCAATCTCAGTGGAAATGCCCTTGGAATCTGTTTCTAGTACCCTGGGGGTGGCAGCTCACCTGCCTTGCCAAGTTTAGTGTGGTGAGTGGAAATAAAAGCATTAAATTCTTGAAAAAAAAAAATAATGGAGAGGAAGGGATTTTGGGGAAAAAAAATCCAGGGCATGTCTCAATCTTAAATCCATACTTCCAGACCTGGGCACAGTTAATTACAAAATTTTGACAGCCTAAAGCAAAAAGCAAGTTAACACATGTAACTCACAAATGGATTCATTAGAGAGAATATTGCCAGTTCTTATCCTCTTGGGGAATATGATTATCGTATCTGCCACATTACATTGGATTTTCCCTTTAATGATTTTATGTGTTTTGAAGAAGGAAACTATTTCTCTTGGAAAGCTGTTCTATATTGCTCTTATATTGCATGTAAAGTGCTATGGCCCATGTATCCTAGAACAAAGTACCCCATTTCCCTGAAGTCCACTCTGATCATACTCAAAGAGTAGCTCTAAGAAAATAAATTTACAGAAAAAGGTGTGATACCTTATTCTGTACCATCCAGAAAGCCCCACCAACAATGTCTAATGTCCCCTAAACTAACAGTTTATTAAAACAGAAGATTGTGCAAATTAGAATTGAAGTGTATCAACCTAAAATAAACAGCAGAGAGACTAGCTTTCCAGAACAAAGGAAATAGCAGGCATTTGGATTCTGGAATATGCAAACTATGGTGAACCATAGGCACATCTAGGGAGACAAAGGAAGATAAGGGGTGTGCTTAAAAGTCAAAATAAACCTAACCAAAGGGTTTCTAGGTAAACAAAAGATGTGTTAAAAACAAACAAACAAAAAAAAAACACCTTCCAAAGTTTATATATTTTTTAAAGAGGATACTGAAGGCCTTTCCATATCTGTATTTGGACACTGGATGTGACAAATACTTTAAAAGTTGAAGACATGACAATGTGGACCCTGGGAAGGACATGGCTAGTAAGAGACACATTTGTAAATATGATAGAAGGGGTTAAGGAGGGCAAGTTCCTGACCTGAACGGGTGGCCCGTCCACTGGAATGTGGACAGAACAAGGAGGCAGACAGAGAGGATCAGAGAAAAAGTAAACTGAGGCAGGTTGAGGAGGGGGGTTAAGGGAAAGAATGAGGGGCACCCACATGCGCTGTTGTAAGACTTAGAGGTTGTGTTTTGGTAAGTAATTGGAAGAATATAAACAAATGAGAGAAGCAAAGAAGCCCAACTCTAGTGAGGTCTGATAGGAGAGAATGTTTAATCTGTATCATTTGTTTTATCGGGGAGGGGAGGAAGTACAAATCTTAGGCCTGTGGAAGGCCGGACCCAACCCAACCCCAGCCATGTCCCCCAATAATCTCATGGGGATTGTCCAGACACATGCTTCTGTTGTTCATTTAAAATCTGTTGTTACTTAAATAACAAGAGAATTTTCAAGTTGATTTTTTTTCTTGTCTACATATTAAAATGGACAAAAATGTTTCTATCAGTTAGGAATGTTAGGACATCACAGAAACCCAAGAAAGGGCGGTTTACTCACAAAAGCCTGCATGTCTCACATAAGAACGTTGAAAGTTGACATGCCGGGGCTAGCACAGTGGCTTACCAAGGTCTTCAGGGGCAGAGTCCTTCGATTTTTCAACTCTGCTCTTCTTAGCAAGTCTTTCCCTTCTGCTACTGCAAGCAGGGAGGGAGGGAGGGAGGAATGGAGGGTGGGAAGGCAGGAGCGGGAGAGGTCCTGTAGACTAGCAGCAAAACTTCCCTAACAATTACTGGCCAGCACCATCTCATTTGGTTAAACCTCATGTGCAAGGGAAGTTGGGAATACAGTTCTTTGTGGGCACAATTCCAAAGCAGAGATTCGCTTAGGAAGAAAGGCAGCATGGTTAACATGCAGGTAAAGAGCAGTGTGTGCACTAGGAACCTGTCATCCAGAGATGACTGCAAGGATTTGATGTTTGTTTTATTGGGAATATACAAATATTTTTATAATATAGAGTTGAATATTGTTTAACTTGTTTTTTTCTCTCTTAACATTATACGTGAATATCTCCCATGCCATAAGCTGTAAGGTATGCTGCTTCTTCATGTTAAGTGGCTTTATAATTTCCGTGTCAGGAATGTACAGTCTCTATCTGGGGAAGGTTAGGTGGTTTCCAAGTGTCATTACTACAAACAAGGCCATGACGAATAGATGTGGAAGTAGATCTTAGAATATTTCCTGTAAATGAAGTTGCTGGGTCAAAGTAATGGATGTATTTGAAGCTTTTGATTTGATTGCTAACTTGACCTTTGCAAAGGTTATCCCAGTTTACATTTCCACCCTGTTTCCAAGTGTCTTTACTAGTGTTAGGGGAATTATCTTTTTTTTTTTTTTTTTTTTCTTAATTTTTGGTGAAACCTTTTTAGAACTGTGAGGGATGCTCGGATGATACAGATACTTAACTAGGAGGTGAGGCCCATGATCTTTCTGCTTAATACACCCTCACCAAAATTTCCACTTTCCCCTCCCATTTTCAAAATCAAACACCCTGGATACGAATGTAAACGAAGAGACCCTATTGGAGGGCTGAGCGGGTATTGATGATAGCAGGAGCAGATTGGTCTCTCGTGTGTATTTTCCCCACAGCTTGATTTATTTTATGTTTCCATAAATCTTTAGAAGCCTTGGCAAGTGTCTGAGCCTATGGATTTGCTTGGTAAAGGAGCAAAGTCAAACGTGGTGAAACTGCAATGGACAGGACACATATTAAATAAAATTTAAAAAGTGAGAAGAGTTGTTATTTCATTTTGGAGCTACCTGGAGCTGTAATAAATACCAGAGTAATGGTTAGATAGGACGTGCAGCAGAATGGTTAGAAGATGGGCAGGCCTGCCTGCCTTCTTCCCTTCCTTCTTTCTTCCCTTCTTTCTTTCTCCCTTTTTCACTAGCTCTATAATTTTGGCAATTTTACTTTGCATCTATGAGTCTCAGTTTCCTTACCTACAAGATGAGCATAGAATTATAGCCTGTGCCATAACACCCTTGGGAGGATCACATGAGCTGACACCTGCAAAACTCGGAGCACAATGTTTGCTGCCTAGAAATGCTCGATTATTAGACATTTCTCAAAAGAAGATATAAAAGGGCTAACAAACATGAAAAACTGATCAACATCACTAATTGTCAGGGAAATGGAAATTGAAACCACAATAAGATATCATTCTACCCCTGTCAGAATGGCCATTATTAAAAAAGTCAAAAAGCAATAGATACTGGCATGGTTGTGGTGGAAAGGGAACACTTATACATTGTTGGTGGGCATGTTAGCTAGTACATCTGCTATACAGATTCCTCAAAGAACTAAAAGCATATCTACCATTCGATCCAGCAATCCCACTACTGGGTATCTACCTAGAGGAAAAGAAGTCATTTTATAAAAAGATACCTGCACCTGAATATTTATCGCAGCACAATTCACAATTGCAAACATACGGAACCAATTTAAGTGACAATCAACTGATAGGTGGATAAAGAAAATGTGGTGTATATATACCATGGAATGGTATTCAGCCTTAAAAAGGAATTAAATAGTTTATTTTGCCACAACTTGGATGGTACTGAAGGCCATTATCCTAAGTGAAGTAGTTCAGGAAAGGAAAAACAAACCTCACATGTTCTCACTTGTAAGTGGGAGCTAAATGAAGGGTATGTATGGTCTTAAAATGGCATAATGGGTATTGGAGACTAAGAAGGGGAGAGGGTGGGAGGCGAGTGAGGTATAAACATCTGTCAGGGACAATGTACACTATTCTGGTGACAGGCACAGTGAATGCCCTGACATCAGCATGATACAACTCACCCATATAACAAAAACTTTTGTACCCCCTGAATTAATTGAAATAAAAAAATAAGACGGGAATACTTTCTATTCCTAGTTTGCAAGAGTATTATTTAATACATGAGATCTTGTTAAAGGAAAGCATCAGCTACAAGCTGATTTGTAGCATAAAACCATATTGCATCCCTGACCTGTCTTTTACTAGGCTGCCAAAGACCTTCATTTTAAATTTTCTTTTCACTGTGAGAAATATTATAGCTCTTAAAATGTGACAGTTGGGGAAACTTTATTACAATCCTGAAGCTATATCTCCAATTTAGCATTTAATAAATGGAGACAATATATGTTGTGTGTTTGTTAAATAAAATATAGTTTGGAAATTATAGTGTACCAACCTGTAAGTTGTTTGTCAATATTAACCCACCTGAGCTAATTTAACTCTTACTCCACACCTACTGAGGCAGATTCTCTTACTGTCCTCATTTTTCCAAAGAGGAAATTGAGGCTCAAGAGGTTAAATAACGTTCCTCAAGTTACAGGGTACATAAGCAAGGGTGAGAGCCTCTGTGCCCAGAAGGCTGGGGCTGGCTCCACAGTTGAGCTCCTGGTTCTGAGCTCTGCTGCCTGTAAATTACATGTTTTTGTTTATTCCTCAACGATAATTACATTCCTCTGCTATGTAGTGCAGGGTACTTTTTGATGACCAGGCAACTGGAATGGGTCTTGAGGAGGATGAAGCACATGTGGTCATCCTCTTGCTGGTGGTTGATACAGTCTGGGCTAAGCCAGTGTGGGTCATTGTAATGGGAGGAACTGATTGATTAAATTCAGTTTCTCATCTCATGAAATGAGGTTAATAAATATAACTATCATATAGAGGTGTTAATAGTGATTAAAAGAGTTCATTTAAAAAGAGAGCTGATTCTAGATAAATGTCAGCTATTATGTCTTTGCAAATTAGCATTCCTTGACCACTGTAGTAGGCTGAGCTTCATGCTGTATTTGTTTGGAGGAAATATTTTAATTTATAAAAAGCCACTTCAAATAATAAGGGTGACTCCTGAGACATGCTCGGGTAAGGGAATACATAAACAACTGAGGGATCTGGAATTCTCTGGAAGAGATGTGAGAAGAGAGCAGCAGAACCAGTGAGACCAGGGCCTGAGAGGATACAGTTCAGCTTGGAAAACTACTGAAGTTGAAAACGAAGAAAATGGACTCGGATTCTTAACTGTGTAGTGAATTTAACATAAAACCTTCCCTTTTTTGTTGGATTAGGAGAGACTGGTCCAAAGTGAATTTTGTGACCATCGAAAGAGCTCACTCTGAAGATGAGTCAGGAACTCAGCACCAGACCAGAACCACAGGACAAACAGGCCAGAGGGAAGGACCGAGGGAAAAGTGGGAAGCTTGGAGTTTCTCTGTTCTGGATCAATTTCTCTTTAGGATATTGTCTCCGATAGAGGACACGTAACAGTCATGAATGACAGGGAAATGTATTCTGAAAACTCTGTGAGATTGTTCTTAGGGAAAATAGTGAAATTGTTGCCTGCAGTACATATAGCACTCACGGTATGGTAAGTGGGTTCCAATGTATTTATTCTTCCTCAGTTAATCATATTTTTTATAACATTCAATAGTATTTAAAATGTTTTATTGCACAGTGTGGTGCATATAGTTAATAACAGAGTATTGTACATTTTAAAATTGCTAAGAGAGTAAATTTCAAATCTTCTCACCACAAAAAATGTTAAGAATTGGAGTTGATGGATATGTTAACTATCTTAATTATTCCATGTTGTATTCATAAATCATAGCATCACTTTGTACCTCATATGTTTATACTATTATAAGCTTCAATTTACAATAAATATATTGATTATACCAATAGATTATCCACTTACGCAATCAACAAACATTTTTAGTGCACACTTGTCATGCCAGGTACTGGGGAGGCATTGATGAATGAGATATCGTCCCTGCTCATGATGAGGTCACACTGAGCAGCTCTTCAAAGGAGAAGCAGCACCATGCAGTCAGTGTAACAGGATGGGAGAGGACAGCCTCGGTGGAAAGGTATGTTCTTGCTGCCCCTTGAGGAGGAACTCCTCTCAGACAGGGAAGGGCAGCAGGACCAGTGTGCTGGGTGGGCCCCATTTGCTCCTCAGTCTGTTCCTCCCTCCTCCATTGTGTTGTCCTTCCCTGGCTGACTTTCATGGACTGTTTCACTTGGCTTCACTGTCCCCAAGCTTCCCACTGAGCTTGTGCAATCGGAGGAGAATGAGGACTGAATGTTTATTACCTGCTTGCTAGACCATGAGTTGGTGGTAGCTGTGATCTGTCACTGAGAGCCACTGCTTTTTGTAGATATTCCTTTTCTATAGCTATTACCCTTTTTTGGGTTTTGGAAGAAGCTCCCTCCTTTTAGCATATACCCATGGTTTGTAACAAGGCCTGGCCCTTTGGACTCAGGGTGCTAAAATATCCCTTTTGGTTTCATTTTAATGTTCTGCACACTAGTATAATGTCCCATGGATTGTGCTAATTCCTCTTGGGATGCTGAACTGGATAGAGCAAGTGCACATCACGGCTCTGAAATGCACAACTTACACAGTGGTGGTGGTAGTTTGTTGATTTCCTCATTAAGGTGTGCACTCCAATTACATCAGCCATAAAGGCTGAGAGAACACGCTCAGTTTTACACTCAATATCAATCATGATCTGAGGTCTCAGAGAAGATAAGCCTGAAATAAACTAGGAATTATGTGGTATCTTTTTTACTTTATTCGAACTCTGTATCTTCTTTTTCTATAGTTTTTAGGAAAACTAATCCTTTATTTGTGGCTAAGCACACTGTTATTATAAAGAATTTAAAGGAACGACTATATTGAAGCATATTCTCCAAGGAGTAATGCAATTTAAAAACAGCTCATTAGCAAAAAGAATGTTAACTAAGATATTAAGGAGACATTTCAAATTATTAACTGCATTTATTATCTCTTAAAGAGTAACAATATAAAAAAGCCAACTCATTGGTTTTCATATCACATAATTGGTTGTTCTGAATCATTTAAAGATCAGGGAAAAGTGGCCATTATTAAAATTGAAATTAAATTTGAAGAACATTTAAGGAAATGTTTTATGTTCATGGCCACATTACTTTTACTTAAAAGAGTGTATTAATGCGTCTTAGTTTGTGCATCTTCCAAATGATTCCCAATCCTTCCACTGCCTGGGGAAAAATCAAATTTTATGTCCTTTTTAACATAAGATTATCTTTTTTGCTTTAACATGTTATTGAAGCAGGGGAGAATTTGCAAAAAGCAAATGGGTCAAGGTCAAAGATTATTTAAACCAAATTATTAGATGATCTTTCCTTGCTTCTTTGATCCGTTTCCTTAAAAAGAACACTAAATCTTATGTTGGTTTTCCTGTTTTGCAAGGGTTTTAATGAGTTATCTATTTATAATTTCTGTGTATTGGGGGAAGGTGGGGTGGGTGTTGCTCTATTCTCATCAAATCCAAAAAGAGGTTGTTATTCTTAGAAAAAAAATTTCTTGAATATATGATACCATATTTTACACAATCGTCATCTTATATGTAAGGTTTACTATTTTTTTCTCTCATATAAATTCAGGCAAAGTTATTAAAGAAGTTAGACAGATTCTGAGTCCACAAAGCAGAAAGCAGAGCAAGACAAGATATCAAAAAGGACTTGCAGCCAACAGTACTTCAACCTGAATATTCCCTGAAGATAGGAGTGTTCTGAGTAACATCAGCTTTTTTGTTTTTCTTAAGAGAAATTCAGGGGAGTGATCTTGAACTTTCTGTAATAGAATTTTTATCTCTTAATTTTTCTTAAAACCAAAGATTTTTCCCTTTGGTAAAATTCAGAGGATTTGATGGATCTGTCCACCAGCACACAGGCATGTTCTCTACCGCTCCCTACATTTATACCCTACATATCTAAAAGAAAGAAAGTCATGTCACTATAAAACACTCAATTAACCCCTGGGATCTTTTTATTAATTGATGGGCTTTGAGAGGCGGAGGTGTTCAGACATTGGTTATTACTTGGGTGATGGTTGTTCCAGGTGTGTGGTGCTGACCAGCCAGCTTTTGCAAGGGCTACTCCTGATGAGTCTGTGCTGCCATCGGTGGACTTTCAGAAGTGTAGCCCACGCTGGTTTGGGGGCTTTTAAAAGAGATATCATGAGCTGAGTTGTCTTAGATCTAGTATATGTGATTAAAACTATTTCTGGTGGTTAATTGTCATGGTTATGGGGTAATCCATTGTTTCCTCAGAATGAGGGAACTCTTTTCAGAATCTTCTCTTTTGGTTATCTCTTACCCAAATTCACAGCCAATGATGTTGATCATCTGCAATGTTGAGGTATAATTCACAGAACTTTGATTTGTAGTCTGTCATCATTTCTTCTTGTGTTTGCCTTTGAATCATTGAGAAATTTGGTGTAACATATCTTTACTCTCTTTTCTATTTTTTTATAGGCCTAAACGTTTAGAACTTTTTGTCATTTTATAGTGGTAGAGATGGTATCAAAGGTTTGAGTCTCATTGGGGATTTGATTTGTAGCATTGTACAAAAGAAATACCACGAACAATCACCACAAAGTATGATTAGGAATAGATCAAATCACATGATTAGGTTGAGTTATGATTTTTTTTATATAAACAAAATTATAGTCACCCTTTCCTGAATGTTTATCAGTCTAATGCTTGTTAAAGATAATTAGTGATTAGAATATCCCCAATAAAGTGATACTTTAATAGCATTGATTGCTATTAGGGATCATTATTTGAGTTTTTTTTTTTAGGAATCAGCAAGGGGTAATATGCCAGAAAATTCTTAAATTTTTTTTTGTACTAGAAATAGCTTATGATATCTGAATTATAAAGTTGAAGTGGTGATTGTAGAAAAACATAGACTTAGGCAAGTTGTTATTATTGCTTTAAGAAACACAATGGGTTAAGAGAAAGTGTACGATATCGACTGTTAAAAAGATGACCAAAAGAAGTGTGACCCAAAATATGACTAAGAGTATGCAGAGGAAATGTCCCAAGGATATGAGAGAGTCTTGTTCTGATGTTCTTGGGTAGAAGCTATTTCATGCAGTTGTCTGCTTGCTCTGAAGACATTATGTCACCATTCAACTCTCAAGGACCATCTGCTTCCAGAATTCCTTGGAGAGCCTCAGTTTAAGATGTTCAATTGCTGTATTTTTCCCATTTTTGTCATCTAAGAATTGATGATGTTGTTTTAATTGGGTAACATGCATTTAAAGGTCAATTTCTGCCAATACCATTATGGTAGTTATGAGTACGGGGTGAGTTCTTACCAGTATGGTTGGAGGACAGTCATTCTTTACTGTCTTCTTTTAAAACATTAAATCATTAAGTTTTAGGTCAGTTAGGGGATGATTTGATGATTCACAAAGAACAACTTCCTGTTTATGTTCCTGATAGGACTGAGTATGCTGGGCTATTCCTTTGCAGTATTTATCTAGTTTAACATAGGAATTATATATATTACATATTACTATATATAATAGCATAGGAGTTATATGTGTGTGTATATGTACATGTAGGGAGAGAGAATAAGTGGAGGTATTTTTCAATGACACGAGCCTACTCATGGTCTGTTTAAAGGGAGGAAATACATTAATATTAGTATAAGTTCCTGAGGGAGGAATACCGCAGGGCTACAAAAGCTGAGGATAGTATTTTAGGCCATGAGATTTGAAATGTGTCAGATAATTTAAATAATTTTCATTCAATATTTTACTTATTCATTCCACTTTTGCAAAGGACAGGGAACTTTCTGATCAAGGAAGAAAGACTTAACCAAATCACAAGTAAGTTTCCTACTTATTATCACTCTAGGATAACTTGAAACTCTTTAACTAGAGAACACAAAATATTACCATTTCTAAAATACTCTGAGTGATAAGGTTTCTTTACAAAGAATTACTTCAACCTATCCAGGAAAATAAATGTATTATGACTATGTTTTAATGTAAAAACCCAAGCAGAAACTGGAGGGAAATGTAGCACCTTAGGAAGGTCACGAGGAGGGGCAGAAGGATGAAAGGGCCATGAGAGGGTGGTGTGGTCCATACTTATAATCCACAGATGGAGGCAATGGTATAAAATCCATTTGTAAATGCTGAAAGGATTCCTTAAGCTGTGATTGTAGTCACAGTCCTACCTTTACAGATTCTTCATGAAATTATCTTTCTACTCTATAAAAAGTCGTTGAGTAAGAGCAGCGTGTTTAACATGAAAATCTACTAAATTATTTCCTCTAGCTCACTGTGGACCTTTCTAATGTTTACGATGACAGGTGTGTTGGATAGCATCCAGACATCAAGTAATTCTTACGTATTTTGGCGATTTTCACTGGGGTGCCTCAGGACGTCAAGAACACTTTTTGTTTCCATAGTATTCTGAAGTCTTAAACAAAGCATATCAACTATAAGTGGATATATTTACCATTTTAATTTTTAACAGTTTAACATGCCCTAGGGAAGGCCATAAATTCAGCCATTTCAAATGATTTGCCATCTGGTAAGAGATTGATTCTACAAGGGGATCTGAAGTATTACAAAAAAACCCTGATATTGTCTGTTTTTATTTTTTTCTCTTTTTAATTTTTAAGATAAAACCTATAAAAAAACAATATTGTTAGAATTTTGTATGGAAATGTCTAACACACCTGTTTTGCAAATGGACACGTCTCACATTTCAAAAACATAATCCCAGTCATGAGATTTCCATGCTGTTGAGTTGAAATGACTAGAACATAGTGTTATATTTGCTATGATATACTGGGAGAACCTGGGAAAATCAGTCTCATGTTTTAAGAACTCTTCTCCAATCATCTGCCCTTGTCCAAGAAATCTATTGCTTACAGGGTTTCTCAGAATATAACTTACTATTTGCTTAGATTTTTATGTATAATATGCTGTTATTAATATCTAGAAGGGCTACAATTTGACCAGGTAAAGGAAAATTTTCAGGCACTTCTAAAATTATTCCTCTACAGTTCACTTTACTTGGTTTCTTCCCTTTAAAGCTCAACTCCTTAAGTTTTGTAGTTGTGACTTAGATAACTCTGTTCTTCTGATAAAGGCCCCCAAATGACAGTTACAGTTTGTACCATGAAGAAAGGATTGTTAGAAATTTCCACCACTTGCGTGATTTTTGAATTCCAAGGCATCCGATTGTCTTAATCATATTTTAAAATGTTCTATATTTGTGATATTTTCACATCTTTAGGAGGCCTTGCTGGCTAGGGAGAGACTTTCTTTTTCTAAGGCTAATGAATTTCTAGAGACAATAACCAACTTGTCAGTGATTTCATATACAAACCAATTGATTCAAATCCATATTCCCAACACCTCCTTTTTCTGACTCTTACACACCCAGCCAATATTTCTCATGTCCTAAATCAACCCAAAGCCAGGTAACACCCAAGTTAGGACAGTCATGTGCCCCAAAGCCTGCCAGAATTACTAACCCTGCTGTGCCTGTGCCTTGCCTTCCCACAGACTCCATGAAAAAGTCCCCAGCCTGTGCCTGCTCCTCACTCCTTTCTGCCTCATGACTGACACTAGTGTCCTCTGTGGATCTGCATGGCATGCTGTGCCTTTGGTCCAGGAGAACTGTGAGTAACATTAACCTTTGCTTTCAATGGTACTGACCTTCCTGTGTCAACACTCAGTTACCTTTATAGCTGAAGACCTGGGCACAAATCACTGATACTTGAAATCATCATTGATCAAGGTTGATGGTAGGTGCAGAGGCATCCAGGCCAACAAGAAAATGCCATGTTCTTTTACACTTTGGTTTTGTTCTGTTTTAACTTGAGGTTTTGGAAGAAAATGAAACATGGAAGCTGGGTGTTGATGCTTCTTTTGGCATAGCACCTTGAGAACGATTTTGGAAAGTTGTCCCCTGTTTCTTAGACAGTATGAGACGCCGGTCCTTCCAGTAGCCCTTGTGCTGTTAACATACAGAATTGCTGCTAATTCTGGAAGAACTGGCCTCCTGTTAGTCTTATCTTCTTTATGGGATCCAGGTTTGTTTTGTTTTGTTTTGTTTTAATATAGAAGTATAGAAGGAAATACATTTTTTTCCTTAGCTGGCTTACTTTCTAGGACTTTTTTGTTTTTTACTGCGGTAAAGTAGACATGAAATAAAATTTATCATCTTAACCTTTTTAGAATGTTAAGTTGGCATTAAGTACATTCACACTGTTGTGCAACCATCACCACTATGCATCTCCAGAATTGTTTCATCATCCCAAACTGAAACTCGGTGCCTATTAATAACTCCCATTCCTTCCTGGTGCACTGGTAACCACTGTTAAACTTTCTGTCTCTATGAATTTGAGTAACTCATATAAATTGAATCAGACAATATTAATTCTTTTGTGTCTGGTTTATTTCACTTAGAATAATGTTTTCAAGGTTCATCCATGTTGTAGCATGTATCAGAATTTCATTCCTTTTTAAGGCTGAATAATATTCCATTGTACTAATATGTATATACCACATTTTGCTTATTGAATTACCTGTCAGTGAAACTTTCAGTTGTTTCTACCTTTTGACTGTCGTGAATAATGCTGCTATCGACTTTGGTGTACAATTATCTGCTCAAATATCTGCTTTCAATTCTTTTGTGTTATATAACTAGAAGTAGAATTGTTGAATCATATAGTAAATCTGTGTTTAAAATCTTGAAGAACTACCACCCTGTCTCCTCAGTAACTGCATGTTTTACATTCACCAGCAATGTACAGGGGTTCCAATTTCTCCACATCCTGGATACACAACTGTTGTTTTCTATTTTGGGGAAAATTCTATTTTAATGAGTATGAAGTGGTAACACATTATAGTTTTAGTTTGCATTTCCCTAATGACTGGTGATACTGAGCTTCTTTTCATGAGCTTATTGGCCTTTTGTTTATCTTCTTTGGAGAAATGTTTATTTAAATCCTTTGCTCATTTTCAGACTGGGTTGTTTGTTATTTTGTTGTTGAGTTTTATAAATTCTTATATATTCTTAATAGTAGTCCTTTACCAGATATGTAATTTACAAATACTTTTTAGGGCTTTTTGAAAATGTCCATCCATATTTTCAAAATCTTCTAAATTGGGAATCTCCAATTGCATTTTTAAGTCCTCTTTTTCATCTTTGACCCAATTTTAAAGAGGAACAAGTCTCTCTTTACATCAGCTCTTTGTATACCGCAGAACATTGTTTGAGATATTTCTGGTCTATTTAAAAAATATAATCATCTTTATTTTGATTCATTTTCATTTTGTTTATAAGTTCACGTATTTGTCCAGTTTCAACTTAAGGGAACAGCTTCATAATGGCCTTAGATAATACATTTCTTTTAAAAACTCACTCTTAAAGCCATTTTCTAATTTATGCACTGGCAGATTATTTAAATCTTCTCCTGGCATTTCCTACTGTGCCGCTTTAACCATTTTCCCCCATTTTTCCCATTACTGTTTTGCTAGCATAAGGCATAGAAATAAAGGCAGATAAAGTCCAAATTAAAAATCATTCCTTCCGAAACAGCAATTCCCAGTGAGTGGTGACATTATGAGTGTTACGGCAGCATGGTGATCATGGCACCTGCCAGTTGCAGGTCTACAGTTGCACTGCATATTCATGTTTGCCAACCCTGTTAAATGTTATTTCCAATCACCTTTGATTCATCACTGTAACTAGAATGTTTCACAGTTTAAACAAAGATGAATTATAGAAGTGCAATTCCTTAACTTTTCTCATTAAACATGCTGCAGAATAGATTCAAATATTCAAGTAGTTTGCACAGGTTAGATATTACATTTTGGCATCCTTAAGTTTTTGTTTTGAAACAATCACAGATTGTAGACATTGGATGAGGACGAGAACTTGACCTCTGGAAATAGAATTCTATAATAGTAACAGCATTAAAAATACATCTCATTAGAATATTCATATGATCCAATTTTTATTCTGCTACTGCTCAATATGATAGCTCAATTTTGTCACTTAATATTTTATTCCTGTAGTTTTCCTTTCCAATTTTGCAAAAGAATGCCCATGAACAATGTACTTATTTAGAGCATTCACCAAAGTGTGTCAAAGTCTGGAAACACAGTCTTATCTAACTGTGCTTTGAGCAAAGTTTTAACCGATCACTTACCCGAATGGATTTTACTGCAAACATTAGTACTTGGGTCATAAACTCCTGCCCACCAGTGCCATTTGGACTTCAGAAGGCTTTTCTTTGGTCAGCACTGTGAGTTGTAATAGAGTTTGAATGCCTGAATTTGTATGTGTTTGGATACAGGGCTCTGCACTTTGTATCTTCTTGTACTCAGGTAACTCACACATTCAGGTTACCTGCCTGGCGCTGGGGATATTTATTTTATGCCCCTGTTACAAAAGTTGATTTAAATATTTTGAGAGAAAGACAGTCTCAGAGGGAGCATTTTCAACATCTATGCAAGTCAAGTCTCTAGCAGAGTTGGAATTAGAGACTTTGGTCTCAAGATACTTCTCAAGGTTTAAATTCCAGGCAACAACAATGGGAGTTTGGGAGGCAGGGACTTGGAGATGTTCAGAGCTTGGCTCTGGGGTCAGATGACCTGACTGGGATCACTGACCCCACTACCCACCCTGTGTGGGTCACACACTTCACATGAACTGCAATGCCTCAGATCCTTCCTCTGTAAAATCAGTTGTGACATCATCATTGCTGGGATTAGCTGAAATGGTGCATATGAAGTGCCATATAGTAATATTCTTGCAATATTGTCAATAATAATAAAAATGAAATTATTGAATTTTTAAATAAAATATAAGATGAATGAATGAAGGTGACTAAATAATTAAGGTCCCAGGGGACAATGTCCCATTAGAGTTATATTAATAGAAAACAATTTTTGTTTTCTATTTTATCTGATTTTATGATGGTCCTTATTGACAGCCTTTTCTTAAATTCATTTCATTTTGCACAGTATTGATTTTCTTAGTAAATCATTCATGGATACTCTGTCTGGTTTATGTTCCCAGTTTATTGGTTTGCAGTGCGGGTTAACTTTACAATGGATTTATATTTCTCCTCTAAGATCCCACGGGCCAAACTTTCTAACTTGTTGTCCAAGTGGGAGCCACAGGAATGGACAGTGGCTTTCACAGCAGACCGGGTTCTCTAATATTTCCCTTCATCTTTCGGGCTTGTCACTGTACTCTGGAAGAAATTGGTTTGGGCTCTTTAAAAGGTTTCCTATAAAGCTCTGTGAATTTTTTGCCAAGTCCCCTGTGATTGTGAAAGTGTGTACAAATTGATTATTTGGTGATTTATTCTGTTATTTTTATATGTTGGATTTGACTATTTATTCCCAGACTTTCTGAAAAATTTCATTTTAGCCATATTTTTCTCTTATTAAAAAATGCATATTTTTCTATGCTTTTGTAATCTCATTGATCTTACCTCCTTTTTCAAAGATAATTAATTTCTGGAGACCTCACAAATATGTCTTTATTGCCACAATTCTTGGCACACCATCACTAGATGTTCCCTTGGGGCTCATTGAAATTCCTCAAGTACCATGTGTGGGTGAAACACTGATACACACGTTCCAGAGGATGCTCTAAGTGAAGCCATTTCCACCCTAAAATATGTTGTGTACACCCATGTCAAAGTGACCTCCCAGCTCAAAATAATCCGTATGACCAAAATAATCTCTGACCCCTGACTAGCCACATGACACCCCTGCAACACCAGCCACCACCATAGGAAAGACCAAAGAACAAGTTGGTTATTACTTAATCTGACTACAACATTTTCTACCCCTTAAAACCCCAAAGAAAAGCAAGAGAAAACAAAATAAATCATTGCATGTGATTTTAATCGTTGGATCTGTGAATAGTAGCATCAATTGAATGTTGATAATTGACAATGATAATTTAGTTAACTGGTTCCTAACAATCTGACACAAAACAAGTTAGATAGAAGTGAACTTTTGCAGTGTGGACTGTAAATCAGCTTTTGCTTTTGAACTTGAGAGGTGCTAAGTGCTAAAGGACAGAAATGTGCTCCAAGGGAAGAATGTCTAGTTAAAAAGAGATGCTGTGAGAAATGGCAGTATATTTGAAGCAATTAACAGGAATTTCAGGTTTGTTTTTCCTTCTTTCCTAAATCAGGCCTGAGAAAGATGCAAGGGAGCCCATTTTATCAAATTGAAGTTCTGAAACATGATGGAAATAATAATTTTGCAAAATTAGTGAAGGAATAAAAGACCTCGATATCTGTTTCCAGGTGTGTAAATTCACTTGCTCCCAATTTATGTTACTAAATTACCTTCTGAAGATTAAGACCGGCTATTTGTGTATGGAATAAGGACTATGCATATAAACAGGTGATTTTATTGTCAACATGAAACATGGCTAGTGAGTCCCAGGAGTTATCAGGGTTTCTAAATGGGTATGTTAAAGACAGAATAAATTGGCTGTATTTTAAAGTGACTGTATGAAAGGGCATGCTGAGAAAGCTGAGTTTATGCTCACGGTGGAATGTAAAAGAGGGAGAGGGCTTTCCAGTGGCCTCAGTGGGAGAGAAAGTGCTTCCTGTAGGATATCTCTGTAGCAGCTGAGGGATAGAATATAGGCATGAGCTGACCTGATTGTATCAGGACTGTTATGAGAAAGAAAGATTCTATGTATTTTCATGGGTAGGAAATCAGCTTATTTTTCTGAGGCAAAACAATTGAAAATGACCTGAGAATGTCTACCAACTACCTATCTAAAAATACCAATTTATTTTACATCGATAATGACTGCTAAAATGAGATGCAAGGAAGAGAAAGTGAAAAAATTTATACATATATATAAAAATATGTGTGTATGTGTGTGTGTATATATATATATGGAGAGAGACAGAGAAGTGTATAATCAGCTTTAATGAAAGTCCACTGATTTAAATGTTAATCATGTCTTACTAACACATATAAAAAATACTTTCACAGCAACATCTAAAGTGGTGTTTGATGCAAAACTGGGTATCATAGTGTTTTAAGAGCCCCCAGCTAAACTGAAGTTCCAGTATCACAGGGAGAGAGCCTCTAAGTTATCTCTGGCCACTGGCTTATGCCATCTGGGTGTGTTGGAAAACTGGAAACTGTGTCAAGGATGACTGAGCCCTACTTCTAGTATGAGAAAATTAATTTTGTATTCAAAATAGACACTGAGGCAAAATAAAATTATAAGAATGTACTACACATAGCCTAGCCTAGTTGACACAAAAGATTCACCATCAGAGGGGAGGGATGGCAGATAGAGGTACCCCCCTGACCTTGTGTGTCAGACCCTTGATCCAGCCATGCCTGAAGGTTTCTGCTCTGGGAACAATTAAATTCTCATTTTACATTAAGCTAATTTGAGCTGCATTTCTACCTGGGGAATAATCCTTTCAACTACATTCAGTAAGCATCACTTGTCCGTGTTTCCTCTGAAGAGCCATCTTTTCAGTATACATGGACCATCCCTGTTGTGGAGAAGAGGAACAGGTGAAGTGCAACTACAACAATGACCAAAAAAATGTGCACACATACACAAACACAAGTGATCCAGCCATCAAAAATCTGTTTTTGCAGTGGTCTACATAGCTGATTTTAAAGTCATGATTTGGAAACACGGAGTTGTACTCCTTTTAAATATGAAATAAATGTGCTCACTTTCTCTTCATTGCATCTCATTTCAGTGCTTATCATCAATACAAAACAACCAAATGTGACCACAGGCACTTGTTAGAAGCTAAAACAGAGCTAGACAGATATAAAGTAGTCATTGTCTATACATATTTCTTTTAAATTCAGCCTGAATGCATTTAACCTTTCATGTTTCATGCACACATACACAAACACACTTTTACACACAAATCAGAAGAGAAATTTCTCATACTTTCTATGATATAATAGTTTCAACATATTTTACTACATACTATGACTTCAAGTTTATATTTAAAAAAAGAGCTGTTAGAGGAAAATAGCCAATTTTTCTCCCTGTTCTCTTTTTAGGGAAATCAAAGAAGAAATGATCAAAAATCTTTAAGAATTTTTGTATTTATAACAAAATTAGAAAGAACAAGCATTCTTAGTAGCTATATTTATTGTCAAGCAGCTAGCCTAAGTGATTTTTCTATTTTTCCTTCTTATAGGAAAATTGCAGGGAAGGATCAGTGAATATTGATAATTGAGGCATGAAATGGAAGCCATTTTTACCTGAATTCTCCATTTTGGCAATTATCATCTTTGACAATAACTCCATGATTATAAAATTTTCTTCTCAATTTGGTCTAGGTAATCAGACTTTATGAGAAGTCAATATGATTTGATCTGTATAAACATAAACCTTTATAAATGTTTCATATCTTAAATCATCAAACGAATATTTTATGAATGTTGTATATGCGACAGTCACAGAGGAACTAATCAGAATGGTTTCTGTATTCAAGTGAGTTAAACAATTTTTGCCATTTTGAAAACTTCATGATGTGACATGAATGATCTCTTGACCTTTGACCTTCGGTTTTCCTTTAGATCCCCCTCTGTTCTAAAATCCCTGTGTGAGGGGTGAGGAGGCAGAATGTGGAACTGTAAAATGGGGGTTTGGTTTTCACCCTGGAATCACAAACCCAAACCCTGTTCACAGGAAAGACATGCAAAATAGGAAAATTAAGAGTTGAAGTAGACAAATGGCTGATGAACAAAAATAATGAAATGCATGTCTCACTTTGGAAATGTTGCTGGTGTGAGTGTTTAAAGGACAGAAGTCACACTTCTTACATGGTTAACACTGCCTGAAGATTTGCTGAACTATTTACCATAGAAACTACGAAGAATACTATGGCATTCGTATTTTTAAAGTAAGGTCACAGGCAATATAACATTTTGCGACAGCATGAGCTCCATTTTTCTCTACTTAGTTGAGGAAAGTAAGCCCATTGTGAAAGTCACCGCATGTTGCCTACCTGATATTCATCTCTACATTTTTTCTTATTAACACAAGTCTTTTGGGGGTTGGAAAAAATGTTCCCAACTAACAATCCTCAGCTATCCTGCTGGCGTGAGCCCGGGAGAGTCTGAGGCACACACGTTGACAGTGAGGTGTTCACGCCCAGACGGAGCTCATGGGAAGAAAACTCTTCTTCACTTGCCTTTCTGCTTGTTTGGAACGAGGACCAGCGGCCGTCCTGTGACTCTGAGTCTGGAAGCCACATGCTGCAGTGCAAAGTCAGAAGACCCTGAGTCCCTGTGCAGCAGCACTTCACCCTTGGACTTAACTATTTGAGGAAAATAAACCCTAATGTGTTCGTGTTAATGTTAGGGGACTTTGGAGCAAACAACAGTGATGTGCCTGCTTGTGCATAACCCTTCTGGGGAACTGGAAGAGATATTCGCTGGGAGCTGGTTAGGGTTCCAAAAGACACAGTCCCAACTGCTATAATCCTGAATGCTGAAATCCTCAAAGATCAAAATCCCAAAAATACAATTCTGAAAAAAATTATTAAAAAATTTTAAAAGATATTTATTTACATTTTTAAAAGAGCACTTATTTGAGAAACATAACACGACAGAGCACTTCATGGGCCACTTTACACAATAAACTAGGCAATAATAACATATGTATTTTTGCAAGCATGAACACTCAGGTATGCTAACAATAATCATGTAGGTATAATTAATAGTTATGAGCAGAAAACCAAATCCATGAAGAAATAGGTCAAAACCCAAAATGTATCACTGCATATCAGTATGATTGGTAAGTAACCCAACTTTACAACAGTGGTTATATGAAATACTGTGATGGACAATGTAAGTCTTTTGATGAGACCCATCAAAAACTGTGATGGATTCTCACAGCATGTGAAGTTGCCCCAAGAGCCAAGATCTGGAGAAATTTTATCTTTCACAAATGCAGATGTATAAAAGGGACATCTTTTCATTTATTGAGAGAGTTTCAACATTTTTACATACATGCACAACGCTTATACACAATGTCAACATTGTGATATTTGATATTTATTTGATATTTTGTATATATATATGTATACTGACAATAATTCATAACTGATATATTCCATTAGTAAACAAAACTTTTTCAAAGGTTCATATCACTTTTTAGACTGTTTACAAACCAACAAGAAGTTAACATAATAAGGAAATGAGCCAAGGACAAAAATGCAATCCCAAAATAAACAAGCGCCAATAGCCACCTTGAAAAAAACATCACACATGATTGAGATTTGAAAATGCAAAATCCCACTTCTCAGTCACCAAATTGGCCAAGACAAAGGAGAACAAAAACATTCCAATGTTATCAAATCCAGTCCTTTTATAAACCCCCAGCAGAATTACAAAAACAAAAAAACACATATTTTCAGAGATAATTGCCAAAGTGTTTTAAAAGCATTAAAAATCTGCTTCACATTTACCCCATTGATGAATCCATGAGGGATGGCAGGTAGAACAGGAAGGCGCTATTAGTCCCGTTTGAATGGCAGCCCTTGCTTGGTCGTTGGCTCCAAACTTTGGGTGGAACACGGTGCCCTTGGGAGAGAAGGATGGAGTTTGGGGTAAGGTGAGAGTGAAAACATTCCTTGGGTCTAGCTACAGCAAGTCGCTTTTGTCTTACATACGCAGTTTGAACTGCAGGCTGGGAGAAGAGAGGCGGATGAGTTGGGGAGTGGTGAGCAGGAAATGGAGAGAACATGTGCAGGTGAGTTTTCAGAATGTTTTTTGATGGGAAATAAGAGACACATGGATAACGGGAGGAATTGTTTTTAAGATACTAGAAAAGTTATTTTTCTTGAAGACAGGAGATTCTTGAGCATTTTAAAATGCTGGTGAGGAGACAAAGAGGGTGAGCATGAATGGAGAGCAGCAAGAAGACACCTGCTAGGTCAGGGCTGCTGAGAAACGAGGGGGTGGTGGGTGGGTGAGACCCGGGGCACCTGGGCGGGGGGAGCTGGGCTTATGTCAGAGGTACCTGCTTCCAACTCACAGGAGGGAAGCAAGATACCACAGATGGAGACAAAAGTGTGTGCAACCGGTGAAAACCTCTGAGACGGATTCTGTTGTGCTTAAACACCCAGAGGTGGTGGAAACCAGGGCTTCTGTAGCTATGGAGGTGGAATTTGAGGACAATGGGAAATATTTGTAAGAAGCCACAGAGAATGGGTGAGTGAGTTGGTCATACTTTAGAGATTTGAATTGGAAGGGAATGAATTCTAATTTCATTCTGAGATGCAATTTTAATCTAAAGAGGTCTTCTCTTCTCCTGCATACTTGTCATCTTTACTGTAATTTATTTTTAAAAATTCAGATTTTTAGTAATGATTTTGAATGAAGATAGAAACTCCCCTCTGAATATAATACTGCTTCTGTGACTACTGGTTATATCTTAAAGCCCAGGGGTTTCATAAGACAAATACATAAGAAATAAAAACTGAACAAAAGAACAAACAATAATATAGTTCAATCCCTAGTTTTGATTTGGAGAAAAAGTTTTGTAGCTATTTTTATTCCACATTGTTTCATATTAAAAAATCACAGTGAGAGAATGTCTAAAAAAATAAGGAACCACTAACTTTATAAAAGTATTACTCATAATAGTTTAATGCAAAGTATCGGAACTTCCATATATTCACTATTTTACATTTTACCAGAAATGATCTCAGCGGTTGGTTTCTGCTCTGTTAATACAGCTGCTAATGAGTTAAGTGAACTCATTTTAACCAAGTATTGTTGATACATTTCTTGGATATTGTTCTGGGGGAGTAAATTTATAAGTGAGTAATGCTCATATTGTTGTAAGTGTGAATTATTCTAATTTATAAATTTAGTTCTGAGACTTTTTCTTAACATATGCCAAATGTATTCTAATTTAGGGGTTTCATAAACACAGCTCTAAGCCACTCAAGTGGGGGGTTCCTCCATGCAAGCTCACACTCACGCAATCCCACACAGATCCCAGTGTTTCCCGTTCACTTTCTCCCTTCTTCCCTCCAGCCCCCAAGTAAAATGTAAAATATCAATGTCGGCAAAGCATAGGCAAACTTGCCAGCAAGAGTTTAACAAAAGAGAGTTTTGGTTCAGCAGAGTTACCAGCCTGGTAGAAATCCTGATGCCTTTTGGAAAAGTCAGAGTCCATGGCTTGGAAGTAAATCATAAATTTAATCTGATCAGGGCTTGTCAGGTAGAGGCTGAGCTTTATTCCATTTCCATTAGTTCATTAAATATGAAATGTCTGATTTTGAATCAAAAGTTTCTTTTCTCTCAAACAAGAAGGAGTACAATTAATCAAAATATGTGCCTAAACTATCAACACAATGTTGCCATCTTAGTGGTAGCTTGCTTATACCAGCTGCAAAGAAGCCTGTAGAACGAGTGGTAATGAAATTGCCAAAGGTGTTTTCCACAGCTTGTTGAGAATTGAATATTTTTCCTTGCAAGGACGGTCCAAAGCCTGGGAGAAGTGGTAGTCAGTTGGTGGAAGGTCTAGTGAATACGGTGGATGACAGGGAGTTTCCAAGTCCAGCCTCTGTATTTTGAGCATTGTTTGTGTGACATGTTGTCCAGTGTTGTCTTGCAAGAGGATTGGCCTGTCTCTATTGACCAATATCAGCACTTAACTGCAAGCATACTCATCATTTCATCCAGTTGGTTGCAGTAGACATCCACTGTAATTGACTGACTAGGTTTCATGAAGCTGTAGTAGATAATACCAGCCGTGGGCCACCAGACAGACACCATTAGCTTTTTATGATGAATACTGGGTTTTGGACTGACTGTGTTTTGGCATTTCATCTTCATCCTACTATTGTGCGGAATGCTTGCAGTTGTCAAAAAGAATCCATTTTTCATCACACATAACAACACAGTGTAGAAGTGGTTGGCTTTTATGTTGTGACAGCAAAGAAAGGCAAGCTTCGAGATGATTTCTCTTCTGACGCTCATTTAATTCACGTCTAACCCATCTATCCAGCTTCTTTACTTTTCCAATTTGTTCCAAATGGTCCAATATTGTTGGAATAGTAACATCAAAGCTTGCTGCTAATTCACATGCAGGTTGAGATGGATTCGCTTCCACTACAGTGTTCGGTTCATCATTATCCACCTTGATCTCAGGTTGCCCATGTGGCTCGTTTTTGAGATTAAAATCACCAGAATGAAACTTTTCAAACCATCGACATACTGTGCCTCATTAGCCACATCCTTTCCAAACACTTCATTGATATTTCAAAGTTTGCACTGCATTGGTTCCACAATGGAACTCATATTCAAAAATAACACAAATTTTTGACTTATCTATGGTTTCACAAAAATTGCTCTAAAAAAATTTGAAAGATAATCACAAGCCAAATGTGCATTTGCAAGACTGAGGATGTACCTTCATAATAAAAATAAAACAAGAAGTGTTAAAGTGAAATGTCAGAAATATCAACTGTTTAACTTAGTACTTAAGGGAATCAGACATTTCATACTTAATAACCTAATATTTGCTCATATATGTAGACTGTAGTCATTTAGGGTTACCACTGAATGCCTGGGTTAATTACCAGGCTGCCTCTCCTTTGCTGGGATCTGAAGTCCATTTTCGGTCTCTCTAGTGGGATTAGACCTCTGGAAGCTATGCTCATCTTCCTCATCTCTCAGCTTCAGCTTCCTTATCGGCTTCTGAGACACTGGGAACTGGCCTTTTAATCTACAAGTGGCTTAAGGGGAAAATCGTGCTTATTGGCAAATTTACGTCGCTGTACTTCCTTACTCTGGAATTTTAGCTTCTATTGTCTTGGAAATTCTGCAGAAACTTCAACCATATATTTTCTTATTTTGTCCAATGTTTCTAGGTTCTCTTGGTGGGAGATTGGATTGCATCAAAGTAATATACCATGTTAAGAAGAGTGAAAATCCACCGATAACTTGTTGGAAACCTAGGCAAGTCAACACAACATCATATAATAAAATTAGGTACAACTATCATTCAAATAAATGCATGGTTATCATGTACCTTCTCTCCTTAATCTGAAAGAATTTACGTTAATCTCCTTCCTTGGTGCACTGTGGGTCAGTGCACAGTCAGGGGGAGGGAGGAGGCTCATGTGGCTGTGAAAAGAGACCAGAACTGGGAGTCAGACCCCGCGGCCTGAATCTGACTCTGCTAGTTTTAGGCTCCAAGACCTCTAGGAGATTACATAACTTTTCTGTCTGATCTTCTTCATTGTGCAAAGCAACCAATAACTACCGTGCCTTCCCCACAGCATTGGTTTGTGGATAAAATAAAAATGATAGATTGATATGAGGCTTATTAAACTTTCTAGAATTACAGAAAGGATATTTATAACTTTAATTTGTATCTTTGGTAGACTTACAACTCTATTAGAAGACAAATTGCATATGGTTTCTCCTTATTACTGTGTTGCATGTACAGCAGAGAGGACAGAAAGAACTATGAGAGGAAACAAAATCAGATTTATTTCCTGGGTAATTTTATATTATCTATAGAACCAAGGCTACTTAACATGTCCTATTTTTACCCTCAATATTTGAAGTTACATTAATTTTAACAGCTCAGAATAAGATAACCACAGTTGGCCCCATTGACCCCAAGCACGGTAGCTTAAGGTTCAGTTTGTTCTATAAATCTAGCCAATCTGAAAACATCTAAGAGAAGTTAAATAATTTATAATCTGTTTATTCTTCTCCAAGGAAGGGGAAGGGCTTGGTGTTTCAAAAAGCCATGGGTTAAAGCTCTTAGGAATTTGGAAACATCCTTCCCCTGCACCTTAGGGGGCTTTGTGAGATTTGTAAAAGTAGGAAATAACCAATCTCCATGGCATTGGATGATTCTTAATTATTTAGTGCTTTGGCCACATTTCAAGATCTTAAGGCACATGAGGCTAATATAAAACTTTATTAGTGTTGCTGTTACTATCAATGTATTTCTTATAAATTGCTGATAGGCAGCATGTTCAATACTAGCGAAAGCAAAAGAGGTGCACCTGTTATTGATGCCGTGGAGCAAACTGTGATGTATTTTATATGTGCCTAGGTGAATGAAAGACGCAGCACAGAAGGAATCAATCACTAGATAAGTTGAAAAGCAAAGAGTATAGGAAAACATTTACTGTGGGAAAATCGCTGAGAGGATAAGGAATTGCAGACGGCTTGAGTACCTCATGTGAGACAGCATGTGTCCTCCCTCCCTGCCCAGCTCCCAGCAAGGCAGGGCCATGAGGGCAGGTAGAGCAGGAGCAGAGATAATGTCATGCTTGTTGGTAATGCAGAGGAGATGACAAGCTTAAATATGGTGATGACTGAAACACAAAGACATTTCTTTCAGATGCTACTGGCTCTCCAGTTTATTGTAAAACTCTCTACGATTTTATTTATGTATCTATAGCGAAAAGTTCTCTTTCTTCACTCCCTTCCTTGGCAAACTAGTCAAAATGCTATTTTTATTGTAGCAAAGTTACATAGCAATATCATCCTGCATATTTTTAAAATAGTTATAAAAACCTGCCATTTCTTATACATCACATAAAAGCAAATTTTAAAAAATGAAATAGGATGAAAATATAAGTGGAGGTATGGGTAAAATAATTATGGCATACTTAATATATTGAAGGGATTAACATATAAATACCTCTATAAAATGCATATGTAGGGAAACTTTAGAAAAGTAGAAGTGGCAAATAAAAATATGTGATATTTCCCCCGAAGTATAATAACAAAACTTTATAATGATAAAAATCATGATGAAATTATGATGGAAATTCAGCGTTTTGAAAAATGAAATGCTAATATTGAGTAAAGCAGTAGAAACAGTTTCTTTCAACATTACCCAATGCCTTGCTTTTATTTTTGAAAAATTGCTCAAATTTTCTTATTTTTTCTATGAGAAAAAGGGAGACAGATCCAAACATTTCAAACCATATTTGCAAATAATTTTCAAAAGCCATTAGTCTAGCAAAAGTGTTCATTAAAAAAGATTCATGTTATTTTCTGCAACTTATAACCTCTCCTTCTCCACTCAGGGAGGTGGCCACACTGTCTGTGATCACTTAAGCAGCCATACTTGACCATTTTACCTGCAAGGTATATCTTGAATCCACCTACCTCCTTCCATCCCTCTAGGTCCGGTCTTCTGCCCACATATCCAAGTGGCTGGAATGCTGTTTTCCTCCCTCACATCCCAGTACTGAGATGCTGTCCTTCCTTCTTCCCCTCATCCCAGTAGTGGGATGCTGTCCTCCCTCCTCCCTCTCACACCAGTAGTGGGATGCTGTCCTCCTCCCTCACGCCCAGTGGTCCGGGTGCTGTCCTCACTGATCCACCTGTTTCTACCTGCTCCCGTCCTGTGTGCTCTGTGCAAAGCAGCCAGAGTGACCTTCTTACACTGTTTCTGGGTCCTCCCACTCACCTGCTGAAAGCCCTTCACGGGTTCCATTGCCTGTGAGTTAAAATGAACAGTCCCTCGTGTGCCCCTGTGGCCCTGCATGACTGGAGCCCTGCGGTCTTCCTGCCCCCAACTCCTGACCATCCCCAACTTTGCTCTACAGTGTCCAGCTGCAGTGGCCTCTTATCTGAGGATATTGGCATGTGCTGCCCCGTCTCCTGAACTAACGTCCCCCCCTTCAACTCCCTCACTTCCATCGCTCCTGTCCATCACAGCTTATGAATCACCTTGGAGAGGGTCTCCTTAGCAACAGTCTGAATCTGTCCTCACCACAGGTATTCTTTTTAATAGCTGCATATTGTTTTCATTTATATGACTTCCACAGCTTATAGTTAAATATTTATTTGTTCTCTTGTTTTTTTCATGTCTGGATTTTCTGAAGGCAAAATATTTTTTTTACTTTATAAAGGTGGACACCCCGCCTATCACCCCACCTATCACAGAGTCCAGAATAGAGTTTGATAAATAATTATCTGAAAGAATACATGTCATGGAGTTTTTTTCCTTTGGGTAGATGCCCAGTAATGCGATTGCTGGATCAAATGATAGTTCTATTTGTAGCTCTTTGAGGTATCTCCATATTAGTTTCCACAGAGGTTTTATTAGTTTGCAGTCCCACCAGCAGTGTAGGAGGGCTCCTATTTCTCAGCATCCATGCCAACATTTGAATTTTATGAGCATCTTTGTGAAAAAGCAGAAACGAATAATTATACCCATTTTACAGATGCCTAACAACCATTTTTTTTTCTGTTTATCTGCAGTAATTTCTTTTAGAGCCATGACCTGTTTTTTATTATATACTGGTCATTGTTTAATTCATCCTTTGCTCTTAGCACCAGTATAATATTCTAAGTCGCTTAATAAATAAGAAAGTGGGATTGCCCATGCAGCCTCTACAATGTCCGGGATCCAGGAAGTCTATGACATTCCAAAAAGAACAAAACAAAACGATAAGAGAAACAATAAGATAATGATTTCCTGCCAAGCACTCTGAATACTACATCACACTGAGTTCTTTCAACTATGCACAAAGGTAGGAATATTCTTTCTGTAGAGGTGAAAAACCATGAGGCTTAGAGGAATTACAGAATTTCCTATAGCCACGTAAATAATATATGTAAAAGTTAGAAGTTGACTCCAACTGCCTGTGACTTAGTCCAAATCGTCTGCTTGTTCCAATATGAGATATAATGTTAGTCCTGTGATAGTAACATTTGATGCCTCCAAATCACTTAATTGGAATAAATGTATTTACACTGAATCAAAGAATGTTTGTATCACACAAAACATTCCATTTCCATATGTACTATGCCACTATATATTTTAGCAGCACCTACTAATGGTTTCTGCATATTAAATATGGGTGATAATATTTTACTTAAGTGAAGATCAGTTCTGAGGCGATATCAAATAAGCTTGAAATAAGGCAACCAGACAATGCCTTCAGTTGAGTTATTTTTCTTTTTGTATAGGTACAAAAGTTGGCATCCAAAAGACTTCCTATTTTATCAGAGCCTGGATGTGAACTCATAGTTTTGTAACCTAACAAAAGTTCAAAAAAGTCTGCTTCCTGAAAGTTTACATAAACCTAAAAGTTTATTACTCATTTAAAGTTTCATTTGTTACTGATCTCATTTGTCATTATATTGAACTTGTATAAAAAGAATGACATGACTATTCAGATATTTCTCCACATTAACTAAAGAAGAAATATAGTGCATTACAATATTTTAATCATTTTTCGTATGGCACTTTTAAATAGCCAGGAAACTAATAACAGGATGGTCACGTTTTTTTTCTGTATTATCTGATGATACTCCACGTTACTAAGAAAATTGTCTCAACTCAATTCAGGAAATAGTTCTTAGGATATCATCTTTATGTCAAGTACTGTGTTAGCCATGTTCATATGCAACAAAGAAACAAATTATAACAAATAATTCTGTAACAAAGGAACCACAGAGTGTAAGGATGTATCAGCAGGAGACAATACTGATTCCAGCTGTGACTGAGACTTCCAGAGAGAAGACTTTTCCTGAGAGAAATAAACTCATTTATTTATTTATGTATTGACTTATTTGAAATACTTAACTGACAAGTAAAACTTAAATACATTCAAATGTGATGATTCAACATATACATTGTGCAATGATGACCACATTCAAACTAGTTAACACAGCTATTTTCACCTATGCTGTATATTATATCCTCAGAACTTGTTCATCTTAAAACTCAAAATTTGTACCCTTTGTACAACATCTTCCCATTTCCCCAAACCCCTATAATGAGATATCGCCTCACACCAGTTAGGATGGCTATTATGAAGAAGACAAGAGATAAAAGGTGTGGATGTGGAGAAAATGGAATCCTTGCACACTGTTGGTGCAAATGTAAATTAGTACAGTCATTATGGAGAACAGCATGGGGACTCCTCAAAAAATTAAAATTAGAACTACCATGGGATCCGGCACCCAACCTCTGAGTATATATCCAGAGGAAATTAAATCAGTATATTGAAGAGATGCCTGCACCCCCATGTTTATTACAACATTATTCACAAGAGCCAAGATATGGAATCAACCTAAGTGTCCACTGACAGATGAATGGATAATGTAGTTGTGTTATGTATACACAGAAGGAGACACTATTCAGCTTTAAAAAAGAAGGAAATGCTGTTATTTGCAGCAACATAGATGAACCTACAGGACATGATTCTAAGTGAAATAATCCAGGCACAGAAAGCCTGTCCCATTTTAACTGGATGGAACCAGGGTGTGGAAGGGCATGAGCCCAGGAATGGGGACAGCCAAGCAGGGGAATTTACTAAGTCTGCTCATACAATGGTGGGATCTCAGGCTGGAGAAAGAACCAGAGACCAGACTGTGCCTGGAGAGTCCTGCTGAGAATTTTCAAACATCTTCGCATTTGAGAACCACTGCTCTTCTCAGTACAGCTTTTGTTTTTGTTCACTCTGGGCACCAAAATGCTGCAGGCAGAGAGTGTTTATTAAGTTTCACTTTATTTGGGGTTCTCTTGTCAGGACACTGCATGCATATTCATTGCCCTAAGACCCCTATGAATTCAGTACTGTTATTATTCCAACATTAAAGATGAGCAAACTGGCAGTTGGCACAACGTGTCTAAATCACAGAATGGTTATTCATTGGCAAAGCCAGGACTCACACCAATGTGTCCCTTATCCCTGCGTCAGTGCTTTCGGCTGCCGTGATGCTATGTTCCTGGTCAGCCCCGCTTCCCCTGGGCCAGCCTGGACCCACATCAGACAGTGAGGACTGGTTTTCTCAGGCACAGTTTACAGTGTGCCAGTTCGATTATATTCATATCAAAATGGCTCCATATGAAAAATACTGCTGGTGATGATACTGATTTCTAGTCCCTCTTCACTTAAGTGCTGGTTAAAACCCTTAGCCTAATTGAAGACGATTATCTTTATTCTGATTGGCCTGACCAGGATTTATTTTTCACTTCTCTTTCTGTTAGCCTGCAACAATGTACTACACATGGCTTCTGGTGTTTTGGTTTCCAGACCCATTTTTTCCCTTAAGAAAATGAATCTTCTGAAAGTGCTTCTGTTTATGTGTTCTATCTATTGATAGGCCATGTTAAAAAACACGCAAATCACATTTGTGGATATGACCTCCAGTGTCGTAAGAGACAGTGTTTAAGCACCAGGAAGCTGTCAAGCTCATAGCGGCAGACCGACGTTTTCAAAAATTCTAATTTTCACTTGAAAGCTCAGATTTTGTCATTGAAAACAAATATTGTCAGCTGTTTCCCTTGATACTAATGGCTCACTTTATTCACTTTTCAGAGAATATCTGTCAAATCTGTGTTTGAATAACCACAGTTTGTCTGTCAGGCATTCTTTCAAATATAAAAGATGTTCTATAGAAAAAATGGGGCGTGCAATTTGCAGCTCTAATAATCACACAGGTGATTTATCTCTAGATGACCACCGTATTTCTCATTTTAATGCATAAAATGTTTTTTACATGCAAAGGCAATGTAGGTAAACAAAAGGTTTGTACCCCCGTAATATTCTGCAATAATAAATAAATAAATAATAAAAAGGATGAGTGCTAAAGAAGTAAGATTAATAATATTAATAATTGTTGATGCTTCATCAAGGGCATTCTTCGGTATAACATTGTTGTTGTTTAGTTTGTCTAATGGGAGTGTGTGGTGGGAGCAATGCGATGACCACCTGCACGGCGTTGTGGCCTTGCCTTCGTTCCTGAGCCACCATTGCTTTTGCATGATCCGTGATAATGGCAGCACAGTTGTTTTGGAATAAACCAAAAGATCCAAAGCAGTTATTCAATATTTTGAATATTTCGGCACTACTTGATTTTTGTATTCAGTACTCACATAGTAGAAACTATTTCTCCACGATTATTTGGTACCCATATTGGACCAGTGCAAACCAGTGAGCAGGTCCGGTCACATGTATAGATTTAGCCATTTCCAAAGCAGGCCGGGCACCGTGGCTCATGCCTGTAATCCCAGCACTCTGGGAGGCCTAGGTGGGCGGATCGTTTGAGCTCAGGAGTTTGAGACCAGCCTGAGCAAAAGCAAGACCTCATCCCCACTGAAAAAAGGAGAAAGAAATTAGTTGGACAACTAAAAATATATAGAAAAAAATTAGCAGGGCATGGTGGCACATGCCTGTAGTCCCAGCTACTTGGGAGGCTAAGGCAGGAGGATCGCTTGAGCCCAGGAGTTTGAGGTTGCTGTGAGCTAGGCTGACACCATGGGCAACAGAGTGAGACTCTGTCTCAAAAACAAACAAACAAACAAACAAACAAACAAAAAAACAAGCAAAGTTCAATTCTGTTCATGGGATATTAACCTGAGACTTTGGGTTTTCAGCAAAAATTTTTAAGTCAACAAGTTACTGTAGGGTAGGAAAGTGGCACTGGTTCTTATGTTGCCTTTTTAACCAGGCATTCAGCAGTTTCTGCCTCGACTGTCTTGTGTGGTCCTCCACCCAAAGCAAAGTGATAACTCACCCTCTGAGATGCCGCCCTGGCCTTCTCATTTCTGGTGGGAAAGTCTGCAACAAACAGTTTATGGATTTTCAAGAGCTCATTATATCTCTGTTTAGCACACTCACACACTCAACTCCCTTTTCTTTATTCTTTGAATGATCAGTCTCAAAATGATATTGCAACTTACCTGGCACCATAACATCATTCAAAATGTTCTACTACATAAGATTAAATACAGTAAATTATCAATATCTATGAAGCCAACAGAAAGATAGTTTTTTATCATATTTTAATTTCTTCTATAAGGTTTTACCATTTTTTTTGAGTAGAGTCCTTCCTGTCATGAGTCAGTGGACTCTCTGACATGTCAACTTCATCTTTTTGAGCATCTGTAGACAAAGGTGGTCCTGCTGTGTGTTGAGTAAGTGACATTTATAACCCCTTCTAAAGCCAGTGACCGATCCTTAAATATAAGGAAAATTGAATACAAACAAATTATCTGTATTTTAGAATAATACATTAATAAATTCTAAAATAAATAACAATATAAATAAAAATTGAAATTTAGAAATGCTTTCCAAAAATATATTGCAAAAGAAGACAAAAAATTGCACTTGCTTCTTTTTGTGTTTCTGAATATAACTAAGGAAAATTTCCAGATTAAAAAATACGAAAAATTATTTATTGAACAGTAATGAAGCTAAAGAAAATTGAACAGTTTTAGCTGAAAGTAGCCAGTACCAGATAGTAGGAGCACTGAGACCCAACTGAGTTAATCTCTGAAACTTAATATACTACATGAGAAAACTCTGGAAAACATGAATCTACACACACACATTCTATTAGTTGTCAGAGTGATAATGACATCATCTCATGTGGCCTCTAGAAAACTCAGCTCTACATTAACGAGACAATGAAAGCGGAAAAGGCAAATACTGCCATAGAATTCTTACAGAAGCAGTTTGACCTTGCGTTTGCCTGAAAGGGACACAGGCACTCCCTGTGGTCTACAGGCCCATTTTGAGGACCTCTCATTTACTACCACTGGCAGACTACCTTTACTTAGGAGTAAGTGGGTCAACATCCCTTTCTTGAGAATGTTGTAGTCCAAACTGAAAACAAAACCCACCCCCTGAGCAGGAGACCTGGATTTTGTGACATTTTCTGCGTAGCAGTATTACAAAACTCCTTGGCAAAGAATATAGGCTTCAGGGCCATGGGGTCTTCTTTAAAGGGACACGATAATTCAACTGCCCTGATTTTATTGATGAGGAAAGTGAGAGCCAAAAAACCTGAGTATCTCAAATCACAACTAGATGGATGAGGAGGTGAGGTGATGGCCCAGTTTTACTTTTTGTCCAGCTCATATTATTTGTAGTATTAAAAAAATACTTGGAAATACATTCATGATTCTAACTGCAGTATACAGTTCCTTTAGAGTTCCCTTCAGGAGCATTTACAAAGAACTACATGTAATTTAACCACCTCCTGAAACAACCCCCATTTGCCACAGGCAGGAATACTGTTTGACCTAAACAAAAAAATAATAATAATAATTAATAAAATCCTCAGCTTATACTGCAATTAACCATTGGCCTATTTGAATGTATGATGTAATAAGAGCAAGATACAATTGCGTGCATTTGGTCTAAGCTCAGGATTTGGTGGAGTGCAGCAGATGGAGTCCTCCCCTTTGTTTTATGATCTTGTCCTATTTAATTCCCCCTACACCTGAAAGCATTTTCTCTGTGTATTCATTATTCATACACCTTATGAATTTACAGTTTGCTTAGAATAACCAAAACTCTTTGACATGTATGTCCACCAAGAAACAGAAAATTCTTCCCGGATGGCAGAGAATGACTTACCAATCTAAACATGATTTTTGAACCACCACATTTAGCTAAGCTCACTGCTCCTCCACGCTGCTAAGTTCTGCCTTTCTTTCCTTGAGATATCCTAAAGATTAAATGAGGCATCCATGTAAAATCCTCAGCACACTGTTTCTTACATGTTAAGAACCCAATTTTTGTGCATTATTCCTGCCTCATTTTCAGGAAAATGGAAAGGTTCATGCTCTTATCTCTCCATGGAGTCAGCACGATTTCTGCATGCATTTTACAGAAGGGATTTCCTGTTTTCTGTGTCATAACTTTGCCTCCTGGACATATCTTTATTCTTCCTGTTACCTGATATCACACACCCTAGACTAATAATTAAGTATATATGTTCCAGTGTCATGCATCTGATGTATTTTGTTCAGAATTTATATTAAGCTATGAGTGTCACCTCTGTAAAATCATAGTATTCCAAAAATCTATTAAAACATTTATTCCACAATATCCAAATTGTGTAGTATTTATTTTTCCCAGTTATGAGAACATAACTTTTCTAAGTTACAAATTATTATATTCTCGGTTTGAAAGACTCATTGTTGCCAACAAATGCATGCTATGTAGAAGATAATTTACACTAGAAAGTACATTTTCTCACAATAGTGTCCCCTTACAACATCCAGAATAAATTTAGTTGTTCTATGATAAATTTTAAGGTGAATATCATTTAATTGTCCAACTTTCTATCCCATTTTCTGTACTTTCAAATTCAATAAGTGAATATTTTTTGTTGTCCTTGTTGTTCCTTTCCAACAATGAAAAAGAATGTTGGCAGTAAAGACATGCCCGTACTGGCCAAGAAATGTTTTGGCAAAGACTAAGGCATGGCATATGGTGAAGGAGATGGTATTTTACTAGGTGAATGGTTTGCCTGAGAGGCCGTTTCATCAAAACCTTCCCCTGCATTGGGCCACCTGTCAAGTCATTCTGAGCCTGGACACCCTCCAGCTGGTTCTGATTCCTCTGGTGGCTCCAAGTTACTGAAGAGGAGACTGCTAAAAATCTTAAAGGGAGAGAGGGAAGACCCCCTTGTACATTCCAGCAGAGGAGATACCCGCCTCAAGCACAAGCTTTGCAGCTCCACAGACGCTCTATCCCACCTCCTCTTTGCCAGGAGGTGCCAGGAGGTGGGCTTGTCCCCTCCTTTGCCAGGGAGATGCAGGGTCTTGAGAAAGATACAGTCAGAACCCAGCCAACCATGAGTTGTGTACCCTTTCTGTGTGACTCTGGGAAAGTCACTTACTCCTCTCAATTTCTTCCTCACAGGAGGAACAAGAACCCCACGTGACAATGCTGTTGGGAGGACTCTCTACTGCCCCTGGTGGGGAAAGACTGACCAGCTCCCACATCTCTGTGTCACTCTTGGCTAAGCCCAGGAAAGCACTTCTGTCTGCAGCCCTAAGAAGCCCTCACAGTGTATGTCTTTGTCTGCATGTTAAGGATCAGTTGGTTTTAGGTATTTGGTTTTATTTTGGGGTTTGCTATTCTGTTCCATTGGTTTGTGTATCTACTTTTACACTAGTGCCATGCTGTTTTGGTTCCTAAATCCTTGTAGTATAATTTGAAGTTAGGTTAAGTGATACCTCCAGATTTGTTCCATACAAATTTTAGGATTGTTTTTTTCTAATTCTGTGAAAAAGGACATGGATGTTTTAATAGGAATTGCACTGAATCTGTAGATTGCTTTGGGCAATATGGTCATTTTCACAATATTGATCCTTCTGATCCATGAGCTATGGGATGTTTTCCCATTTGTTTGTGTCATTTACAACATCTTACATCAATCAGTGTTTTGTAGTTCTCTCTTTAGAGATCTTTCACCCCCTTGGTCAAGTATATTGCAAGGTGTTTTATTTTATTGTGGAGCTATTATAATGAGATTGAGTTCTTGATTAGATTCTCAGCTTGTTTGTTATTGGTGTATAGCAGTGTTACTGATTTGTATACATTGATTTTGTAACCTGAGACTTTAATGAATTCGTTTATCAAATCTAGGAGTCTTTTGGAGGAGTATTTGGGGTTTCCTAGGCATAAGATCACATCATCAGCAAACAGAGAGAGTTTGACTTTCAACAAAACAGACAAAAACATATCCTGGGAACAGATAATGAATACCCTGGTCTGTGGTCTGTTAGGAATCTGGCCGCACAGCAGGAGGTGGGTGGCAGGGGAGTGAGCAAAGTTTCATCTGTATTTGCAGCTGCTCCCCATTGCTCACATCACCACCTGAGCTCCACCTCCCCGCCACCCCGGGTCTATGTAAAAATTATCTTCCATAAAACCAGTCCCTGGTGCCAAAAAGGTTGGGGATTGGGGACCACTGCCCTATTCAATAAATGGTGCTGGGAAAATTGTATAGTCACTTGTAGAAGAATAAAACTGGGCCCCTATCTCTCACTATATATAAAAATTAACTCAGTATGGATTAAAGACTTAAATGTAAGATCTGAAAGCATAAACATTCTAGAAGAAAACCCAGAAAATAATCTTTTGGATGTTGGCCTAAGCAAAGAATTCATGAACAAGACCCCAAAAGCAAAAGCAACAAAAACAAAAATAAATAAATAAATAGGACTTAATTAAATTAACAAGCTTCTGCACAGCAAAAGAAATAATCAACAGAGTAAATAGAAAACTTACAGAATGGAAGAAAGTATTCATAAACTATACATCTGATGAAGGACTAATATCCAAAATCTACAAGGAACTCAAAAACTCAGCAAGGAAAAAAAAATAATAATAATAGTCCCATTAAAAAGTGGGCAAATGACATGAACAGACATTTTCAAGAGAAGGTATTCAAATGGCCAAAAGACATATGTAAGATGGTGAGTACATGTGGTGCTTGTTTTTCCCTTCTTGTGATACCTCACTTAGGAGGATAGGCTCAAGCTCTATCCAGGATAATGTAAGAGAGAGAGAGAAAAAAAAAAACCACATATGTAAGTAATTCTCAACATCAGTAATCATAAGAAAAATGCAAATTAAAATCACAATGAGATACCACCTTACCCCTGTCAGAATTGCTATTATTAAAAAGTCAAAAAAAAAAAATCAGTGTTGGAGCAGTGCAGTGAAAATAGTACAAATACACTGTTGGTGAAAATTTAAGTTAGTATAACCTCCATGGAAAACAGTATGGAGATTTCTCAAATAAGTAAAAGTAGACCTACCATTCAATCCAGGTATCCCACTACTGGATATCTACTCAAGGAACAAAAAGTCATTTTATCAAAAAAGGCACATGGACTCTTATGTTTATCACAGCACAATTCACAATTGCAAAGATGTGGAATCAACCTAGTGTTCACCAGTCGATGAGTGGATAAAGAAGGTATGATACACATACACACAGACACACCATGGGACACTACTTGGCCTTAAAAAACAATCAAATTATGTCTTTTGCAGCAACTTGGATGGCATTGAAGGCCATTATCTGAAGTAAAGTAACTCAAGAAAAGAAAACAAAACATTGCACATTCTCACTTATAAATGGGAGCTAAGGTATGGGTATGTAATGTAACACAGAATGGCATAATGGATATTAGAGACTCAGAAGCGGGGGTGAGAGTAGGGTGAGGAACAAAAGATTACCTGTCTGGTACACTGTACACTATTCAGGTGACAGGTACACTAAAAGCCAAGACTTCACCACTATACAGTTCATTCATGTGAACAAAAACCACTTGTTCCCCTAAATCTATTGAAATTTTTTAAATGTAGGCATGTGGAATGTATATTATTGTAGACAAATGCAGTATAAAATGTGAATGTCACAGCAGAGGGGGCGGCTACCTGCATCTCAGCTGCAATGCTCTGCAAGGGTCCCTGTGGCTGGCTAGTTCAGCTGACCTAAGGGCCTCTGTACTAGGGAGGAGAGAATACAGAGGGAATATATTTGGTGGACTGGAGGCAGTTTAAACTTTGTAAAATTTCCTTAGTTCCTCTCAGGAGGCTGTTCATGGATTTGAATATTTACAGTAGTAAATTCCCCCACTGCAGTATGTGTACTTTATAGTTAATAACTATTACTTGGGATAACACAGACTGCTGCTTATGGTAACTGTGATAGCTTGAAAACGTTTGATAATTTACAAATTTGTTTGCTTCAATCCTCTGCTCAAAATCCTCCAAAGGATCTCAGTGCCAATCACTCATGGGTTTGATCATCTCATTTCTTCATATATTTCACAATTATTTATTGTATAACAGACCTGTGCTAGATGGCAGAGATATAGCAGTAAAGAAAATGGACAAGGGAGTCTCAGAATTCTTAGAGCTTACATCTTGTGTGGGGACAGAAATGAACAAATGAACAATTTTAATATTTTGACACTGTACTGATCTGTGTTTTTCCTTGACATCCCACCCACATTCATGTTCCCAATGTCTAACTATGGTCCCCGTATAGTCCCAGGAACAGGGAATGGTGAATGTACCTTAAGGAAGGGGAACCCTCTCTGGACAAAAGACAAAGTAAAAGGAGGCACCTTTCATTAAAGGCAGAGGTGTGAATGTAAAAGGATGCAGTAAAAATCTTCAGGTAGGAAAGAGGATGCCCTGAGACCTAAGAGCTCAGTTGCAGGCTCTAAGTTTGCTCCATGTTTGATATAAGGGTGTGTATTAGTTCCCATTCTTGTAACAAATCACTACAAACTCAGTGGCTTAGGACAACGCAAATTTATTCTCTTTACAGCCTTGCATTCTAACGATATTCTTCAGTTACACAGAGACTGTCAGAGGAGAAGCTCTATTCCAAGTTTTACATAAATCAATACTTTAGAAGTCTAAAATGGGTTAAAGATTGGTAGATGCTATGGTTTGAATTCATCCCCTCCAAAATTCATGTGTTGGCTAACTTATTAAGAGATGTTCATTAAGTATTAAGAGATGGTGCCTTTATGGGAAGTAATTAAGTCAGGAGAGCTTTGCCCTCACGAATGGATTAATGCCCCCATAAAAGAAATTTGTCCCTTTTTTGCTTCTACCTTCCCCCATGTGAGGATACAGCATTTGTCCTCTCTGGAGGACGTAGAAACAAGATGCCATTTTGGATGCAGAAGGAACAGCAAACAACAAGCACTACCAAACCTGCTGGAACCTTCATCCTGGACTTCGCAGCCTCCAGAACTGTGAGAAATAAATTCGTATTGTTTATACATGTATAAAAGAAGCCCTCACAGAAAACATACAAGTAGACGGCTTTTTCATGGCAGATGCACCTGTCGATGCCTCCTCTCCTAGCACGGGGCATCCCACGTAGTCCCACTGCCCAGAGAGATGCAGAGGAAGAAAACTCAGACACTGGGGATTCCAATGACATTGTCCCTGAATTCTCATCTAATCCTTCTCTACTGTGATGGTTTGTCACATGATCCCATTTCATAGATGAGGAAATAGAGATCTGGGATGTTAAATGGCTCTTAACCTCCCTAGTGTCTTCCCTACTTTTGCTGAGATAGCATAGAAGCAACAGGAAAAAAACGGCACTGCCTAGCTATGGAGTCTCACCATCTTCTGTCTCATGACTTCAGGTAAATGGGACAGAACCCCACAACTGTGACATTCCTGTTGTCCTGGTGCTCCATGAAGGGAAACCCAAATGGCCGTAGGTCACCTAGAACAGTAAGAAGAGAAAATGATCAGCAACCAAGTTTCTTACTGTCTGTTAAACAATTGTAAAATAACGGTTTTCTAGTTGAAGCACATGTTTTTTTATCTGTGGTTTTCCCAGGGAGAATCAGCATGAACGCATATGACTATGTGTTTTATTCTTACGCACAAACACACACATCAATATTGATTCATTAATAATTAAAGAAGATTTCAAAAGTCCACAATTCATCCTACTATCCAGTTTGATTTAAATGTGAATTTTGCAAAGCCAACATCATAACCAGACTAAAGTAACAACCTCTCCCTTTCTGTAAACTTTGTGCAGTTGACACATTGAATAGCTGTCACCAAGAAGATTTTAATTTAAACACATTAAGTTCAGTTTCCTGATAGGCCTTTGTGCTGCTATTGTGGTTCAAACACACGTATTTCCCATAAATTATTTCAATCCAAACTCTCAATACAGGCATTAGTGAAGGAAGGTGTTTGATTTGTGTTGCTTCAAATAGACAGTGAGGCTTTTGAATGGAAATGACTTATTCCAAGGCTAAGGTCACGTGACTAGTAATTTTTCATGCTGAATTCAGAGTCCAGGTTAATATTTTTTCTATTAAACCACAATGTATAGATTAGGTAATATAATTAAAATTAAGAGTAGGCAATTCGCTTTTTAAGTAGTTACAAGTTTCTCAATTTACCAGAGGAATCATGTCACTAATTAAAATATAAACTGAAAGAAATTAAGTTGTATCACAGGAAATACAAACAGTATAATGTACTGTTTTCAGTCTCTATTGTTTTGGAAACCTGTTTGCTGTCGATGGTAGGCAACTGCGGGATTTCGCTTGTGCCAGGAGGGGCTGACTTCCAATCTTTCCATCCTTCTTTCCTGTTTGAGAGGTTGGCGGGCCCTCTGGTGGGAGGTACCTGTCATTGCATGATGCGGGGCACTGGTGGCATGAGCAGGCTTCAAGTGCAAGGTGCTGTTCTAAGTGCTTCAGGTGTGCTCTCTCATTTGATTCTCACGCACAACAAATTCGTGCGGTAGGTACTATTATCATCTTATTTTAGGGGTGAGGGTCTGAGGCTTATTGAGGTGAATTAAGGAACTTGCCCAAGTCACATGACTAGTAAATGTCAGAGCTCCGTTTTAAGCCCAGGTGTTCTGCATCCACAGCCCACCTCGTTAACGTCAATGCTACCCAGCTGGGCCGCCCCGGCGCGAGGATGAGTAGTACACCCACACCAACACCGAACTTACAACGAGGTCCACTTCCTCTAGGTCATGGTCAAAATGGGACTATTTTTCCTGACACTGTTTATATCAATTTTGATTATAGAATTTAACTTTGTGATTCATAAATATACAGGTTCAAATTAAGAAAGGCATTATCTTATTCAGGTATGTCATGTTTAGTAAAGAATGTCCTGCTCAATTATAAAGTAAAGCGAGAGAGAGAAAATGGATTAGTTTGTCCAGTCTCCAGTTGGGGAATAGATAAGACGTGAAAACATCGGTGAGCAGAGGGGGGGCCCCTAGGCTTCCGTGGCCGCCGTGGGACAGAGCGTCGTACTGCGCCCCAGGCCCGTGAGAAGCCTGGAGTCCAGCCGGGGAGAAACCACAGCACGGAGGTGAGGCACACGGGGACAGCAGGTGTGGCCACCACGGCTCTGCGGAGGAACCGTGCACACAGAGAGCGCCGGCAGCAAAAGCGACGCCGGAGGTGCTGCAGCGGGGGAGACGCTGTTGTGAACAACCAGGCTCCCAATGGGCCGCCCAGGGCCGCGTGTGCCGCCAGGAGGATGAAGCCTGCACGGGAGGGAGGGTAGCGAGGCCAGAGGCGCAGAGGGGGCGACAATGCACAGAGATGGAAGGTGGCACAGAGACGGCTCCAGAGAGGAAGGAGGCCTCATTGGAAGGAAAATCGAAAATGAAGTTAAACTGGAGCCAAGTTAAGGAGGAACTTCAATACTAGACTGGGCAGACATTATTTTTTGAAGTTTGGGAGTAGATAAAGAGGAAAACACGAATAGCAATTGCACACCTACTGTGAAACAGTCATAGCACTGGGTGTTATAAGTATGATCTCATTTAATCCCCATGAATCTTGAAACAAACAAATTTATCTCCAGTTTCCAAAAAAGGAAACTGAGGCTCAGAGTTGACAATTAACTTGCCCCTGGTCCTTGCCAATCAGTAAGAGCCATACATTTTGAGCACCATTGTTGCTTGACTTTTTGCACTGCTGAAAGTTTAGAGACTTCATCTGTGACTTTGGGAAGATGTGGATTAGTTCCATAAGCACCTTGGAAATGTGATCAGACAAGAATCAACAAATGTGGGCGATGGATTTTAAACACAGTTTCTAGGAAGTTTGCTAATGTACAATTGAAAGAGGCCTATGAAAATGCCAAGTTATTTCCTTTCCTTTTACTTCTGTAGGGGAGCTCCCCTGGCTGGCTTCCAAATGGAACACATTTTAAATCACAGCCACTGGCTGGCTGTTAATGGTGCTTCAAGGAAAGGAACTAGAGACCCAGATTCTATTCCAGAATTAATTCAAAGTAGTTTGACAACTTACCTTGCCATAATAAATCAGAACAAGCTGGAAGCATGATAAATTTAATTATAATTGATTTTGTGTAGGTATTGCCACTCATTTGCATATTCACCAAGTCCCGTGGAATAATTTTTCTTACCTACCTGAGTGTTAAGGCTGAGGAAGGGCCAAATCATGGGAAGGAGAAACAACAAATTTGCCTATAATGAAAAGGCAAGCTGCTCGCTGGGACCAGGTCTCCTATCTGGAGTAAACTTCCCAAACTTAGTCTTGATAAAACCCCACAACTGGCACAGAGGAGTGAGACCCCCAGTTCTGATGGAGCACATGCTCTCCATCTGTGTCTGTATCTCCATGAAGCCAATGTGGGCTTAGTCAAGATCTGCTGCTGAGCCCGGCTTAGGGCAACACAAAGCAGTGATCGTGCACAACCTGTACAGGGAGGGAGCAGTGGGCAGAGAACACTAATAGTGTCTGAGGTCGAATTTCCCAGTTACCAAGCAAGAGCGGGGCAGAACAGATGTAACTTATGTGATATAGGGAATGTGACTTCTTCTGCCATTCCACATACTGCAAGACAAAATGCACATGTAACTTATTTCATTCTCAGTCCAGAAGCCTCATGCCCAGTTCTATTCTAGAAAGGAGTGTGTTCAATAATTGGTTGGGTGCACCCCCAACAGTCGTCTTCTAACCACCAAGTTAATAGTAATGGCTCCATTTTTCACAAAGAACTTTACTGCATTCAGAGTAGTACATCATCTTATTTAGTTTTCAAAACAATCTTTAAGGAGGAGTAGGATAAAGAGTATTACTTCCCTTTTAAGGACTAGAAAGCTAAAACTCTGCTCAAGTGATTTGTGCCATTGGAAAGAGTGAGTTTGAGCTCTGGTGATTGAATTTCAAGGTTAGTGGTATTTCTGGTGTATCTACATCTGCATTACTGTCCTTCCAATTCTAACATAAAACAATATATTTACAAAAATATCTCTGGGAGGTTCATTTTTATTACTTGTATAACTGCAATGAATGGCCTTGTTACTTATGACTTCCCAGATGTGCCCCTTCCAAGCTCTAATAATTGAAAATTTTACATTTGTTGTTGATAAAACCCTAGGTGTGTTAAATACAATGATCTCTTGAAGGAATAAAGAAAAGCTGACCCATCTTACCACACCATCAGTTTTTATGGTTATTTTCTTCATAGCTTTCAGCCCTCTGTGCACCTTTTATTTTTTTACCTGAGTAATATTCATTTTAATGAATGTTCCATCTTTTCAATAGTATGAAAAAGTAGAAGCTTCTTTCTAAAAGCAACATTGTCTTCATTTTTCATAGATTTATTAGTGTGAGTATATATTGTTCTGGAGCATTTTTTGCCCATCTTTCTCTTGTCATTTGCATAAGATGTAGGTAATTTACTCTCTTACATCAAACTAGATGACAAAAATATTTTCTAAAAGTTCAAATTCCACGATAATTTGTCATTCAGTGTCCTTTTATAGGAATATTTAATAATTTGCATAAAAGCACCCAAGGTAGATGAAGCAACAAGTAAGGAAAAGAAAAAAAAAGACTCCACCTCCAACACACACAAATGTACATCAAAGCTACACACTATGTGAACATAGACAGATACAAGCATTCTTTCACTAATTGGCAGAAAAGGGAATTTTGTCCCGTACCTGTGGGCAATACAAGAAATAGTCTTGTCAGGAGGCTTGACTGACTTTGGATGATTATTATATGTTGTCCTAAAGCAATAGTGGTTTGAAACAGTTATCAGTACATCTAGGTAATGTCAAGGATACCTATACTGAAAAACTTGCTGTGGGGACAAGAAAATACTTTAAAATTGCTATTATTTACTATCCATCAGCATTAAAGATTTCTTTCTAGAATACGTGGTGAAGGGAGAGTAGGATGCAATTTGGCAGTGGACTTGTGGATAGCACAGGGCCACCCCAGATCTGTGTTCTTTTTTCCTGGGCTCTCAATGTTAGTGTTTCTTTTCTCTGAATTTCCTGACACTTGTCTGCATCTAGTACATTTTAGTGCACTGAGAACTCATATAATTTGTTATACATTGAGGGACTCAATTGGTAGGCTGAAGGACTCTGGTGGCTTTAATTACCAATTGTTCATCCTGGCACGACTATTCTTCTTTAGGAATTAAGATCTCAAAACCAGCAGATCTCATTGTCTCTGGGAGAAAAAGCAAGATTTTGTAAATTGGCTTTCAGGAACAATTTTGAGAGGAGACATACCACCTTCCACTCCTTGATCTCTAGACTCATGTGTTCTGCCACTGGGGAGAAGGCACCGTAGGGTGGTCTCTGATTCAAAGAATGTCCTGCATCCTGTAAGACAGAATGTCATTCTCTTAGGGCGTTTTGTTCAAAGTGGTGCCATAACTTACTCCCCAGTAAACCAGTCTACCATTCAATCACACCATCTGCTTCCAAGTCGTGGGTTACGCGATAAGACCAGTTAATTCTGGCACACAAGCCCATCGCTGTACTTACTGCTGTGAAGTTAGCTCCTGATCAGAAGCATTGTGCAGGATTCGTGATGACAGATAACGATTTTGTAAGTATCTAAGCGGTGGTGCTGGCAGGGCAAATCCGTATTCAGAATGTGTCTACTCCAGTGAGGATGCTTGTATTATTAGGCATATACACGTATTTTTATAATTGTGGAGTTGAATACTCTTTAACCTGTTTTTCCTCCCTTGACATTGTGTATGAATACGTTCCGTGCAACAAGCTATTCGGGATTCTTCATCATATGTATTGGCTCTCTCGTTTTCGTACTGGGAATGTACAATTTTTTCTTGTGGGAAGTTAGGTGGATTCCAAGTGTTGTTATTGCAAACCGGTCAGTGATGACTGTCTTTGTGATTATGTCTTAAGACATTTCCCATAAACGAAATTACAGGGTCAAAGTTTAGCACATACTTGAGGCTTTTGATTCGATTGCTAAATCACTCTTTGGAAAGATTATAGCAGTTTATATTTGCAACCCATTTCCAAATACCTTCACTGGTGCTGGGGGAAAATCACCTTTTTTAAAAAAATTGTTTTAGAGGTAAAACCCTCCTGAAATTGTGAAAGATGCTGAGAGCATGTACGTATTTAATTAGGAGAAGGAGAGGCCTGCTGTGGGATCCCAAATTCAGGCTCATGTACCCGATGTGCAGCTAACACCCCACGCGGTGACACCAGTGCCTGGAGATGGAGAAGGGTTTATTCGATCTGTCCAAAGCAGGAAGACAGGAGAGCAGATTTCTCAGATCTGTCTTGTGACAGACACCAGGCAGTGAGATTTCGTGTAGGGTGGGGAGCAAGGTAAGGGCAAGTCTGTGTTGCTTTTAGTCTAGGATAACACCCTGAGTAACCAGACTTCTGGGTGTCAGCAGCTAGTCACAGCTTTTTCAGGAGTGTTCATTCATTCTGTAAAACAAACTCACAGATTCTCCCCATGACCCCGGAGTTACCTCTTCCTGCCTGGCAAAGAAACAGGTGCATCAGCAGTTCACTGTTGTGAGAACAAGGCATGCTGGGCAGGAAGCATGTGATTAACACGTGTAAACAACCAGGGGCCTGGTCCAATTTTACATTATTTCAGTCATTAAAAATGCTGGGGCACTACAATCCACAGGCGGCCAGCCACGGGCCTATCCGTATGAGTGGTGTAAACCTTCTCAACCAAGAGATCTAAGAAACTGCTCGTGGGGCCAGGATGTGGTTGTGTGAAATAATGATGCAGTCAGTAGCTGTTGAATTGATAAAATTACTTCTGTGTTACTGATGGGGCATCCGTCCTGTCCCCCGGGATGCCCCAGTTATTTGCGGAAGTTGTTAGAGGGTGCCCTGTGCATCCCTATAAGCACAAAAGTATGTCTCTTTTCCCTTCTGTCTAGGTAAATTCCCATTTTGCTCTGCCTGCAAGGCCCCTGGAGAGCCCTATCTCTCCAGCGTCATGAGAATACTGGAGACCCACGGCAGGTCTCAGAGCTTCTGAGCTTCTAGGTTGTACACAGGTGCTGCGCAGAGGCTGAGAGGGAAAGGGGGCCTCTCCCAATAATCATAGTTGACGTTAAAGGACAGTGGTAAAAAAAAAATTCTCCATGGGGGCCTGTAGTGCGCTAGCTATGGACTTTCAAGTGCTATCAGCATGCTGTGCAGAGCTATTAGAAAGCAAGACTGAGTCTTTACATTCTCTGTCAATGGATCATAGGGAATTCTCCAGGAAGCCATAAAATGCACTGAGGAAAAGGAAGCAATGCAACAGAATCAGCAATGAAATACTCCGATCCACCTGCCCATATGACAAAATTATTGTGAAAATTTGTTACCAAAAATTATGATAAAACATTAATGAAAAGTATGTGGAATATTCTGCAGTCTAACAGACAAAGAAACAAAAAAAGTCCTGTGGTCAATTTAAAAAAATGATTTAAAGTACCCAACACAAAACCAGTTATTCTCCTTGAAAATTAATTACCTAAATAGGCCCAGTAATTAAATAGAAAAACATTATACTTATTTAATTAATCTGAGTCTAGATGGATCATGAGAAAATGAAACATTACTTCTATGAATAAAAAACTCATTACGTTCAAAGCCTATCTTTAATAGCTAAATCCACCAAAGAAAGAACTTGAAGGAAGGAAAAGAAATACATACCTCTTCTCATATGTAAAACAGATTCTTCCTTTTATGCTGCTCCCTGGGTCCTGCTAGCACCGTGACCTGGCGACATCTGAAGGAAGGGCTGATTGTGTTTCAGGAGGGGGCAAGAGACTTGCAAATCAAAGGACTGTTTGAAGAGCAATTGAAGATATATTGCTCATCTCATTTCATAGATTTTTCCAGGCAGGATATGCCCTTCAGCACCAGGGAACAGGAAAAAGAAATGATTCGTCCAGATATCTTCTTAAGTTGGAGAATCATAAACAACAATTATGGACAAAAATCATCCTGGAAGATAGAAATGTCCAAGCACTAAATTAGAAAGCAAATGTTACTCTAGTTGAAATTGGAATGGAAAACAAAAACAACAAAAATAGGGATAGGAAAGAGAAAAAAAGAGGATCTCAGCATGGAGAATTTTTCCTTTTACTTTTTTTCACAGGATTATATTTTGTTGGGGAAACAAGGTGATGGGGGTGATTCTCTGATCTCTCTAATGCAGGTTCTCAGAGGCTGGACGTGTCTGATATTTCTCGTTCAAGGAGTTTGTGGCAGGTGTCCGTTTTTGTGTGTAGGTGAAACTGTGGTTTCCAGACAGGTGAGGTCCACATCCCCTTTGGGTACCTTTACAAGGGTTAGGTCTTCTGACCCATTCTGGTTTCCTTTCTCTCCTTGTGGTTGGTATAGAAACTGCGTCTGAATTCTCCTCTGGTTGAGAGTTTCTGGTTTTGTAAATGGCCCAGGATACATTCAACTATGGATTTCTTCATAAATTCATTACGTTAATCTTCAGATGTTTCCGTTAGCCTTGGCAAGAATATACAGCTCACTCTTTCATGAATCTGATTTAATTGGCCATTAGTGTGTTTATTCTTTTTTTTTTTTAACTGATGTTTAATCTTCACTGCCATTTTATTTGTCACGTGCTTCCCCCATCTTGGATGAAGGCAATATCTACAGACTTAAAGTACACAAAACTATATTTAAGACTACTATCACCAATGTCATTGTTTTTTCTGCAGGGTAAGTTACTGGGTTTCTAAAGCAATTGACTTGACCTGAATCCTCAACTTCAAATGCTGTATGTGTACTAACATTATGTTCATCATCTTGTTCCAGGGTAGGAATGCTTCATGTACTGAGGTCTCATTCAAGGTCCATTAATGCAGAGTTCACAGGAGGAAGGCACACTGTGCTGAACTTTCCCTTCACAGCCTCTCTAAGAAAAGGAGGCCCTGAAAAATAATAGTAATGCAAGTAAAGAGCATTTCCTTCAAGTTAATAATGACACCAAACAAGTTGTCCTGGCTTTGCTAGTGTCTCAAATTCCAACGTGAAAGTGTAACACAAAATAGAATATAAACGACAAAGCAAGACAAAACCCAAACATTTACAAAGAATTCATTACATTCTAAGCACTGTGCTTGGTCGGGGAAATACAATGGTGAGTGTCTCAGTCAGCTCAGGCTACCATAACAAAATACCATCAGTAGGGTGCTTAACCACAAAAAATGTGTTTTTCACATTTCTGGTGGCTGGAAGTCTGAGGTCAGAGTGCTGGCATGGCTGGCTCCTGGTGAGGGACCTCTCCTTGGCTTGCCTCTTCCTTCACGTGGTGGAACAAGTGAGCCCTGGTGTCTCTTTCTCTTCTCAGATACCATCATCCTCAACTCATCAAATATTTTCTTCACAAATCCCATCATGGGGTCCTGCCCTCATGAACTCATCTAACCCTAATTTCTTCCCCAAGGCCCTACTCCAATACCATCACTTTGGGGGTTAGGGCTTCAATATATGAATTCTTTGGACATGGAGGAGACACAACTAAGTCCACAGCACCCTGGCTTCCCTCTAAGGAAGGCAGATCATGGTAATGTGTAGGTCTGAGTGGATTCCCCAGGAGTTCACAAAATCATGCAGAATGCGCCAGGCTCAGCACACAGAGTTAAAGCATGGAGAGAAAGCACATTGTGACAGGTCATAGGAAGTCCATTGGCACAGCACAGTCACAGGATGGGGTCCGTGGTTCTGCCTGGGGACATTCATAGTGGGGTGGCTGGGAAAAGAGTCAGGAGATGAAGCTGGAAAATTATCATATGTCATATAAAGCCTTATACATTTGGCCTTTTTGTAGAAATTAAGAACTATTGAAGGGCTTTGGAATTTACAACGATTTTTAAGATTTTCATTATAGAAAGAAAATTCTGACAGAGAGCAACCCCAAAGCAGAAATATTGAAGAGGTTCCGGTGAGAGATAAGAACTCAGACTAGGCAATGATGATGATTAATGACAGATGGAATGGGGGACAAGAGCTATTTGGGGGGAGGGATCTATTAAAATGGTGGGATTCATGCTTCAAAAGGGGCTTATTCAAAAATATGGTGGGATGGATTACTCTGGGAGTAGGGTGCTTCTAGGCTGACTTCCAGGTGTGTGAGTGGATTATGGGAATGAAATTGAGGGAATGGAATAGATTTGGTGGGGGGTGAGTTAGAGAAAAGGGCTCCTCTCTGGACCTGCCAAGCTGGAGGATCCCGTGAAACCTGCAAGGGAGATGTCAATGGACAGCTGGCTGTGTGCACCGGCAGCAGGTGCACTGGTTAAGAAACACTAGCTGCTGTAGCAAATAAAATAAATGTGTTTGTATATCTCAAATAAACCCAAAATAAACATGTTTGCATAATGTCTCAAACACAGGTAGAAAACTATTACTGCTTATTCATGTAAATTCCAAAGATAGCATTTCTGATTGGGAGGAAGTTCTCCTTCAAGCAGTGAATTAGGAGCCCAGCCTCCTATTTTCATGTGCCTCCATCATCTCCAACAGGTGACTTCCGGGATCCCCATGCATGGGGTGATGAGGAAGAAAGAAAATAGAGGACCGAGTGAGAGAGGTTCGTATAGGCCACTTCTGTAAGTCTCAGACATTGCACACACTCACATGCCGTTAGCTAAACTTTAGTTATATGGCCACACCTAACTGCAAAGGACCCTGCAGAAAGAATACCTAGAAACTGTATCTATTAATCTCCATATCTCAGGGCCCTACACTTAGTATCTGTGCAATAAAATTAGGCATTGTTATTAGAAGAGGGGTCTAGGCTGAGGTGGAATGTGTGAGAATACAGCATTATGTGGAAGTTGAAGAGGAAATCCCAAATAAAGAGATGCCTTTGAACAAATTTCTGGGAATTAATAAGGTTTCAGAAGTAGCAAATGGAATATTATTCAGCAATAAAATATGCATACCACCACCATATGTCACAGCATGAATGTATCTGACAAATGTAATGTTGAGGAAAAGAGATTTTATGAAAGAGTACACACTGTATGACATCATTTATATAAAATTCAATCAGAAAAAATTGGTCTGAACTACTAGCAGCCAGGACTGTGATTAATTTTATCTGGCACTTCGGTTGGTGTGAGGGAGAAGAGGACTTGGAATGGCTCATGTAATTTTCTTATTCATGGTCTGAGTACTTGATCATAGGTGTGTTCATTTTGTGAGAATTTATTGAGGTAAACACTTATGATTTGTGCAAATTTTGTATATTGCATTTAAATTAAGAAGCTACTTCAGAATAAACTTTATACATGTTTAAAAGTTTCCACTCATATACTCTAATGTAGAAATTAATTAATCATACCTTAATTATGAACTCTTCCTAATTAAGAATTATTGGACTTTGCTTTATTTTCTCAACATATATATTTACATCCTATTAAGTTTTATTTATTGCTTTTCCCTTAAAGTGGGAATTATTTTATTCCAAAGGCAAGTTTTTCTATTAGTTTATTTTTGGATAATCAAACCTAATTATTTTGAATATTTTGATATACAAGGCAAGCATTCCTACATTGGACCCATCAAAGTAACTTATGGCATTAATTATCTTGAAAATTGTTTTAAAACAGTACTTTGGGTCTGTGGTGGAGACAGCTCTCCTGCCACCAAAGACTCATGCATTTATTTCAGACTGTATCTAATTTTGCTGGCTACTTTTTTATCTAGATGTAGCCATGTGTCAGATTTCTAGACAATTGGATTTGGAAAGATGTAATTTATGCTGCTACCAGGCCTGGCCTTTAAAAGCCACCAGACAGACCTTTCAGTTTCTCTCTCACCACACCATCTGGTAGGTCATCAGGGATGTGGGTGGCCTGGGGATCCAGGTGTTGCACATGACCAAGTTTCCAATGTCGTGGGCCCCTGAATGACTGTACAAACATGAACATGCCCATTGTTCTTTACAGGAGTAAGACATTTTATTATGTTGAGTTACTGAGATTTCAGGTTTATCTCTTCTGTCTCTAAATATTATTCTTGTCTTCCGCACAATAGTTGTAAACTGCCAGCTCAGAATATTTAGCCTTGTCACCTTGCAGGACCTTCCCAGTGTGCTTAGCCCAGGACTTCGGTGCTTAACCATGTACCAGTTAAGTTGTCTATCCCAGAATCAGTCTTTACACCCTAAAATAACAGTACGATCTGCCCACTTAATTAAAAGTCCTTCATCCTCTTGCCATGTAAGGAAAACAAAGAAACACACTTGTATGGAGAGAGCTTGGCAGTGGTTCAGATATTAGTCTCCCTTAATTTGCTGCTGCTTTGTATATTTTTTATGAATGCAGCATTGGATAAAAGTGAAAAATCAATAGGTGTCAATTCTCAGAAAAGGAACTGGCTTCCAAGTAGTTCCATGATCCATAGTGGTCCTGATAATTAAAATCTGCCAGTACCTACAACCTCCATGTGGGATGCCTGGGCTAAGTGGTGTCTTCTGCCATGAGACAGTGTGTAGCTATTGTAAATAAAGACCAGCACAGCACGCTCCGGGCCTGGCACTTGAGGATTCGGCATGAGGTGGCTATATCTTTCAGCAGAACTCCAGGACTGAGTGGTAGGACTTTCATTGATGGAAAATGACTTTGTCTTCTCAATAAATTGGATTCCACATGACCACTGAGTTCTGTGAATAAACAAAATCTACTTGCTTCTTACTCAATTTGTTTTAGATCCATTTAAAAGAGGAATGCTGGGGTCCAATATGGCAGACTAGAAGCAGTCAAGGAGGGGATTGAAGGCTGTGGGCAGAGGTTCACCCACAGATGGACTGATTCAGAGAGAGCTTTGTGGGTCATCAGAGAAGCAACTGGAGACACTCAAAGTGGGGGAGAGAGGGGTGGGTGATTGTTGGGAAATAGGCTAAGAGATGTGAAAAGTTTCAGGGGTTTTGCAGGGCTTTGCCTTGAAGGAATCTGTGGACACGTTAGTTCACAGAATAGAAGCTGCTTCCAAGGGGGGCATTGTCAGAGGACGTTTGCAAAGCAATGTTTCTTCTTTGCTGCTGGCCATCGCCATCAGCTTTTTTGCAAGGCAGAAGCTCGGTTTAGGTCCTTGGCGGAGAAGCTGATTAAAATGCCTGCCCAGCAGATAATGTGCAGCTGGAACTATCCTAGACTTCAAGGCTATTCCTGCCTTGCGATGATCCTACCTTGGGAAATGTTTTACTGGGAGAGTAGCTAACTCCTGGCAGGTGATCCACTTGGCATGGAAAGGTACCTGGGGGAAGCATCTACATGTAGGGGAGGGTCAGGGGAGAGATTGCTGGGGCTCCACACTCCCACAGTGGATGATGGTATCCGAGCTGCAAGAGGGCTCCCCTATCCCAGCAATCCTCTTAACTGACCAGAGAGATTCTTGGAGACTGCAGTACCATTGCCCCAGAGAGCAGGTGCAGCGGGGGTCCCACCAGCTTCTGGTCCCAGGTCACTGCAACAGATGCGATTTTGCACACTTGCTTACAGAGTACCAGTTTGCAGAGGGGTCAGTTCCACTGCAGCTGCTTCCCCATCACCCCTGCCAGGCCAGAGAGGGAGCAGGGAGGATGGGCACTCTCACCTGCACTGTGACTGGGTGCTGTGCACCCTACATCCCCCCACCAGCCACCTCCAAGGGATTCATTCAAGCACAGCAGGCACTCACCAACCCTCAGCATCTGCTGCTGCCATCTCACCGTCTCGATAGCTCTGACACTGCTACCTGAGTAGCACCATAGCAGCAGCTGCAGCTGGACCTGGGCAGAGGGAGAGCCTCAGCATCTGTGACTCCCCAGTGGGGCACTGCATGTGTCCATGCCCCACCAGCCACGGAAGGCCCAGTTGCTGTGGCCTGATTAGCCACCATGCTGCTGGACAAGGTTCATTGACTGCCCATATTCTGGTCAGCTCCCCCCCTCCCCCGCCACCCATTCAGGAACTCCTGAAGGTCCTGCAACCAACCCTACCATCAGCTGTGGTCCTGAAATGTGATGGGTTCCCACCAAGGTTCCCTGACCTTTCAAGCACCCACCATGGTCTTGGGGTCTGGGGCAGATGCAATTTTCTGAGAGCACCCACATCCAAGACCTGAAGAGCTTCTCACCACCAAGCACCTCATACCCTTCTCAAATCTCTGCTTTCACCCCCAATGCTTTCTCTCTGCCTCTGTCCAAATTCTACTCAGTCATTAGAGCTCAACCTAATGACCAGAACCTTCATGAAACTGTTCCAAGAAATGCAGATGGAATTAGTGCTCTTTACTCTGCAGTGCAAAAGAATATTGCTTTTACTTTAATAAAACACCATATTGGTTGGCCGTCTACCTGTCTGTGCCCCTCCTAAGCTGTGCAAAGGGCTTATTGCCAGACACCACCAGCACAAGGTACAGATCAAACATGGGGTTTCCTGGGGATGATCTTGGGATCAGAGAAGTAAGAGAGCACACACACACCTGAACTCTCACTATCCCAAACCTTAGTCTTCATACCCATGGCCAACCTGCTAGTATACAGCACCTATATGCCTCTGATGCTCCTCATATTTATGGGGTTGGGGAGTAGGGAATATTGTGTAGCTATTGCCAATGGACACTCCCTGCTTTGATAAGTGGCCTTATTAGGAGGGTGAGCAGTGGCTGCTATCAGCCTGTTCTTCCATTGAACTAACTCTGACATCCTGAGTCATTTTTCTGCTGAACTCTTAAAAGAAAAGAGAATGTAAACCTTCAGGGCCAACCAGACTTGTCTCCTTGAAAAAAAGGCCCTGCCTTTGTTTTATATCCTCAATTCTAGCACATAAGGCAAGCAATAAATACCCGTTATGAACTGAGGGAACATCAACACCCAAAATATAATTTACACCCTGCCACTGTGGACAGGAGGACCCTGGGTGCAAAACAGTACGTTGGCTAACGTTTGAGGTCTGTAAAAATCTTTGACATAAACTTTCATTAGAATGTCTCGCCAGATCCCCCCTTAGGTTTCACAAGACACACTGTCTGAACAACAACACAACAGGTGAGTGGTGTCTGGCCATCCACTGACAGGTGACACTCCACAGTCTGGTGTCCTTGGTACTCCAGCCTTCCACGTCCTGCTGGTGTCCCTCATGGTTCGGTTGGCCTCACGGTATCGCATACTATTGCCTCCAACCTAATAGCTGCAGCAATTGCCATTGCTTTACTTTTTAAGCTGTATTTATTTCCCAAAGCTTCTCTGAAAATATCCAAAAGAAATGATTTTTTCCTTCAATTTTACCGTGTACTTCCATGAAGCAAGTACACACTGTGGAGTGTGTTAAAGAGAAAGATGTGGTTCCAGTCATCAGACAAGTTACAGGCCCTGCTTTGACTCTGGCAGGCAGCAGGGTTTTAGTATCTTCAGGAGAAAAAAGAGGACAAACGCAGGGCCCCTTTGTTACTGTCACAGAGGTTATCCTGAAGTTTGAGTACTTGGTATTTCATGCCCCCATTTTGGAATGCATGAACCAAGAACAAAGATACAAGAAATTTCATTTTAAAATGACAGGAACACTGGGCAAAGTATATTGAAAACTTCAAATTCAAATTAGTCCAGGATGGCATTGGCCAGATGCCAAGCCCGTATTCCCTTGTTAAGCAAACAGGGAAATTTTTATTGCAGTCTCTGAGGTTCAATACAGAGATGATTGATACTTAATTGAGAATAATTTTTCATGACTTTGTCTTAGTTTACCTATGTCTTCTGTATTTTTGCAGCCTCAGGTGGAAGTTCCTATTACAGGATAAACTTCTTCATTAGTAATGTATCTTCATTATCAAGCAGCTGTGGTAAATGAACCTTGCTATTTTAATTTTTCATGTAATTTTGTGCCTATAATCTCAGCTAAATGCCATCTACTTACTTCATTGCCACAAACATAAGCTAACAACAAATCTCAGGTGTGGGATGTTAAATTCAATAAAATAAAATCTCAAAGGGGGAAATTGACTTCCTGTGAAGCTTCTCTTACAAGTTCTGTGGCTTTGATGTCCAAATCATTGACCACTAAATTGCAAAAATAGCTCCTGCTGCTTACTTCTTTGATGGCTGTCACTAAAGCCAAAATCCCTAGAAAATGTAATTGTTAATTCTCAGCACCAGAATCAGAAAACTCTGGAACACATTGAAATTTATAAATCACATTGACCAAATCCCAGAAATTTCCAAATAAAGCCATAAACATGTTTTATAACTGTTACACATGAATCATGATCTCTTTTGGGTAAGTCAAACATGAGACTATTAGGATCATCATCATCATATATTTGACTGAGTCACTTTCAGTCAGGCACAAATCATTTTCCAAGTCCCCATGGAGGTGTTAGAAGCTGAGTTACAGTGCATTAGTCAGAAAAGAAGATGTGATGCTACAGTAAAAAACAATTCTAAAACCTCAGTGGTTTTCAATGGCTAAGGTTTCTTTTTTCTAGTTTACACAACGTGGTAGGACAAGGATACTTTGCCCGTGATAATCACTCAACATCCCGACCCACAAAAGCTTCATCTCAGCACCAAGGACCACAGTCGCCACAGCAGGCACAGGAGGGTGTGGCTGTGGCACGTCACACTCTGGCTCCCAAGGCTGCCGCCCTGCCCTTCCACATTCACGGCCACCCACCTTTCCAAGTTCAGATCAAGTCACGCGCCAGCCCACGGAAGGCAGTTCAGCCCTGCCACATGATGGGAAGAAAAGGAAAAGACACATATTTATAAATCTAGTGACTAGGACACGGATAACCTGTTGGTAGAGAATGCGGGTTGAGAGGGACCGTCATGGTGACCCAGTTTAACCCCTTCAGTTGACAAGTGGAAAAACTGTGAGTGGTGGAGAGACTTGGCACTTGGGCCTCAACGCTCGGATGGCCTCAGGGCTTCTGGTGAAATCATTAATGTTTCAGGGTTCTGTCACCTGCCTAGTTCTTGGCTGGGTAAATTAAAGGCCCTCCTGGGATAAGGGAAGGTGCTAGGATTTAATAGACATCTTGCTGAACCCAGAAAAGTCGTATCTCCAAAGCTAATTGAAAACTTGGAGAGTATGTTTGAACAGAATTGGCTTATTATTATTATTTTTTAATCAACTTTCCAAGCAAGTCTCAGAAGAGAAAAAGAATCTTTGGAACAATTGCCTGAAATTCTATACCTGCCTTGCTTAAAATCAGGGATTTATAAACCTGGTTGAATTTTTTTTTTTTTAATATAAATGTCCAGGGCTGATCCAAGAACAAGTAAACCAAAATCTCTGAGCATGGGAATACTTTATCCCACTATGGGTTTTCTGTGTAAATTCAAGAACACTATTTCTCTGTCATGTCTACCCAAGGACCAAAAGTACAATAGCAACAGTTAACGTTAATTGTCGCAAATGCACCCCAGGTGAGAGGCGGGTGATCTCAGGGCACCTGGACCCCAGGCTCTGACTTCCAGTGGTGTCATGTCCCTGCTCCTGGCCCACAGGCATTCCTGCCCACAAGGAGATGCTAGTCATCTTCCTCAGCTGACAAAATTCTAACAAAGCATTGCGTTTAAATCTACATTTTCCCCCCAGAATGCAATTTAGCTTCTTGCAAACAAAAGACTTAAGCCAATCAGCCAGATGTGGTTGTCTCACAGAAGGTGGCCAATTAGGGAACAGGCCCCAGTGAGCACATTCAACACGTGCAAAGGCAAAATCAAGATATTGGGGATTTTTTAACCTGATTAATTACTGCTGTGACTTCTAAGCTAAATTCAATAGGGAAAACAAAAAGAAAAAGAAAAAGATAGGACAGAGCTGCTGTCCAGCAGTGAGGCTTGCCGACCGTGTCATTGTCTCTCGTAGGTGAGTGGGGTGTCTAGGTCCAGACGAGCCAGAAATGTCGGCATTTGTTTTCACATGGATTAAGAGATGTGTGAAACAGCTGCCTCTAGCAATGTCAGCAAGGGATGAGCAGCTGGACGCCACGTGTCACTGGGGTGAGGAATCTGTGGCAGGGACAGCCCCGAACAGTGGGCCCTGAGGCCTTTGCTGGGACTGGTACTAGTGACCCTCAGGTGGCAGGGGAGGCTGCAGGTGAGCTGGACGAATCTCCACACACAGGTGAAAGGGGGGGCCTCGCAAAAATAACCGGGACACACCTACTCCCACAATTTCCCCAGTAACAGTTAAAGACCAATCCTACGGGTTCTCTCACTAACAGGCACCCTGCGGGAGTTCTGTTTTGCACAATCTCTGAAAAGAGCTGGAGCTAAATGGATAGAAAAGAGACGTCAATCTCTCTTTTCCAAAATTGTTGTTTGAGAATCTCCTTTTACAGAGTTCCTGAGTAAACAGCAGGAGAACAAACTGTAGGCCTCAGCTGTATCTTGGGGACAGAGTCACATCTCTGTGATAATCCCTTCTCCGAGGAAAGGCAGGGAAACCGACTCCTGGACTTTGACATCCTGCTGCCGCTTTTGTTAACAGCTGACAGCCATCACTATTTTTTTCTTCATCCCCCTAAAATCAGTGAGCCCCTTGGCCTCAGTGCTGGCACCTCCTTCTCTTTCTTTGGGATATCGTGCCATCTCCCTGCTTTCCCTCTCTCTCTCTCCTTCTCTCTTTCCTCTAAGAAGAAAAAATACTTTTCTTTTTACTTTTATATATCCTGATCTCTGCATGAGCAATCTTTCTCCACCTGTGCCATGAGTACCTAGGTACTAGACTTCCACCCCAACAATAGGTGTGTGGTTCCTATGCCTGGGAATGGAATCATCCCAGATGCTGGGACGATTCACATGACATTGTTCACAATATGATTCTTTAAGGTTTGCTGTAGCACTTATTAAAATATGTGGGTTATAGCTTCAAGTGAAGTCAATTTTAAATTAAGGAGTGTGTTTTGGTAGTACACAGATAAGTCTATGAAATATCAAATTTAAATGTATTTCTGCTCTGAAAAACATTCAGTGAAGTGGAAAATATTGCACGATGTAGTTTTAAAATAGGTCTTGCTGTTGGATGCTTTGGTTCCTTGGCAGAGTACACATGTATCTCATGTATGATAAATCAAATGAACACAAAAGCATGGCGTTCAGTCCCTCAACAGCTGTGAGACCGCAGGGCTTGCAGGATTGGTGGCTTGAATATAAAAAAATGTTTGAGAATGTCAAACAGAAAATGCAGAAAACTGAATTGCAGTATGAACAAACACACAGGAGATAATAAATATTTATTTAAAGTCACATTTCTGTATATTTGATGAGAAATGACTTATGGGGGTCCTTCCTTCTCCAGCTGGTATCAATACACACACACACACACACACACACACACACACACTTGTGCAATTATTTTCTTTTCCTGTAATTGCTGAACTCCCCAGGGCAGAAACCAATTTTGTTTGTTTGTTTTTGAACTACCATCAATCCCCTCGCACAGATCCCTAATCCTTCCTCTGAAAAATCGAGAATTTCTGATTTGTGAAAAGTGCTAGTAAATGTTCATGAAATAAATGGGTGGCTGCAACAATGAATGGATGGATGAATGCATTACTTTATTGCCTTTCTTGCGTTTGTTCAAAGCATTAAAATATTTTATATTCTATAGATATTTTATCCTTAACATGTTTAGAATAAATTCCATACTTAATGTTTTAGATATCCTCCTAATATTAAATTCAAGGAATGATATTGGTTGAAAGACAACATCTAAAGTGAAACACTAGCGTACGTTTCTCATCAGGGCTTGTTGGGGACCTTTGAGCATAAGTAATGTATCAGTGAGGGTCTATACAAGAAAAAGAAAACCATTCTGCGCGTTTTTAAACAGGACAGTTTAAACAGAGAACATTTAAACAGCACTGTTTATACACATGATGGAAAAGTTGAGAATCCAGACTGGAGTTAGTGAGGCCACCCAGGGAGGGCCACGGCAGGAGGCTGCTGCCACCACAGGCTGCAGGAACAAAGGCAGGAGACAGAGCCCAGGCGTGGGGTCACCCGTGGCAGAGGCAGGCACAGAAGTCTATTTTCACACAGTGGAGACCTAGGCACTGCCACACTCCACCAAAGACAGAGGGAGGAAAAGAAACGCCCAGGTTTCTCCCCTCCCTTCAAACTCCCATTGCCTGCTGGAGCCTCCCACTGGCTGGATCCTGCCAGAAAAAGCTGTCCTGGGAGAGTGGGAAACAATGTAGCTTGTGGGGATCAATGCTGTGATGGAGAGAAAGGGATGGAAAGGGTGGAGAATGGGGTGAGGACCAAGAGATCCAGAAGCAGCCACGGGTGAGGGGAAGGGAGAAATTAAAGGTGAATATTCCTGAGTCCAACACGGCTCCAGCCACCAACTGCATTGTACCCAACTCGGGTGAGGAAACCTACTGCCAGGGAAGTTTTCCTCACCACCTAATATTCACAAGAGATTGATTCCAACTCTCTTTGTAACGACTGTGGACGTCTGAAAACAGCCCCCAGATCTCTCCAAACTTTCAGCGGGGTCTACATTTCTTCATCTTTGTTGTCAATATATCACCTCTATGAATTTAATCGTCTTTTGTGTGCTTTAAGAATGTGCTTGTATCATTGCCCTGATATCATCTCAGATCCAAGAAACAATCCATTCTTTTTTATTCCCCTCATCAAAGGAAGTTGCTAAATTAGGGTAGAAGACTCTTAACTGGAGATCTGGGCGTGTGCTCACCTTGAATCCTGCGTGAGCTAGAACTTGCAAGCACCCAGGTCTCCTTGCAACTGTCCTGACACTGATAACCTCTCTCTACCTCTTCTACACCAATTTATGCCTCAATTCTTTATTTTACCTGCTCTTCTCATTTCTTTCCTATTCCTGTATTAACTGTTCATTCTCTTTTTCTTGACTAGTACCCAGGTGCTTGAAATTCTTATTTATGTAGAGCATTTAACTCATCCCCGATTTTACTGATAAACTAAGTTCCACACCCACCTCAGAGTGTTTCACAGATCAGCAAGAGCTCCTCTGTTATGGAAACTGCTCTGTGGAAAACAAGTTCTTAGATTGGATAAAATAACATTCATATTTTTTCCTAAAGTGAATCTATTTTCAAGTAATACCTAGCTCTTAATAATGAGATCATCTAGAGATTCAGCACTCTTGGAAGTTGTAAAGTTTTGTTATTTAACTCAGCCTTGAAAATACATCTATTTGAAGTTACTTAATACAGCTTAGCATTATTTTATTTATATATGTTAAACATTACCTCATTCAGGTGATCAAAGTTAACATCAAACATTGATAGCAATTAGTTATGTTCATAGTGTGCACCCTTGATATGATGTCATGAAAATGGAAGTTTATCTCTGTGGTCTTCCTGCCCAAAACTCACAACCCTGATCTAATCAGTAGAAAAACATCAGTCGAATCCCAGCGGAGAAAGATTCTGCAATATACCTGACCAGTACTCCTTCCAACTGTGAAGGTCATTAAAAACAAGGAAAGTCTAAGAAAATGTCACAGCCAAGAAGAGGCTTACAGACACATGACTCCTAAGTATAATGTGGTAACCTGGATGGGATCCTGGAACAGAAAAAGGATATTAGGGAAAAACTAAGGAAATTGTTATAAAGCATGGACTTATAATAATGTATCACTATCAGTTCATTATTTGTTATAAATGTAGCATACTAATGTAAGATGTCAAAGATGGCGTGATCTCTGTACTATCTTCCCATTGTTCCTTAAATCTTAAATTTTGAAAAGTATATTTAAAAATTTTTAAACATTGTCTAAGAACTTGAATTTATATAAAACCTTTAAGCTCCTCTTTAAGATGAAGCTTAAGGACACATGACTATCATACTAAATGTAAGGTGCGTCCTCACCCTGTCCTGGGTGATGTCACCGGCTTGTGTGGCAGCCTGTTGACTGATGCACTTGGGTGAACATAGAAGAGGATCCCCTTCTTCACAGACACGGGCCCAGTGTCCAATTCTGGAGTGAAAACATGAGCCTCCCTTTGTGGAGGTTCCTCTCCAATTTGCCTGAATTTTAGAATTTATTTCAAAATATTGAAGGTAGAACAGCTTTACAATTGATATTTGGGAATGCTATAAAATCATGACATCAATGTACAGTATTTGCTTATGGCAAGTTTTCTTGTATTTGTATTTTATCTCTGTCATCTGCTTTTTGTGGTTCCTTTTCATGTAAACTTTAGCATTGTAATTTTCTTTTTGCTAAATCTTTGCCTTCACTGAGCAGTACATTAGAAGAGATTGAATTCACTTGAAATTTATGTTACATTAGAAATTTTCTGTAGCAAATGAGTTAAAATCAGAATTTTGTTTTGATGAGAAATTGCAAGATGTAAAAATAGATTTACTTTTTTAAAAAGAAGAAAAGAACATAGCTAGTATTGGTAATATTATGACCTGAATTTCACTGGTTTCTTTAGAAACTAAGATTGACATAAGGAAAGTCTTCTCCTCTCTTATTTAGCTGTAACAAATTCTTACAGCAACAAAAGATTGCTTGAGTTCTTAAAGATTTTGATATATTTTCTGTCTGTCCTGATAAAAACCAAAGTCATCCTATGGAGTGCAGGTGTGTTGAGAGCTTTGTCATGCTTTAGTCATTGATTTGGAATAAATATTTCTGAAGCATCGTGGATTGGCAAACATCTACCCTCCGTGGGACCATATGTGACTATGGTTTCTTAGAAATCAACCCACGGATGGTTGGAGTGGCTTCACAGGGCCCTTCACAGGTAGGTCTGTGAAAAAAAAAAAGAAATAATAGTAAAGAAGACATGTGGAAACTTTTAGAGATAATGGATATGGTTATGAGATAGATCGTGGTTATGGTTTCATGGGTACGTATTTATCCCTAAACTTGTCAAGTCGTACACATTAAATAAATACGTACAGGTTCTTATATGTCAACCAAAGCTCCATAAAGTGGCTTAAGGAAAGAAGAAACCTGGTTTGCAATTTGAAAGTTAAATACACGATTCTAGCAAATATAAATACAAAAAAGTTATGCCTTTAAACAGAAAAAATTGATCACTATAAGTAAAATGCACATAATTATCATTGTAGTTTCCTATTTTGATTTAAAGCAATTGTAGAATTTGGGTTGAGAGATAAGGCACTACATTTTGTAGGAATCCTAAGATAGTTCACTATATTATAGGAGAAACTGTATGAGACGAGAGCCAGGTTTTTCATATTTATAAAGTAATTATTTTCCTCCAGTGAAACTACCTTTAACAGTTTTACTAATGACTTAACTAACAAATGCTATTCATAAAAATAAATGACACCAAGAACAATAGGGCAGTAAAAAAAATTAAAAATCACCAAAAATTTAAATTTGATATGGATAAAAAATATAGTGACCATTATTTCACACCTGTAATAGGTACACATTCATATATACATATGCTACTTATAAATATATAGGTTATTTATACATGATACAAATATATAAAATATGCATATGTGTGGAGTAAGAAACCTAAGTAAATGAAACCAACATGAGAGCTATATTCTTACCAAAGTATTTAAACAATATAACTATTACCTAACTCCCATGATTTAAACTCAAAATTCCAATATTTTATTTCAAAATGGCAGATAATTATATTGGGAGAATTGTTAAACCTTCTGTATTATTTAAAAATAGTACCAGAGTTAGAAGGAATGGTGGCTCCATTAGGCTGTTGATGCCTTAATTCCTGAAACCTGTGAATTTGTTCCATTACATGGCAAAAATAATTTACCAGATATAATTAAATTTATGGACCTTGAGATGGGACGATTTAGCCTAGATTATCTAGGCTCAGATCACATGAGCCTTTAAAAGCAGAGAACTTTCTCCAGCTGAGGCAGAGAAATGAGGAAGACAAGAATATCAGAGAAATTCAAAACATGAGAGAGGAGATTTGACTTTGGCTTTGAAGATGAAGGGGTTCATAAGCCAGGGAATTTAGGTGTTCTTTGGAAGCTGAGAACAACTCTCACCCAAAAGCTAGGAAGGAAATGGGGACCTCAGTAGCACATCCACCTGGAAATGATTTCTGCCAACAGCAAGAACGAGCTGTGGATGCTTCACAGCTTCTAGTAAGAAACACAGCTCTGCTGACACCTTGATTTCAGACTTGTGAGACCAGGAACAGAGGAAGCAGCCAAGCCACCTGGATTTATCCTCTACACAATTATGAGACAGTAAATTTATTGTTTTAAGTCTCTAAGTTTGTGGTAATCTGTCATGGCAGCAATAGTAGAGCAATTATAGTACCTGTATTTATTTTTTTCTTCATTCTTCCAAAGCAATTGGAATATCCAAGCAGTGCAGCTCACCTTCCACTAAATACTTCTATATTCTTGGCCAAGAAATGCAGCTTAGGAGTAGCAAATTTTCCTCAGAGGAAATGGTCTTTCTGAGTGGAGGCAGGGATGCAGTATTCTTCCATATGCTTTAATATCAGCTATTTGTTTCAGAGTAGAGAGCCAATACCAAGTTGGCCAAAACAATATGGAACCAGCCAACACAAAACTAAAATGGTTGTGTTACATGTAGGACAATATAATAAATATTCTTATTTCCAGTTCTACTTAAATAAATATATCCCTATTTTAGATGGGGATTTAATTTATAATTTATTGACTGGCAATTATTTAATAGTTTGCTTTGTTTTCCTACAATGTATCTCCTCTCTTAATATCTAAATTGATTTTAAATCTGAATTTGATCTTTTGTTTTCTTCATTTTTCTAGCTTCTATATTGGTAGGATAACATAATGCTGTACTTATGTTTTCCATACATTCAAAAACCAAAATACTTTCTATCATGTCAGAATGCATATTTTCAAAATTAGCCCTAGCTTTCACTAAAAGCACTTCACTGCCTCTAAATTTCATAATTCCTAAATATACTATTTTGGAAGTCTGACTTATTTTTTTCTCTAAACAAAACAGTTATTGATTAGTTTCAGCATTTTCTCAGTGCTAACATCCTGATTTCTCCTTACTGGCTAAAAAAAAATAATCAAAGCCACTTAAACTGAAATGCCTGTTCTCAGCATCATTGAAGGAGATGCATTTCTCACTGGATACAAAACATGGTCATTGCAAAGCAATACAGGAATTTTCATCATATGAATATAGTTGGCCTAATAGTGAAAAATACTCTAGTGGTCAATGTAGAATCTTGGTTTCATCTTTCTTCTTTCCTTCTCAATTCTTTGTACCAGAGAATGTTGGGTTGACTTTCTGAGGCTTGAGAAAATCTAGGGCATGCCCATGGGTGTTGGCGTAGAAAGATTAGGACCGGCTTTCTACAGGCTATTAATATAATGCTCCAGAGTTGTCATTAATATGTGTAACTGGCTCTTTCCCCCACATTCTTAAATAAAAAATGTGGGGAAATTCTTCTTTTAAATCAATACATCTGATTTATTGATTAAATCAATAAATCTCTATTGATCAATAAGTCAATAAGAAAAGCTCAGAGCAAGAGTCCCTGATGCAAATGCTGCTTTTTGTGGAAATGAAAATATCACGGCTACCTAACATGCTAGAAACAACACTAAAATGCCTTTTAAATATTATCAGATATTTTCTCTTTGGCTCAGGTTTAATTTTAAAGCAATGGAGATCACAAAAATGAAAATCTATAAAGGAACAAATCAGCAAATTTGAGCAAACAAACGAGCAACATTCTTCCAATAGGCTCAACTACTTCAATATATATTATACATATAGCGATATTAATAGACAAAGGACAGATGTTATTTGAATTTTCCTAAAAGAAAAAGCAGTCAGTACCACTGACGTAATAAACAGAGAGGAGTCACAATCTGTCGAAGTGTTGAGATCCTTGACTCCTCTCTGACTCTTCTCTTTGTAGCCATCTCTCAACACAGTGGCAGCAGTGGCCACTGGATAGAGCTGCAGAATGGACTAAAGACAGAGCCCAAGGTAACTAATGAGGTGGTTTCCATCCCTGCGTATCTAGTGGCACTACCTTAGCATCGTTGCCACAGGAACACGCCCATGTCGACATGCTACCACTGACAACTCTTGGTTTGATCTCAAAACTCTATAGGAAACAAGTGTACTAATATGGGTTTTTATGCTCATAGAATAAGGCAAGTTTTCTCCAAAACTTAATAATAAGTATTTCCATATGGGATGTTAATATTTTAAAACCTGAAACACATTTCAAGATGAAAACCTGAAGACGAAGTTTTCAGTCTCCACTTCCTGCCTGAGGTTGTCACCCACGGGATATTGCAACCGTCTGTCTTCCTGCTACTGTGTGGCTGCCTTCTCCCTAAGTGAATGCCGTTCCCTCTTCTAAGGGAAGTCCCGGATTGAAAGAAGCTGTTTTGGGATGTGAGCTGTCCCTGCTCCTTTCCTCAGAGAGATTTGGTGGAAGAGGTGGCTGTGCTGGCCTGTCCTCCCCCTGCTCCAAGGCAGCCCTGCAAAGCCCCTGGAAGGAAGCCCTTCCCTGGTGGGGGAGGCATGTCCCTCCTGCGAGGGCAACATACTGCAGCCGAGCTCCCTGGTTGGAGCTTCCACACAAGCTCTCAGCGCCCAGTTATGGGGGATTTCTTCAGGGCAAAACCGAAACAGCAAATTGAAAAATCCCTCCGTGCTGTTTTTGTTGCTTGTGCTGCTTTAATGGGTGTCTAGAAGCAGAATCTAAAATTAATAAACAGACTATTCCAAATCATTCCTTTTTAAAGGTGTTAACCTGAAGTGATCAGCATCGTGTGCCCTGACAGAATGAAGGGACTGAAAGGACAGCCTGCAAATGAAGCAGGAAAGAGAAAAGATCTGCACAGCCATTTCTAGCTGAGCTTTTCTTTCCACTGATACAGTGAATCCACGCAGGGAATGGAGAGCTGCCCTCAAGGTCAAGGCGCTGCCGGGCAAGGATAAGAATAAACGAGGGGAACGCCGAACCTACAAGGGGTCCCATTTTTCATTTTGAAGGTTGCCGCATCATTTTCCGAGCTCTTGGAGGCGGTGTGAAGTTTCAGCAAGACCTGCGAGCAGGGACGGGGAGAAGTTCTAGTGCCCATATGTTCCCGGGAAAGTGCTGAAGAGGCTCCCTCTGTACCCCTTCCTCCCGCACCTCCTAGATCCCCAGGGCACACAAACCACACCAGGTCACACGCACTCTCATCCACGTACACACACTCTGCCGTGTCAATACTCACACCTGCCCACCCGCTCACAGTGGCACTGCCACACTTCGCACACACCCACTCACATGCACAGGCACATCCTCACACTCTCGTGCACACACACACCTTCTGACATACTGTACAAGCACACGCTCTAATACCCATGTTCTCATAAAGACACACACACACACACACGTTCGCACACTTGCCAGCTCTGCTGACTCACCGGCCTGGGGTCTCAGCGCAGCCGGTGCAGCACCTGCTCCATCAGATGTGACTGGACGTGGAGGAAGCTGGGAGCCACCGTCCACTTCCTCATCACACGATGACTGCGTTCAGCATCCGTCATTAGTACGGGAGCGATGAGGGTTAGAGAGAACGTGCGTCAACTCTGCACGTACAGCTTCTCGCTCTGAGCACTTGAGACGAGTATTTGCTGGACACCTGGGGACTCAATGGCTCGTGCAATTTAGTCTCAGTCAGTCTTCAGCTGTAGGTTTCAAGCGATCCTGCCCTAGCATGACATACTGGGTACGACATAGAAAACAGCTTTTCTTCAAGGACCTCTGAAAGCCAGGGCAGCACCATTCTCTGGTAAACATTCTCATTCCGGCAGATGAAGGGAAAAGCCAGGCACAGGCCGCAGGGAGGCCAAAGGGGTTCTTGACTGGGGATTAGGACCCCACCCTGTCCCCACCAGCTGGGTGGCCGCAGGCACAGCCTCGGCCTTCCTGGCCCCCCTCACCTTTCCCCTCAGTTGCTAACAGCGGGTTGAGAACCCTGCTCAATCCTCAGCCCCCAGGACTGGAAATCTCGCCAGCGCGTGGAGGCTAGTCTCGCAGAACCAGAGTCCTGACCCACACGCCGCCCTGACTACTGCAAGGCAGTGGTTCTCGAATCTGACCTAATGGGACACCTACAATTGCCCTTGATGTTTGAGTCCTCTCCCTGGCAATTTGACTGCAGCTCAGTGTGGGGATCTTCCCAGTAAAGTGGGATTTCTCTCCAGACCTTTACGCACAGAATCCAGTGACAGTCACCCTAGAGAGGGTCACCCCACGTTCACTCTGTGTGGAGAGCTCTTGCCTCCTGCAGTGGAACAAGCAGCAGAATAACCCAGCACTCGGGTTGCTGAAGTGGCTGCCGTGGGGGACGTGGCCGACGAGCACCACGAGCAGCTGCTGTGCTGTGACTGACAGTCAGTGGGACGTGTGGCTCACACCCCGCCACACTGTGACCTCTGTGGCACTACTGGCTGAATCAAGGCCATGTTGGGGTTGGCGTCCTTTGTTTCAATAGACAGCAACTTTCGAACCACAAGACCGGAGTTTGAAATTCACGGTCAGCATTTACCAGCTGGGAACACTTGGGAAGATGAACTAAACTTCCAGAACCTCAGTTGTTCTCACGGGTGCACCTCACACGTTTGTGACGATGACATGTCATATTGCACATGACAGTGGTGTTTGTCATGCTTCTATTAAAGTTTCAGTTTTGGGGTATCTTAATTTAGATATCTTAATCTATGAATTGAATATTGTAATTGCCTCAGGGATTAATAACCTGTCAAAATTGTGACAGAGAAGGTAGGAAGTCTTCAATCCAGTCTGTCTGTCTGAGGTACTGGTATATTGCATCTTCTGGAAGTCCTTTTGCTCAGGAGCTGTGTCAAGAGTTAGCTGGTCATGCTCCACCCCATTGCTCCAAGTGCTTTGTGGGGGTGGACTCTTCCCTGGCCATGGTCCCAAATGATGGCAAATTGTGAAGTGTCAGGTCAGAGGTCATTTTTCCTGATAAGCGTTAAACCTCAATACCTTTGTTATATAAACATAATCCAAAGTAATTGTGCTTCCTGTTCCATTATTATGGTGTGGGCTGGTGAGAGCCAGGGCTACATCGTGAGGTCTACATCTGCTATCTCAGCTCTCCGGCAGAGATCAGGCTTTGCAGACACACGTGGATGAACAAAAGAAATCAGCAATATTGATGATGCATCCTCACCAACTGTGCTCTCATCTGAAAGCCACAGAGGGTCAGACAGATCTGCTGGTCTAAACCCTGTGCTTTGTTTTGAGGAGGATGAAGTCCAAATGGAGGGAGTCACCAGCCCAGGCCATAAAATTACCAAATTTCTAGGAACCGCATCTTGCAGCCCCCAAGGCAGTGCCATGTCCCCCCCAACCCCACCGTGTATTCTTCTCTTAATCCTGGGAATTTTGGAAGACTTGGCTGAAGTGAAATAATTGGGGGAAAAAAAATCCGCAAAACCTTGGTTCTAAAACAATGAGAAAGAGTGATGCCTGCACATACCTACAGCCACACTGAGGTGCTGTGACAGTCCTGGTCTCACAGGGCGAGTGTGGAGCCAGCCTGAGATTTGCTCGCTGAGGCCAGAGAGGTCGGGCTTTGCCTGCATATGCCATGTCACTTAGGGACTGGATGCAGCTGGTTGAGGAAGGAGGGTGGCTGGATGCTGAGGCATGTCAGGACCCCAGTGCATCCTTCCTCCAGAGGAGATGCAAAATGTCCCCTTCATGCAGCACAGGGAGGACTTCTGTGAAAAGAGAAATGAACCCAGAGGCCATAGCTGCTGGCCCTGCCTTTGGGGGCCATCCTACCTGTTAGATAGAGCTGTGCCGACCAGTACTTGCTCTTGTTGGATAAATTACTCCAACGTAGTGGCAGTCAGCTGTAAAAACACAGTTTATGAACACAAATCATTTCAGCTTTCCAGGACCAGCAAAATGTAAACAAAAGAAACAATAAGTGCACTCCTTAAATACCTGGCTCCTGTAGGGTCTGTTGATTCCATTAACTCCTCCTGCCTTTCCAAACCCGCACGGAGTCTCCTCCCCTGAGAACGGGTGGTCCATGAGCACATACTTGGGTTGCTTTACTTTCCGTGTGTATCGGTAACATTGTTCTTGTCCTAATGAGTGGCTTAGGTCCACCAAGTGGCAAAGCACTTTCTCCTCCGGGGCCATGGCCCTGTAGGCCAAGGACCCAGTGGCAGGTGGGACTCCTCATGGCTGAGATCACACACTGATCATCGAAGCCCTGCCATCCTGGGGGCCTCGGACAGCTTCGGCTCTTCTCCAGAGTTTAAACTCATTCCTGCTGCCCATGGAGATTTCCTTCCTGTGATTGTAATCAGAGAATTTTTCTTTCCTTCCTTAATCTATGGCACAGAGTTGCTTTGCTCTAGTCGGCAGCTGCCACACTTCTCCAGAAAGGCAGCTTCTGTTCTGCTGGAGATAAACTGATTTGCCTGGCAGCCAAGTTAAACAAGGAGATGCTTTCAGACCGTTTTGGGGAATTTACCGCTTTCTCTTGACATTCAGCTTTGTAATAGTGAGACTGTAATACCCTCGGGGTTTAACACAGGCCTCGGGGCTTCTGAGGACTCTGAAGTGACTCCTGTGTCCGGCTGTGACCGCAGAATGAGGCCAAAGGGGAAAACAGACCGTTCATTGTGGATCATTTGTACCAGGCAGCACACGTCACAGTATCTCAAATAGACACCTTCCTTATCTGTAGTGGACACAAAATCACATAGTAAATAAATAAGTGGCTAGCTCCCCTGATTCCTGGAGATATTCAAGGGTCTGGTAGACTCTAAGCACTGGTCTGGCCCCTCATTTTCTGGCAATAAATAACAGTTCCAGAAAATTTCTATTAAATTTAACCTACAGACTTGAAGAAACATTATAGTTATTTTATCCTTACTGTAAGCAAAAAAATAACAATTTTCAATGTCCATCTTACTCCCTGCTTCCTCCCAAAATAGTGAGAAATATTTAAATTTACCTCTTTAAACTGGCTTCTGGTTTGGTGTCCAGTCAGTGAATATCACAACACAGATCTGCTGTGTAACAAACATCCCTCTTCTCCAAAGGAATAAGGACTGAAACTCCAAGGCTCCCTTAGTGCCATACCTTCTCATCCTCCTCCCCCCCAGTATCTGAATACAACCTCCCAGTCGCTAGTCTCCCACGTGGCACTGACGAGCCATGCCTCCTGGTGTCTACACCGTCCCACACTGAGAGGGCCGGCCCTGTGCAACCGAGAGAATGTGGTGGTGACTTTGGAGGCTGAGTCATAAAAGCCTCTATGATGCTGTAGAACTTCTGCCTTGATCTCTCAGGCTTCTTGCTCTGGAAAAATCCAGGGTCACACGAGGAGTCTAACTACCCTGAGACCGCCATGCTGCGAGGAATCCCGGGTTAGCCACATGAAGAAGGGGTCTGGTCTACCTCAGCTTCTCCAACTACCCCAGGCCAGAGGCCAGGCACATGCATGAAGGCCTTCAGAGGCCTCCAGATGCCTCCAGCCTCAGCCCTGATTGCCCTACAACTGATGGGGATCCCAGCAGGGAAACATGTAACTGAACTAGTAAGTTCTGGAATAATGAGAAGTAATAATAAATTGTTGTTTTAATCCTTTTACTTTGGGGATGGTTTGTTATATAGCAATTGATAATCAGAACATCACTTCATAATTGATCAAATGGGGGAACGTGCATCCAAGAATTAGCAAAGCACTTTGAATGTAGTCCAGGGAAGGTACTAACTTTGTTCACCCACACAACCTCCATCCTTTTAGTAAACACTCTTTATTTATTAGTTTCAGCAAACACACAGACAGACAGACAGACACACACACACACACACACACACATCAATCACCTGGGTCATAAAGTTCCTAAATGGAAGTGATGTTCTGATTATCAATTGCTATATAACTAGATGAATCCACTCCCGTGATTCTCATGTGGCCTTAAGACATGAATTTATGTTGTTCCAACTATAGTGAGAGGCCAACAGTGTGAGAGTACAGGAAATCCCCCCCTGGTTGTCATTTTTGATGCTTTAAATCATCCTTAACCCTGTGTCAATGTCTATTTCAAATGCAAGCCTTGAGGGGCTCCCAGCAGATGTGGACTCTCTTGGCCAAGGTGCCAGAGCGGAGGCCCGGCCTCCAGGCCCTCTGACCAGTTATCCATGCAAGCGCAGGGTTGTTCATGGTGGACAGGATTATGTCCCACAACCCTCCCAAGGGTAATGAGCAAAGCCATGGCAATAGTATAGTGCTGCCCATCAAGCACTCGGGTTACACAAGGATGAATTGCTATTGGGGATGACATCAGAACTGACCTTCATGAGAAAATAGATGTTTAAAAAGCCTATTCCAACAACAGCATGTGGTTTGTAAAAACATCATCTCTTCACCAGCATAGCTTTTGAAGCCCTGCACTGGTGTCTGGCTGTTTTGGAGTGGAGGCCTTCATCTCCCGGGAGGTGTACTCTGCACAACCTGATTTGGCGGGGAGGACATTGCACAGGTAGTCCTCCCTCATGTGCATTCATTAGGTGCACTTAATGGCCCAGGTAAAAATTTTCTTTGAATTAATCATGCTGCAGACATAACATTCATTTTCAGCTCAGATTGTCTTATAAAATTTTTCTTCATATTAATTTCTCAAGCAGTTGTATTTAGCTCCTATTATAGTGTTGGGAACTAGAACTGTAGTTTGAGTTTACAGTAGGGGTAAATAGCCACTTTTTAATTTCAGTCAGGAAAACAGGGTAGACTAGGCTCTCAAATATTTCTGCATGAATTTAATGGATTCAAATTTAATGGCATATTAAATTTAATATGCCTTATCTCTCTGTTTGGTACTTGGCAGCCTTTGGAAGGAAATCTGTATGCATTTGCTATAGGTGGATGCTCTTGCATTACTGTAAAGTAATATTTACCTTGCGTTCTGTGAGGGTTGCTTTTCTCAGTCCTTTTAGCCGTCTCTGTGTTCAACACAGATCATGTCAGAAAGCATCTGGTGTCAATGATAGGAACGCAGCTCTGATAATTTTCCTGAGCCAAGGTTATCTTTGTGTCTTCATGTATGTTGGGAACATGGATATATTTTCCATATCACTTAGTTTCTTCTGATCCTTGGATACTGGTTAGTCAATTTCAGATCGGTAAATCGTCTGTAAACTGTAATTTCACATGAGATGTTTTACAAGCCATTTGCTACTAGTTAGAATAGTCCAGTAATATGTCTTTGCTTATTATGCAATGAGGTAGATTTGAGTGTTATCCTCAGAATGTGGCATTCCCTCTGTCAACTGAAGAGTGACAAGGTTCACAGGTTTGGAAAGGAGAGCTTTATTTCTCATAAGGGCTGCAGCCTGCAGGGTGGCCGTTCTGACAGGCTGGGCAGCACAGCCTCTGGCCAGAAGCCAGAAACAGACACTTTGAGGGAGGGACAAAGGGAAGAGGAATTTATACCTGCAGGAGGCTGAATATACATGTTTAATGAGCTATAGGAGGAGTCATGGATATTTATGGCAGGAGAAACATGCGCGTGCGCAATTGAGCTTCATGCCCCCTCATGGGTCTCATGTACAAAAGACGGTGGCAGTGTTGGCATGATATCCCAGAGTGGAGTTTCCAGCCCTGTCACATCAAAAGATGAAGCAGAGGACACAAAACCCCTCACTGCCCATCCTCTATGGACTGGCCAGAACCTCTTCGTGGTTGCTGGTCTCTTACCAGGAAGGAATGCCGATCGGTTGCTGTTTAGAAACCACAAAAGGGGACAGGCAGTGACAAGGCTGGTTGAAGCTGGTGAGGAGCACGTCTCCCCAAAAGGCAGGTTCTGTTTAGCCTTTAGGGGGGACAGCCTGATGGTGGTGGGCTGGGGGGCGGGGAGGTATAACAGAGGCATGTCTGACCTCCCGACCTGCCATCGCTGGGATTTCAGTTTTTAAGTTTCTCTGAGGCCCTCTTGGCCAAGAGGGGGTCCATCCAGCTAGACGGGGGGCTTAAGACTTTATTTTTATTCCTCCTCTCACTGACATTCTAGTACTCTTTCATAAGTGGATAATAGCATTGGCTCCAGCACAGGTCTGAGGGTTTGTGTGTGCGTGCCCCTGACAGATGGCAGACAGGGCTGGGATTTAATTCATACATTGGCTATTTCCCCAAATATCCACTGAAGTCCCACTGTGCCCCAGGAGTCATGTTTAACAGATCCTGTTTGGTGCCAGGGAGATGGAGATTAAGAACTCAGCTCCTGTGCTCCAGGAGTTTTGCTGCTCCGAGGGGCAGACAGAGAAGGCAAGGATGACACAGTGTGGTAATCACCATGACAGTGGGGTGAGCAGAGGCTCATGCAGGAGCACCCCCACCTGCTCCAGTGAGGGTGAGCAAACGTGTCTCGCAGGAAGTAAAACCTGAACTCCATCTTGGAAAACAAGTAGGAATGAGTCCAGCCAAACATGTAATTGTATTTGCGTGTGTCCTGGTGTTTGAGAGATTTTTCTAAAAGACTTTCTTAAGAGCCCAAGGACCTATTGAACCCAATGAGCAAAACCAAAAATATCTGTCTTGTGATATTTATAGACTTTTCACAATTTGGCGTGCTTGGGAGGGTAACTGCTTTGATAATTAATAACTTAGATGGCCTTTATGTATGCAGGCTGAGATTTAGAAGATGTTTATAGACAATTTAGTGTCTTCCCAAGTTGGAACAGTTTAATGAGTAATTCTTCCTGCTTTGCACTAGAGATAGAAACTAGAAATTTAAATAAAAACTAGTTATAGGAGAGAAAAATAAGCAAGGATATCCCATCAGAATGTACATGCTATAAACCTGGTCTATTTTTCTGACTTTCCTTGGTGGTTTCAAACAAATCCCCCATGTGGATTCTGGAAGGAGATTCTACAGAGTGAGGTCACAGTGCCATTGACCTTGCCCACAGATATTTTCAATTCCAGCCGGGCCCTGCTGCTAACTCACTGAGCACATTCCACACAAAACAGAAAATGTTTCAGAAAATGAGGAGTTTGGATCAGACAGCATCTAGGGTTCTTTCGGTTTAAAAATGATGTGCTGTAAGTCAATGCCTTTGGGCTCACTGCTTTTATTTTTCCTCCAAATTTTCCCTTTTAAAATAAGTGTTAGAAGCTATAATTCCCATAGGAAAAGATAATGGCAATAATAGTTTACTCATCCTAACTACATGCTCACTATTGTTTTAAGCCCTCATGTAGATTAACTCATTTAATTTTAACAGTAACACAAGAAGGTAGATACTGTTTATTGTCCCCATCTTAGAGATGGCAAAGCTAAAGCACAGGCAGGCTCAGTTAATTGCCCAAGGTCACATCTGGAGGTGACAAGTGGAGATTTCAACCCCAGAGGTGGCTCTGGGGAGAATCCTTTTCCAGCTTCTAGAAGCTACGCACGGCCCTGTGTTTGGGGAACAGGCATTCAGTCCCAGGCCCTGCCCGGAAGCTCGGGTCCCCAGAAGTCATTCGCAGGAGTGGCCACACGTGACAATCACGTGGGCAGGAAGGAGAAAGGCACCCCGGAGCCTGACCCTACCCTGAATGCAGAGACAGATACCGCACAGACCCCAGGTCTTGGGGACTCAGCCTTGTCCTTCCTGTCGCTGAACCTAACTCAAGTCTGCAACTTTGCTTTTTGTCGCCGAGCTGTGGGCTCTGCAGGGTCAGTCAGTCCCTCGGGGCCCGGGTCTACCAGGCTCCCTGGCACCTTGGGGCCTGCCCCCAACGGCCGCTCCGCAGGGGCCCCTGTCCTTCCGCTCCGCAGAGACGTGCTGGGGTCTGATTTGCTTCGCGGGCGGTGCCTGTCTGTCTTGCTTTTTTCCTGTCTACGTTTGTGTTTCCAGTGCTGACAGAGAGTCATTGCATTTTATTTTCCATAATTAGTCCCCCTAAGGCATTTCTGCCTATTCTTTTTTCCCAATTTATTTCTCTGGTGCTTCGTTGTTATACAGCGATGTCACCCAGGCAGGCAGAGCTGGGTGTCGTCGGCTCAAGGACAGAAGCAGGCTCGGGACCAGAGGATGTGGAAGAAGCATCCACCCCAGGCTGGGGCCCTGGCCGGGAGGGACCGGGAAGGGTGCAGCTGTGAAGAACGCGGAGCTGCTGGAAGAGGGAGTTTCAGGGAACATACCAGCTGCCTGCATGAGGTAGGAAACAGAGGGCGTGGCCCTGTGGTCCCTCGGGGCTGGCGGATGACACCAGGCCATGTCAGATGGACCAGAACCTGTGTGTCCAGCTAAAGAGCCATCCCTCTGAGGTTTTGTGCAAAGTTATTCTCTGACTTATAATACAAAAAGTAGACTTTTCTGTTGAAGGAAATTTTATACCAATAGGGCTAAATCCATTAGAAAATTGTACCAATATTTACTCTTTCAGATTGGTTGAATACTTTTCGATATTTTCAATTGCAACAGGTGTGGCTCTCTTTTCAGTTTGTGATCTCATTCGAGAAAGCAATGTAAGCCATGGGACAGACAAAATCCCAAGTTTCAATGATTTAGCAATGTTTCTTGGCTTTGTCGTGGTTCACTGCGGATCAGCAGATTTTCTCTGACCTGTAGCTCTGACATCTGGAACTGGTGGCCTTTGAGGTCAGCAGGAAAGGCGAAGAGGACTCCAGGGATGATCAAAAGGGCCACCCCTTCACCTAGCAGCACAAGTAGCTGAGACTGGGGCTGTAGGATGTGCTCAATGCTTCCAAAGACAGTATTCTGAGATAAGGTTACTTCTAAATATTAACTCAAATTATTATTTACTAATTTACCAAAACAAAAGTAGCATAACTCCTTCACTGTTTAGAAGTTAAATCCTTGGTTACAGGTCATTTGTCCTCAAATCTTATTGACCAATCTGTGCTGTTTTGAAATCCTGTACCCCAGACCATGAATGTTTTTCAAGAATATTCTGGCTGTTTCCTGGAGGAGCAGATGACCTACCCGTACAACACTGATGCAGAGAAACTGCTTCCTGCACCCCATAAAGGGCGCTAACAGATTTTCTTTCTGATATCTAATATCTGTCTGCTTTCTGGACTACCCTTTCCTCTCCCGTAGTTGAGTGATGCCTTGTGGGTCTCAGACGAGACCTGTCCCCTGGGCTTTGCTGGGTTACATCAATCTCCCTGCAGACAGGTGCCCTCTCCTATCCAGTAAGTGCTAGAAATGTTAACATCCTACAAGTGCCACAAATCTGTTTCTCTTGACTGAGTCACCATCTCTCCAGCCACACAGTCTGCCTGTCTGAACTGAGAACGTCCTGCCCAACTCCCTCTTCCCCATCCCATCCCTGCTTCTGAAGCCCTGCTTCCCTGTCGCCATGTGTTTTTTCAATTAGTTCCCTTTTCTCCATTTCCACTGACATTGCCAAATATACTTATACACACACACACACACACACACACAGAATATACACACACAGCATTTAGAGTTCTTGCTAATTGCTGCTAGACACCCATCTGAAGGTAAATCATGCGACTCCCCTGCCTTAATCTCATTCATGCCTTTGCATTGACAACTTCCATAGTTCCTATCAAGGCCTTTCATATTCTTGTGTGAACCAATACGTGCTCTGTGTGTGTGTGTGTGTGTGTGTGTGTGTGTGTGTGTGTCTACCATTTCTGCAGCAGGTGCTGGAAGAAGAAATGTGGAAAATATGTTTCTGAACAATAAGGTGTTAAAAATTAAGAAAACATGTCACAATAGAATTGAGTCTTAACAAAGAATTTCTATGAATAAATTGAGAAGTGATAAAAAATGAATTTATAAAGGTTGATTGGCTATCTACCTGACCCTAACTCACAAGTGTGTTAAGATCTAGAGAGCAGTCTGAACTTGGTAGGGATGCCCATGGTGTGGCTTTGTTTTTCTTGGTTGCTCCCACTGTGTTATGTCAAACCTTCCTTCACTGTTTTGTAGCAGTTCCTTTAATGACATCATGACCATATTATTAGCTAGCTTTAAAAATTCCATTCAGTTGAAAACCCTAATGTCAGGTCCAGCCCAAAGTTTCCATCATGGCTGTGTTTTCCAGATAGCGTAACATGGTTTTCTTATGACGTCATCTTGAGATTCATCTCAAGTAGTGGATGCACCTGTGCTCTCTGCCTTTGAAACTGGAGGGATCCTTGTGACTATCTCATCCAATAGGGTGTAGCAGATGATTCTATCTGGAGTCTAAATCTAGGTCATAATAATGTCACATTCTTCCAGAACACCTGTTCTTGGAGCCCAGCCCTACAGTATAAGGAACCCCAAATAAGCTCTCTCATGGGGTGCACAGGTAACCCCTCATGTGTAGAGGCTATAGGCAGCTGTTCTGGTTGACAGCCCAACTTAGGTACAAGCTAATCAGGATGACCCATAAGACATGTGAGTGCAGATGCCACCCAGAGGAGTTCAGTCACCAGTAGGAGTCAAGCCCAGCTTTTGAAGCCCCGAACATCATTGATCAGAGAGAGACTTGCTTGTAGTTGTGCACTGAATGAAATACAGATCTTTGACATCCATGGGTATGATGAAATAATTGTTGTTTTAAGCTGCTAAATTTTGGGGTGGGTTATTAATGATTCAATAGAATTTGGTGTATTTTTGTTACATCTGTTACTGTGACTTGCCTCACTATATTCTGCATAAGTTCCTCAGTTCTATCCTCAAAGACACCAATTACTTCTTTAGCCTAAGCCTAATTGACATTAAATGCACCAATTGAGGTTTTATTACTAGTGATTACATTTTCATCTTCAAATGTTCTATTTAGCTATCTTCCACATCTGCCTTGCCAGTTCTGACAGTATATTGCTGCATAATATGTGATTCTATCTTTTGTGTTTTTGATATTTTATACATAGCATTTATCATTATGTTTATAATTTTATTAGCTGAAGCCTTTGAGATGTTAGTTACCTTGAATTATTTCTGTTGGCTGACACTCATTGGTCATGCTGTGTTTTGCCATTGGGGGTATAAATTTTCCCCTATTGATTAAACTTAATTATGGAAATGCTCAGGGTCTACGCATTTAGGTTTCCAACTTTCACAGGTGCTAAGCTTGATTTCCTAATGTCAGCCCTGGGGATGGCATGTTTTCCCGGAAATCCCAGGCTTTATAATATACATTTTCCCAACAGTGTTTTATTTTTCATTTGCTCCTTAGATATTTGCCTTCCATCTATAAGCCCCACAGTATAATCAAAGTGTATGTGTTTCAATTCATCCAAGACCAATCGCATTATACTCAGTCTGTCGTGTTGCCAGAAATAGAAATCATTATAGAGGTTGATATAGGTATAGTTACAGACAGACCATTTAATACAAATCCTTTAAAAGTAAGTGTTACTTATCTCGACTTACATCATTGCAACAAGGAATACACAGAAAGATTTCAGATGCATTTGGCAATGACAAGTTAGAGTTCAGTTGTTTGTTCATTTGAATTAGTAAAGAATAGAAGTTTTAATCAATAAAAAGGGTAGAAGGCCAAAAGTTTGAAAGGCCATAAATTAGAAATTTGATATCAACTTTAATGATTCCTGATTCCTTCCTCATAAATTTCTAATTGTACTTTTAGGGGAAGTTAAATTGGATAATAAAAAATGGATTACAAAACTCACTTCAAATGTTCTTCTAGTTCATGGTTAAAACATAAATAGTTTAGAGCTGAGAAGTTGCCACTAATTGTCCTCCTCACACAGAGGCATGGAATAATTCCCTTTTAACTTGATTTGTATATTTTATAGGTTGGCTTTTAACAGTGCATTTTAATGTGTAAGAGAGTAAATGATTCTTTAATTTAACATTTTCTGTAACACAGGAACTTAAATAAATTAATACTGCTGTCTTGGTATATGTTTAGTTTGCTATGATATAAAATGCTATTTGCCCATCCCATGCAGCTCTAAAGAATACAGGCTTTTTTCCCAACATAGTAAGGAATAAACTGTGGCAGTCGTGGTTAGATTTTCTTTGCCCATTTTGCCTTCCAGAGCCTCTTACAAAGGAGAACTACTTTGCGCTCACGTTAAATGGTTTCACAGTTTCTAGCATAAGTTGGGAAATGGAATTCAAACTATAAGAACAAAAGATGTTGCTTCTAGAAATTACCACTAGAACTAGTTTTAAAAAGACACAAAACACAATTATTGTGAGAACAAGGAAGGTGATGACAGCAATGGTGTTTTGGATGCTGGAAAAAGATATTAATACCTGACCTGGGCACATCAGGCCAGATTTTATTGTGGTTTGGGGTGACATGAACGTGCCTGAAGGTGATGGTGAGCCCAACTCTGGGAGTCCATTCAGTTTACGTGGCAGGTTCTTCAATGGCTCAAAACTGGCACCAGCAGGTATCTCTGAACATGGGTGAAGTGGACAAAATGAGAAAGTTGAAGGAAAGTGTTTGATAAACACTATGCTATAAAAATAGGCCCATGTCAAGAAAGATTATTATAAAATCAATTATGAATACTATTGGGGGCCAAAAAGCAGATACTCTAAATTGAGAGGGAGAGAGACAGACAGAGGGAGGGAAGGAGGGAGGGAGGGAGGGAGGGAGGGAGGGAGAGGGGACATAATTTAAAAATATCATACTGGTTTGTTGCCACAATTGAAAACAAACGAATGTAAAAGTAAGTCACTTGTATAAGTAAAGACTTACATTGTGGTCTAGTTCCACGAAGAGACTTGTTTATATGTGTGGTCACCGTGGAAATTGCTGTATGCACAGAGAGTCCACACAGGCAATAGTGAGCCCGTTACTGTGGCTTCCTTTTACTTATGCACGTATGGACAGAGAACACAGGTTTTGTTTGTGCTTTTGTGTTTTAATTTCAACTGCAACCATGCCAACTTGGGGGCAATTTAATGGAAACCTTTTCAGGTTACCCATAAACAAAAACTGTTTGAATATTATTTTTTTTTCTCCGTCAGTGATTAAGAACCACATTGGTTTAAAAACTAATAACTGAAAGGAACTAGGTACCATCCACCCAGCTTTCCAAATAAAATTTGCTGTTGGATTGAAAACAGAAATTTTAGGCCAAAGGCTGTTTTTTTTCCAGAAGTTATAAGTAGCTGACACCAAGAATTAGCATAAAAGTGATTCCTCAAACATAACTAATTGTATTCCACAGATCTTTCTTGCACTTTAGAAGCATAATGCAGATAGAAAATTAAACTAGAAACCAGTGCAAGGGAGAAAATAGGCCATTTTTATTACAGGATGAAAAATTTCTAATTCTAACCTAGAAGTTGAGATTTTTTTTAGTGATACATCTAAACTTCTACCTGCTTCTGTGTTCCAAAAATATAATATAAATTTTCTGATAATAAGTGTTATAATTTCAATGAATATAGAGAAAGTGAGACTCTCCAGTAAGCAATGTTCTGAGAGCTCATGCTCCTTAAGAATATGATTTCTCCCTTACTGTTACTACATGCGGATCCAGCAGGGGCCTAGTATTATGTCTCATTGTGTAGATGTACAAAGCATTTCTTAATTGATCTCTTATGGAAACATATTTGGGTTATTTCCAGTTTATGCTGTAATAGAAAATGTTGCTTTGTAATGTTATTTATGACAAATAATCATGGTACATACTATATATTTATGGGGCACAGTGTGATGTTTTGTTATATGTTTACACTGTTGCATGATCATCTGGGAGCATCTTTGAGCACTTTTTCTATTAAATGACTAAAAGTATAATCTTTTAGTGCAAGGGTAAGTGTATGCTTATATGGGATTGATATTCATCTGTGGTTTCTCTTATGTGCTGTCCCAACCTTACCAAAACCCCTTGGACACAGATATTGTGGTGGTCTCAGTGGGGGTCAAATGAAAAGACAATAAGGGAATCTAGGCAGAAGCCCCGAAACACTGTCTCTAAAGAAAAATGGGGTATATTCGGATAAATGAGACAATCTCAGTATGGGTGAAGCCCAGAAGAGCAGGGGTGAGAGCAAGGCAAGCCGTAGCAGTGGGTAAGGCTAGAAACGTAGCAGGGTGAGCACACTGCAGGTTCTTTCATGCTGTGCTGTATTTCTAGTCTTTACTCTGAAGTCTGAGAGTAGCCTTTGAAGGACTCTACATTGCGAGGCCATGGTCAAATGTGAGCTTCAGAAATATTTCCATGGCAACAGTGCACACAGCCTTGGTGTGGGATGAGGTGAACCGCAGCAAGCTGAGGAAGGCGGCTGCCATGAGAATTTACCAGGGATGGAAGTCAGTGAGGGGAGATGAGGACAGGAATCGACAGAGCTGAGGACCCTCCCAGCACTAGACTGCTCACAAGATGAAAGGTCAGAGTAGGAGGCAGCTTCTGAGGAGCTGGCTTAGAAAACTGGGTGGAAGGAGGTGCACTGAGCTGACGTGGGGATGGCAACAAGAGAAATGGATTTGCGTGGGGTCACCATGTCGCAATGAAGTGGATGCTTTGGATGTGTTGAATTCGAGGCTCCAAAGGAACAATGAGGTAGAGATACCCAGTAAGTAATCGGATATCTATCTCTATCTAAACATCTATCTACAACTCACGAGATAGAAACAATCTGGAGATAAAGAAGTGAGAGCTTTAAAAATTCAGACCATAGGTGGAGCTATAGAACTGGGCGGGAATGCTCAGAATTCTTTCATTTGCAAGGGTGAAAAAGAGAACTCAAATTACATCAACTAAATGGAAAGAAATGTATGGATTCACTTATCTGTAAGAACAAGACTGGATCTGGCCTCAGCTGTGAATGGATCTGAGGAACCTCCCACAACATAAGAGCTATTGTCTGCACCTGCTACCTTGCTTTCTCCTCTCAGGGCCTCTGTGAGTCTCTCCGTTTCTCTGCTTAGCTTTTACATATTGATTGCATTCTCTGCCTTTTGGAGGAGACAGGTGATCAGCAGCTCTCATGTGTGTGGTTTGCAGTCGAGACATACTGGCCTCTTGCCTGCCTGGTTGGGGTGCTGTGCTGCCCTCTTGTACCGACTGCTGTGGCTGTGGGCTGTGGGCTCCAGAGTTGAATACCAACACTTTGTTCCTCCCGCCCCCACCTTCGTGTGTGAATGTTTCTTCTCTTATCAAGAGATGATCTATTTCTTCTCCCCTTGAATCTTGGCCAGTTTCGTGACTTGCTTTGGCCAAGGGGAGGTGGTACAAATGCTGTTGTGCCAGTTCCAGCACTAGTCAGTAAGAGACCTAGAAGGTTCCAGTTTGTCCTCTGAGATCTTGGCTGTCATGCCACAAAGGATCCTGGGCTACCCTGCTGGAAACAGGCCTATGCATTTCTTCTGGAGCATAAGTGACCATATAGAGTGGGCTGGTATAGAGTAGAAACAAGTAGAACCAGATGACATTCACACCAGACCCCAGGACTTAAAAAAGAGCCTTCCCAACCTTCCATTCCAGCCACACTCAGCCACCAACTGAACATCACTTCCTGAGTGACTTCAACCAATGTTACTTGGAGGTGAAGACCTACCCTATGAACCCAAAGAACATAGGACTGGACATAAATTGAGGTTGTTTTAAGGCTCTGTGCTTTGGGATGTTTTACTGCACAGAAGTGCTACCTGAAATGGTGGCCACAGCATTGCCATGTGGTGGATCAGGCTGGGTCACTCATCCTCTTCTGCTGTCATGGACAGTAGAGAACTCATGCTGGGAGTCCCCTCAGTGCCTGTGGAAGGGGAAGATGAAGTTCCCCCAGAAGTTCCCTAACATTGTTATTAAAGATGGAGGGAAGTACAGCTGGCTGCACAGAACAACTGCTGTTCAGACGTAAGAGGAGACTGAAAAATAAGGAGACATGAGAATCAGGTCTTATACTACACCAGTGCTTAGAAGGCAGAGATAAAGAAAATACTAGAAGAAAATAGTAAACATAAAACAGGTGGACTCAGAGAATCCAAATCATGAAACACAAGGGAGAAAAGAATGTCAGGTCTTTAAAGAGCGTATATCCCTCATGAGGACGTGGTCTGTGAGTCATTCTGTTTTCTATTACTCCACAACAAGAATATGTTAGCATGAGAAGTGGGAAGATGGGGATGGTAGCTATACATGAAGATTACAAAATTTTCACAAGTACTTTCAGTCACTTGGTGGACTGCATTGAATCCAAACCTACTCTCTCCCTCGCACATCCTAAAGATAAGTGTGTTTATAAAGTCTGGAAACATAGACTAATATACAAATCATCATCTGGGACAACTTCAACCTGAAAAATGTATCAATATTTCCAGATTTTATGGATGCCCTGAGATGTGCTAAATAAAATACAATAAAAATAATCTTAAAAGATTGCTTAGCTCAAAAGCAAGGGAAACACTGGTTAAGAAGCACCCTAGTTCATTCAGGATGCTATAACAGAATATCAAGGACTGGACAGCTTATGAACAACATAAATGTGTTTCTCACAGTCCTGGAGACTGGGAAGTCCAAGATTAAGACACCAGGAGTTTCTGTGTCTGGCGAGGGTCAGCTTTCCGGTTCACAGATGACACCTTTTTTCTGTATCCACATGGCAGAGAGGCAAGAGATCTCACTAAGATCACTTTTATAAGGGCAATAATTCCAATTATTAGGGCTCCACATTCATAAGCTAATGACCTAACAAAGGCCCCACCTCTTAATATCACCACATTGGGGATTAGGATTTTGATGTATGAATTTTGGGGAAACACAAACATTCAGTCTATAGCAAGTAGTGTTGGGAAATTCAAGCTGAATCCCCAGCAACCCAAGGCATATAGGACCTGGACACAGATGCAAGGGTGCTAGGATTCTAAATCCCAGTGGAGGCGGGTTTCATGGCTTTGAGTCTAACCAAGAAGGGGGCATATGTCTGACCCACTGGCATAGAGCTAGGATTCTTTCAGTGCTCCCAGTCTAAGCAGGCAAACAAACACTCAGCATCCATAGGTGGCCAAGAGCTTCCCATCGTCTTGTGCTTCAGGACAACAGACTCGCTCCCCTCTGAAAATGTATAAGCTTCATGAGGACAGGGTCTTTGACTGTTTGGTTCACTGTGGTACTCAGCACCAAGAGCAGTGCCTCACACATCATAGGAAATCAGTGAATCTTTGTTGAATGAAATGTAACCTATGTGTTGGGTCCCTCCCACAAAGGGATTTGGGATCTGAATTATCTGCATGCAGAAGAAATCCCATCCTGAGACTATACCAAAAAAGGTGATCCTGGATTGATGGAACCAGAGGTAAAACCCCTCTTACTTGTTCCCCTTTATGGAACACACCTTAGCAAAAATGACCACCATTAAAACCACATAAAGAATGCAATGATATAGGAGGGGGTATGGTTTGCAACAGAAGAACTAATAGAGGTTTTCCTGTGGGGAAAATTGTTGGGTTGTGTGTTATATGAATTGATCTTAAAACTGCTTAGGAGGGGCCAATGGACAGTGGAAGATAAAGATGCAAGAGAGCTGAGGTTGGATGGAGGAAGTGTAGTCACTGAAAGTCAGGTGGGCAGGAATTTTACCTTATAAAGGGGCAGGCACAGTATGTCACAGAAGAGAAGGGATAAAAAATGAGTAATTAGTAACTGGTTGTGCAGAGAGTTGAGGAAGGTCTTCCTTAATGGCTCCCATTTTCTCTGTGTGTGAGAAGCAAGGTCATCTTCCAGAGTGGAGAAGGAGAGGGCTTTAGTAACATTAACACTTATTACCATTTACATTCACTATGTGAACAGCACTTTCTATGTTTTATGTCTAATCCTTATGACAACACTGAAGGGTATATGTTATCATCTGCATTTTACAAATGAGGAAACTTAATCTCTTAAAAACTCTGGAAGTTGACCAACCCACCTAAATAGTGGAGATAAGACTAAAGTGCTTGCTCTTGTCAATGGTCTTTTTAGCATTCGCTTTGGACAGGAGCAATGGGTCGAATTAGTCATGGCAGGGAGTGGAGAAAACAGCCTCATGGGGTGTGCAGTGAAGCACTGAGGAGTCATTCAATTATGGTGGACTGATGTGTGGTCACCCAATCTATGTGATTCTCAATTCCTCCAACCTCGTCCCAACTCCTGACTTGCACTGATCAGCTTCCAGGTATAGGAAGCAAACAGGATATGGTTGTGTTATTCACAGTCAAGGTCTTGGGTAGAAATTGAAGTGGAAAGAAAAGGGGTGAGTGAATTTTGGGTAAGAGTGTTGCAGCAGGAGTACTATACCACGAAGTCCAGTGGATCCACCCGTAATATTGCAGGACCCATGACAAGGGTACAAATGCGTACTCAAAAACCATGTCATAGGTAATACTTAAAATTCAAGCTAAAAATTTATTTGATAAAATATGTTCTATCACCTTACCTTTCCAAATAAATTGTTTAAATGACAAAATTGAAAATACATTTAAAAAGTTACATGGTATGGCCTGAATGTTTTTGTCCTCCCCAAATTCATATGTTGAAATCCTAACCCCCAAGCACTGATATTAAAGGATGAGGCCTTTGGAAGATCATTAAGTTGAGGGAAGAGCACATATGAATGGAATTGGTACCCTTATAAAAGAGACCCCAGAGAACTAGCTTTCTTCTTTCACCAAGTGAGGAAACAGTGAAAAGTTATCATCTATGAACCAGAAAATGGGCTGTCACCAGACACTGAATTTGCCATGCCTTTGTGAACCAAAATAAAATCTTCAGTTCCTTAGCCAACTGAATGGGCCCCCTCTTGGCCAAGGGGACCCTAGAAAAACCTTAAAGCTGAGTTGCTAGCCATGAGGACAAGGGAGGTCAGACAGGCCTCATTACACCCACTCCATTTTGGAATTTCTCTTTGTAACAGTAAGATTCTAATTCATTAACAGGCCTAAGGCCATGCAAGACAAAGCTCAAACCATACCAGCAGGCCATCAATTTACTTAACAGATCACTTAAGTTTTGGTAAAGTCTGGTGGCTTGTCTGTGATGAACAGATATACTTATCTTAGTTTGAAACATTCCAAGCGTTTAGACAAAGCTTCTATTCTTTAACCAATTACAAATCCAAGAATCTTTAATCAACCTATAACCTGTAAGTCCCTGATTCCAGATATCCTGCCTTTTCTGGCCAAACCACTGTATGCTTCCCATGTGTCGATTTGATTTTATATGTAATTCTCATCTCCCTAAAACATATAAAACCAAACTGTCAACCATGGTGGGACTACTTGCTAGAGCATCTTGGGTGTCGCTCTCCCTGCCATGTTCACACACATTTGGTTCACAATATACCTCTTTAAATTATTCTACAGAGTTTCAGTTCTTTTCTGTTGACACCTTATTCTTGGACTTAGTAGCCTTGAGAACAGTGAGAAATACCATTGCAACCACTGCAAATTACCCTTCAGCCACCATGTGCAAATCACTGTAACTTTCTGATTTATGAGCATCCCCATAAAACCTCTCAAGGTGACTCATAGCACTTATTCTAAATCCAAATTCCTTACCTTGGCCTAGGAGGCTCTGCATGGTCTGGCCTTTGCCTACTTCTCCAGCCTCATCCCTTATCACTTACTGCCCCCCTCACTCCTAACCCTCTAGTTTCACCTCTTCTTGCTCATGTGACTTTCTTGTCCACCATTCTGTCATCAAGCTCAGCACAGTTATCCAAGATAGAGAGTAAGTCCATGAATTCTTCAGGTATTTACTGAGCCCAGATGGTACCAGGAATGGGGAGTGCAGAGATGCAGGCAGCTGCCCACGGGAGGAGCTCGCAGCCTGGTGGAGGGGCACACACTGAAGGCTCGTGGCATGAGTAAGCCCCAGATGCTCATGCACCAAGAGGTGAGCATCTTCCTTGGGTTCATTCTGGGAAAATTTTCTTGAGGGAGTGTCCATGAGTGGATCATTGGAGAGCCAGTTAGAGTGGCACAAAAAAGAAAGCACAACTGGGAGGAGGATGTGTGTGTTGAGGTTTAGCATGTAGGCAGAAGGAAGGTGGCCTTAATTGTTGTTGAACTTCTTGAATTTTTCTGCTGAAATTCCTAATGGCAATGGGGACACCCCTGAGGCTCTGATTATGTAATCTAAGCCATCCTTCGGGGATCTCCCTCTACAGTTCCATCTTTGAGCACATGTGTTCATGTGAAAGTTTATTCTGCTTCTTAGAATTTCTGACATTGTTTTAATTTAAGAAAAAAAAGATGCTTCTTGACACTTTTAAGTTGAATTGTCTAACATTTTTCTCCGAAGTTTTGAGATAAATCAGTGTTCCAGTTCAGTAGGCCGTGCTTACCCCGGGGCTGTTGGCCACCTCTCTGCCCCTGTGGCTCTGAGGCCCCAGCTGGGAAATGCTGTGTTCGTACTATCTGTTCCTCCCTCCTCCTCCATCACGCCCCAGACTCGGGCAACATATTCAAGTCAAGCTAATTGTACGTGGATCAATTGGACATGACTGTAGCACAGTCAATTTGATAAATGGGTGGTTTAGCAAAACTTGATTCTGTTTATTATTCAGAACAAATTAACTTTTTTCTTCCTGTGGGAAAGTATAGGAATGTTAGCTACCTGATTTCCATATTTATTCTGAAATGAATGGATATTGCAGCCTCTCTGCAAATATGTTGCTGTCCTTCTACTTAGACCCTACTTTGAGAGTGCAGTGTTCCCCAGTAGAGGGGGCAATGCCCCCCAGTTGAGGAGGAGGAGTCTAAGCTTTTGGTAATGGTAGGTGTACTAACCTCCACCTGAGGCAAACGGCACAAATGGCCTTGATTTAGGGGGGATGATATTCTTAATGATTGTTTTTAATAATGCATGACAATTTGGGTTTGAGAATCCTGAGATAATGCTTCTCAAGCCAAAGCAAATGGAAAATATTTGGTATATCGAAGTACTTAGCAGATGGTTGTCACAGTGGTATTTTGATTGAAAGTTTAGGAAAATGACTTGTTAGTGCTACTCAAGTAATGAAGAGAAATGAGACACTTGGATGATTCTTGAGTGTCACTTGGGATCTCTCTTCCTGTACATTTATTTAAAAAAATCCAACACCTTCAAAGCCTTCACTGAGCATCTGCTTTATGCCAAGGACAGTTGTGATGTGTCATGGGAATAAAAATTCACTCATTCAGGTAATATTTTTATTTCTAGGTAACAGACACTGTCCAACTTGAATAAAGAAAACAGGGCCCTTTTTCATGTACTCAATCTCATTTCGGGGAGACAACTGGTAAGACAACAAACTAGCCAATTAACAGGAACAATCCCGGTCATGACAGCAATGGTGAAAATTTCAATAGAGTTGCACGATAAAGAGGGCCTGGGTGGCCACTTCAGTTTATGTGAGCAGAGAAAATCTCTCCGAAGAGTGGCATTCACATTGAGGTCTGCGTGACAGGCAGGGGCCACCTGTGCAGAGATCAAGCAGAGGTAAGTTATTCCCAAGGTTCTAAGAGTGGGCTGGAGTTTGGGGACACAGAGGAACAAGAAGGCTCTGTGGAGGGTTGCTGTGGGGGAGGAAGCGTGGTGTGACTGGAGGGGGGAGGGCGGCAGACCCTGACACACAGGTCCTTGACAAGCCAGACTTTTGACATTTACCATGGACCTTACAGGTCTCCCTTGGAGGATGTTAAGCAGCAAGGTGGTAGGGTAAGGTCTGCACTTCCAAAGACTTCTGCATGAAGAATGGGATCTGGAATAGTGGGGAGCAAGACGGAGGCAGAGGAGGGTGACGGTTACATGGGAAGTGGCTGCAGATATGGGGGAACGAGGAAAGATCCAGGATCTAGGATATGTCTTGGGAGTAGTGTCCACTGCCCCCCGTCATGGGTGAATTGGGGAGGTGGGAAATAGGGGAACGTGAGATCAAGGATAACCCCTCACTGTTGCTAAGTACTGCACCATAGATTTCCTTCCCTGCCCCATGCTGTACCCCTGCACACCCACAAATCTGCCTTTCTCAAAGCTTTTCTTATCGCATTAGCTGCTAATGCCAAAAATCCAGTTGTTCTGGCCTGGCCCCCAGTGACCCTTGATTCCCTCTTTGCTGTACACCTCGTGTTTGCCTTGGCAGCCCCGCTAGCCAGCTCTGCTTTGAGCATGTGTCTCTCAGCCACCCACTTCTCACGTTGCCAGTGCGGATTACATGGGCCTACCCCGTCTTGTGTGCCACTCGGACCCTTTCGCAGCTCGTAGGGTCTCCCTGCTGCTCCATTCTTGCTCCTTATAGCCACTGCCAACCTAAGCAGCAGCATGACCTTGCTAAAATGTAAATCAAAACCAATCATTTCTACTATAATTTCACATTACAGAAGCCAAACTCCTGTGCATGGCCTAAAAGGGCCCACACAGTCCTTTCTGACAGTTCGACACCATCCTCTGGCTTGTCATCGCCTGCCGGCTGCCGGTTCCCTCTCTGTCTTAACTCCTGCCAAGCTCCTTCCTGCCTAACAGCTCTGGCATTTGCAGTTCCTTCCAAGAAGTGCCCTTCCCCCAAATGCCGCAGGGCTGCCTTCTCTCAATCCCTCATATTGCAGCTTAATCGTCCCAGTCCCACATGGGTCTCCCCGTGGCAACCAGCTGGGGCATTCCTGGTGCCACTGCGTGTTCGGGTTGCTGAAGTGAGTGTAACTCTTGGTCTTTCAATTCTCTGATGCTCTATCACAGAGCTGGCCTCACATATTTCCTATATTCACTTTCTCTTGAATAACCCTTTATATACTATTGTAATATTTAGATATTAGGTCTTAAATAACCGCAAGAGATTTAATCACAACAATCTAGGACGCTTCTTAGACACAGAGACGGTGCAGTACCTTGTCTCTGCTTCTTGAGTGATAACCCAGGAAAAGGTGCCTGAGAAGACAAGCAGTTCACAGCAGCCAAAGTAGGGGCCTGGTGCCGACTTGCAGATGTGGCTTCCTGGGAGTCTTCACCCGGGGACCAGTTAGCTAAGTACGGTAACGTAGCTTTTGTCCCTCCACAGACATTGCTCTGACTCCCTTTTTCTTCTTGGTTAGTTGACTACCTTGTGCATTGAACATGAGTGAAATGATTGAGGTTCCACAGGTGGAGAGAGGCCTCTTCTCCATCGCTGGGAAAGACTCCAGGCGACACGAGCTTTGCCAAGATGTCCCAGAGGGAGACACGAGGTGGTGGAGTGAGGGGTGGGGAGACTTCTAGGTCCTTAAATGCAGCCTTTTGATTGAATCTGAATTTTACAGAACAAATACTTTTATTAAAAGTGATGCCGCAAAGAAAGATGAAGCTTTTCTTGGCTCTTTTGGTGCTTAAAAAAGAACAATCTTGAAATCGGAAGGCTGCAGGTTCCCCACCCCTGCCGGGGGGCAGGTTGCACAGTCTCATAGAATCTATTTCCTCCGTGGCCATGGGCAGACGGTAAAGCCCACTTGTCAGGACTCCAGTGAGGGCTAAATGAGAAATCAGCATCTTTCATGTCTGGAATGTGGTGGGAACTAACTTAATTCTAGTTTCCTGTCTCCATAGGGGGTAAACCCATGCCCTAGTTATTCCAGGTCATGAATTGCTCCGGGCTTCTTACCTCTTAGTACAGTCCTCATAACTATAGCACAAAGGGCCAGCGTCCCTCTTTGGAAGGCAGGCCCTGGACTTTTATTGGTAGCTTTGAGACGGATGCAAACACCAGGCCAGTCATCTCTGACATTGCATCCTGATCTTCTGGAGTCCTTGGGAGATGCCCTGGTGGAGGCTGATGTTAAGTCATGTGAGCAAGGAGGCCACACCTGGCTATTATGCAATTGCCTTTTTAATAGTCATTGCACAGATGCAACTGCAAAGAACGCCTCGATGCACCTGTTACACTCTGTGCGAGGGACTCTCTACTCCCGCAGTCCTCAACCCCCTTCTATGGCCCAGTACCGGTTTGTGGCCCGTTAGGAAATGGGCCGCACATCACCGCCTGAGCTCCGCACCCCCTCCCCCCAACCCATGACATCCCACCCCCCACCCTTGGTCCGTGGAAAATTTGTCTTCCATGAAACTGGTCCCTGGTGCCAAAAAGGTTGGGGACCATTGCTGTACTGGGTTATTAGCACCTTTGTAGTACGTGATGTTCTGCAGTTGGAAGAGATGAGGGTGTTGCCTTCGTATCACGCCCCCTCTGAGAGGATCTGGCACGTGCCTGGCCTGTTCCTTTGGGAGAAGCCCCAGCACAGGAGGGGGCAGCAGGTGTGTCCTTGCTCCCTTGGTGGACAGGGCTGTCCTGATGGCCTTGGTCAGCCCTGGGCTATTAGTCGCAGTTTGTCCTTCGTTCCCTCTGCATCCAGGCTTGTTTCCAAGACTCTTAATTCCAATCAGGATGTGATAGTTGTCCCCCATTTTTTAATAAGGATAAAGTAGAATTTTAGCTAAAGCTCTTAAGGTTTTCTTTTTTTTGGGTTGTTGTCTTTTGACGATTTCCAGTGATCGGGAGTGGCAGTTTGCAGACAGATTATTTGGATATTTTTAAAAGGTTTTCAGCACCTGTAATTTTTCATGCTGGTGTGAAACCTCTGTTTATTCAACTTCTGCAAATTAGCCTAGCTAACACATCAGTCCCATAAAAAAGAAAAATCATGGACTTCAGTATCAATCACAACAATGACTCATTAACTCCCCATTAATGCTCTCAACAGAAGTTGTGAAATCATGAGACTTAGGAGACTCAGCAAGCAGGGATGGTTTGTGGCATTATCCCTTTGTCTTTTTTCTCTCCATTTCTAAATTTTCAAGCTAATGATAGCTCGGGCAGCACCTGATAAAACAGAAACTGCTCAGGGCTTCTTTGGGGCTGGTGCGAGGCAGGCCTGCCACTCCCCCCCTGGGGAGACCCTCTGGGGGCTGATGTGGGGCCCACCAGCTCCTGAACAGATGTGCTTTGTCAGAGAATGATCGAAGTGAAAACCAATGATAAATTAGAATGAGGAACTCACACTTCACAGCCCTCTGATTTTTTTTTTCTATTTTTGTACATTTTTTTTTTAATGTTCTTTAGGGAACTACTGTAGCTTAGAGCATTTCCACATTAGACAAAAAGAGAACCTCCCTCATGCAAACCAACGCAACATAGATTTTGGAGCAGTGTCTGTTCTCCAGACAGTTTCTGAGCAAGGCCCACAAGACATGAGGACATAACTTTGTGAAAGAAGGAATATATTTTAAAGCCACTATTACAGGCCTTCCTTTCCTTCCACCTAAGCCGTGACACTAACACACTGGATAGATTGGAGTGATTTTATTATCCTTTTTTTCTTAAGTGAACATATTTCCTTTCTGTTGCTCCACAAACCAGATTATTATAACAAAAATGGTACTGATGAGTAATAGGGAAGCGTTACTTATATTTAATAGTTCCTAAGCATTAGCAACAAAGACAATTATTTCACAGGAAAAATAGAATATGGTTGTGGGAAAGGGATCTATAGACAGTGCAGGAAACTAACTTGTTACCTCCTGAAAGCAATAGCGTGAAAGTGATTTAATAGCCACCTGGACTGAATCATCAAGGATAGTAATTCCATTTCCCGTCGCTGTGTAGGATCGTCATCTGCAGGGCCCCCAGGCAAAGTAAGAGCCCCCACTGAATCACTAGCAGAACTTTGCTTACAGACCAGAAAAAACATGACATTTATAACGTACTCACAGCAACCTCTTCTTGTAATACTTTACTTAAATCTGTCCAAAACAGCTTCGTATGACATGTACAGCAGGAGGGCGATTTCCCATTCGATCTAATGTGCAGAAGCAAAACTCTGGTTGAGCTCTGGGGACGCTACTGTGTCCTCTCCTGCTGCTCCCAATCCACATATTGCACCCAGGAGAAATTAGGTGCAGCCGCTCTTTGCAGGACAGCACCGGGATGTTCTGAACTTGGGTGGACGAGAACTTTTCTCTTCGTTGCCTTCCTCCTCTTCAAAACCCTCCTGACCCCCAGCCCTGGGAGAATCATAGAGAGCCTGGACCTCACGCAGCAGGCATCAGGTCAGGACGTTCACAGTCCCAAATAGTGCTTTGCTTTCTTCACTTCAAATGGATAGCTACAGTGCTGGATTTAAAATTTGATTTAATTTAAGTAATAGAAAGTGGCATTTCCACACCCCATTTGGAGGATACTACGCTTAACAAAGGGGTGAGCTCTTATTGCTTTCCAAGGAGGTTATGGAATCTATCCAGTGTAGCAGTGAGCTTCAGAATCAATTCCAGCAGAGCTCAGAGAAGCTGAGGCTGATATGACAAACCACACATTGCTGAGAACGTAAGCTTATGAGACACACAGACCTGGGTTCAAACCTCAGTCCTGCCTGTTAACTAGTTAAATGACCATGCACAAAATAGATTAATTTTATTTCTCTGTAAAAGGGCAAATTTAATATATAGTATTGAACTCTCAAAATTGTTGCAAGGATTGAGTGCAGTAACACATGTGAGACATTTTGCACCATAGTAAATACTAAGACTTGTTAATGTCAATACCTTTATAATTAATTTTAACAGTGCTTCTTGAAAGCAAAGAACACCAGGTATTATTCCAGGATGAAATAAATACAGTGAAGTTCTATAAACAGCCAGGGAAGACATTTCAATTTAATAAGTGATGCCATTCCTTATAAAGCCAATTTCATAACTACTTGGAAATTGAAATTCTTTTCAGTCCAAGGTGAATATGGTGTCATCTTCTCTCAAAATGAAGAAAATACCCTATATTATTAGGACCTTACTAAAGCAAGCTTTCAGAAGCACTCTGTTAAAATGTTGAAAATAATTTCTGAAAAGTCAAAATATCCCTTTAAATAGTGATTATTGGAACGAAAATAAGCTTTAGTCAGAAATCAAGTTTAAATTTTTTTTGTTTCTATTAACATAAAAAAATTTACTTTTCAAAAGTACATTTCTGAGTTTCAAAAATTTCATAGAGTTGTATAACCACCACCAAAATTTGTATTGGCATAATTCTTAAAGGTGAATCCAAGATAAGTGTCATATGACACATTTTATTGATGAGCTACCTGCTTCTCAATATGAATGTCTTCTATTATTTATCCAGAAGGGAAGGAAACACATATGATTAGTGATGATTTTTCAAAAGGTGGTATGATAGAAAAACAGGCACACTGTTGGCATTCTTGGGACTATAAATCCTTGAAATACTTTTCAGTGACTGTAAGTGTTTTAATATGGAATGTGCAGTGCAAATTGGTCTGAATGTTGAACCTTTGGTCCCCCAAATTCCCTATAGCCTGGTCCTGCAGTCACAGAATGAAGCAGGATAAGGAGGCTACTTGGAGATCGTTTAGCCGATGCCACCTGAGGCACAGACCCCGTCCCTTCACGTCACCACGCAGCCTCTGCCTGAAGAGCTAGAAATACACTTCCTTTAAGAAGGAGCCAGTTCAGTGTCAGTCACCTCAAAATATCTGAAAACTTGACTTGAAATTTGCCTTCCTAAAAATCTCTGAAGTTGTTTCCAGACCTTTCTTTGGAATTACAGAATATGTCTGCATTTAACTTTCATTAACTGAGTTCCACACCTGTATCCCCCTGTTCTGTTTCTGGATCCTTTAATTTTTTTTTTCATGTGAAATGATGTTAAGTGTGTATTTTTCACTTTCCAGAGGGAGATGTGAAGAGACTATGTGATATCTGCACACCCAGCAGGCTGATTAAAAAACAGAGATTCTGAGGGTAGGGAACCTGAATCTTCTATAATAGACAGTAAGCATGCCTGCTCTTTGCTGGAGGGAAATGATCTCTTTATTTTACTAGGCAGTGAGTTCATTTGCCTTCTGTCATTGTGTTCCAAAGCTGTTTGCTGTGCAAATATTCTGGAAGGGACAATGTAGAATAAATCAATTAATATCTCTGTTCATAAGACTTACAGAAACTCAAGAAACACGTGGAGAATTGCCTCCCAATGCTTTGGTTTGATTCCAGTGCTGAAATGGATTTCCAACTAATCTATCTATCTGTCTATCTATCTATATAAAATCTTTTTACTTAGCCTCCAAGCATATTTATTCTACTTTAGTCATATTCTCTTTCCTCGGTATACACCAATGAATACTGATAGTGAAAATCTGAATTTTTACATTAACAGCATAAAGATTGGTATTTTGTCAACTCCACATAACTTTTATCATTAAATTTTAGTATTAACACAAGAAATTCTATAGAATAGGCAAACCAAAGATAGTTATGTGGAATTCCCAGAAATAGGCAAGTTGCTTGGGATTACTGAGTCGTATCCCAAAGTTCTGGGAACAAGGGGAGTGACATGGATTTATTTTGAGCGTAATTTCCCAATCTTAAGTAGTAAAATGTTTTCTTTAAAATTAAAGCAAAATGCATTTTTTATAATATGTATCTCACTTTCCAAAAGACCATCTGAGGAATCTAAAGCCTTATTCTATGGAAAGATCATTCAACACTGTTTTAAATGAAACTCTGTCAACTTATTTGGTAACTAGTAGCTGAGAGGTCTGAGCAAAAGAACATCAGCAGGGGATCCACCTGCATGGGTCCCTTTGGGGTGGCCTCACTGTCACCATCAGGGGTAGAATTGTGGATAAGGGCACAGTTTCAGCGAAACAACCACAATGTGAGCAGTTAAGAGTTTTCAGTCCTCACAGTCCCTGGAGGGAACATAGCAGGCCAGAAGGCGACACAACACATGTGGGTCCAGGAGCGCAGGCAGAGAGAGAAAGGGGCCTGTGGGCCAATGCTTTTGTTGGATCCTGGACATTCTCCAAACTGGTTTCCCAAGGACAACTTTACTTGGTGGGTTTAAAGCAAACAGACACTGGAGGTCACGCTGTAACTTACAGGTGGTTACTTTAAGTTTACGGGCAAGTATCTGAATGGCCTGTGTAAGGGAAGCAGCAGGAAAGTGGGGAGCCCCAGCCTGCTAAGGGAGAGATGCCTCCAAGGTTTACCTCTGGCCACCAGTGGGAGCCAGGTGGGGTACAGTATTGGAAACTGTCAAGGGTGACTGAGCCCCGCTTCTGGTATAAAAAAGTTAAACTTATACTTAAAAATGGATGCCGAAACAACGCGAAATTGTAAGCACTCACTACCAACACAGATTATCAGTGTAAAAGGAAAAGTTTTCCTTAAATGCAAAAATAAGTGAAGATAAATAAGATTAAACACAACATGATCAAGAAAACTTTCACAGAGTTCTTGTACCTGAAAAGACGCTTTGCACCCACAGAAACATATAAGCTGCAGCTTGCGGAGGTCTAAAAAGGAACTCAAACATGTTTTTGAAGTTTGACAGAATGTGAAGTAACCCCTGCTACATCTAAAACGAGTTTGTGTAGCCTTTAATGGAGAGTTTGCCACTTTAACCCGTGATAGAAGAGCAAAATTTCAAATCACCCTCTGAGGCGGGATTCTGTGCTCTACTCCAATTATGATACATTCACATTTGCACAAGTCCAAATATAAGTTTTCTGTGCTGCTTTTTTTTTTAAAAAGAAATACTACTCAAAAATAAGAACCAAAGAACTAATAAGGAGGAAACTCCAGCCTCCTGACACATAGATCCTTTTGTTACTAGAAACACAGCATTGGTGGATGATTAAAGCTTTCAGAGGTGTCATTCCATGACAGCAAATAATCCACATTATATGCAAAATGGTAGCTTTCTGAAATTGTCTTCTTCTCAGATATCTCCATGCCATTCCCCAATTTTTGCTTTTTGGCAAGGAGTCTGATCAGTGCTGTTTTACAGAGTGAAAATGAGAGGTTGCCAAGCTTCAGGTAGCAAGGGTAGGAATAGATGCTGCTTGAAGGAGGGTCTCCACCAGGCCTGACTGTGACCATGGGCCCACCCAGCTGTCTCCACAAGTCTGTCCATCCTCAGGAGTCTCACGCATGGAGTTGGTGAATAAATTATCCACTTAGACCTCTAGGCTCCGTATTCCGAGTTCAGAGGAGGGAGACCTATTGTGACCCAGTCCCCCGTGGGCGTGGTGGTTAGTCCCAGCCCTGAGCCGGGGTTGCTGGGGCCATTCAGACATACACTATTCATACAATATTCTGCTCTGCTGTCCCCGGCTGCTTCACTTTGGACAAAGCAATAACTTATTTCCTGACTGACACTCGAAAACCTATTTATGATTTTCTCTCCCACAACTCATCTTCCGAAAGAGCCCGTTATTACTGACAGGGTGGCATTTGCCTTGTCCTTCAAATACCTCGCTCTGCCCCGTCATCCCGTGAGGCCCCCTGGGGCCTAGGCCATCACTTGCTATTTTTCTTTGAGGGCCTTTTAACCCACACTATATTGGAAATGTAAATAATTCTCTCTAGAACATTGAAATCTCCCCAGAGCTTCCTCGTAATTCAGGAATTGCAGCGTTAAGGAATCCTCCAGCAGAAAGAAAATATTACCCATGGAATGTGATTTTAAGTCCATGTCTCAGTCCACAGATGCTGCCAATTACTCCACTCCGCGTTTACAGAGCTCCTGCCACGTGAATAAAGTAATCGGGAGGTCTATGATCATTCACAATTTTTCAAGCGTCATTAAATGCTGGCTATATATGAGTCCTGCTGGCATTTTATCCTGTATATATATGAGTCTGCTGGCATTTTATTCAAGCTAAATGCATAAATAAATAGTTCTTTGGGATCATTATGGGAAGGAGAATTAAATAACACATTTTCCCTATTTTAATCAAAATAACATTTTACATGATTTATATTTATCATTAAGAGTTAATAATTTAAAAGAAAGGGTGATTATTGAAATAAAGATTTTTTTTTTATTTTCCCCAAATGACTGGTAGAACAAATGAAACCACTGAACGGCTGCGTGAGTAGCTGTCTTAGCCGCAAGACTAAAGAGGCAGCGCCCTCCGCCGACGCCCCAGACCTCTCCCCTCACCCATGCTTTGGATGTTTAGTTTACTTATTCCACAGTAAAAATCCCTCCTCCATGCACCCCACCTCCAAGAAAAACCTCATTAGATGCCAATTAGGAGGCAGCCTTTCTTTGGAGGAGTGTAAAAGTCCAAATCATTATGTAGACTATGGCAATTCTTAACACCTTTCAGAACATTTTCACAGAATTGCACCTTAGGCTCTTGTTTGGATAAAGAATCGCTGGCTTAGGTGGTGAGCTTATCTTAACAACTGTGGCATTGATCCTGCCAGGTGAAGTTAGAGCCATCTCTCATCCTGTCCTGCCTGGGCAGGATGCAATAACTACACAGAGATAAAGGCTTGGCATTATCGGTGAAGAATGACCAGAGTCCAGTCATAATCTTAAAAGAACAGAATGCTGATATTCAGTATATTTGGCACAACTAGTTTCGTGATCACCTAGTTTTATGAAAGTAGAGTGTCACAATTTTGAATTTATAAGAATAATTTAAGACATGATTCATATTATGAAAACTTTCTGAGAGAGACAGAGCAAAAAAGAGATGTTTACCTTACAGTAGTAGCTCTCCAGTGTGAAAATGCATTCATTGTGATTATAACCAAATTCTTATGTGTCAATGTATTGATTTTCTATGATTGTTCCTTGTTCTTAAAAAGTCTGCACTTTAATGTGTGATTCCTTTTATGCAAAATAAGATGCTCACACGCTCAATTTTTTTCCCCCTGACAGTCTGGCACTTACTAAACACTGTTGTTGAGCGAGTGAGTTATGACCAAGTTCTGCTCACTCACAGGTGCGTACTGCATTGCCATTTCCTTCCTAGGAGGTCAATACACCTGTCTTGCTGTTGCAAGTGGCTTTTTGGTGAACTAACCTTTCATCTTTTAGTGCTGAAGTGCACCACCACGTGTCGGGTTTAAGCACCTTGGGAGACAGAAAATGCAAACTGCAAGTGTATGAGTTAAGAAAACAGACAACAGACAACTCCAGGAAATCAGCTGTGCCACTTGTCAATTTATCATCTCCTCTCCTCTCCGAATACACCCTCATAGTCTTACTCTGTGACCCGGCCTGGCCCCAGTAGTCCCCCTTCTCCAGCTGGGGGAGGGATGTTGAACTATATCTGGAGAGGGCGCTGCCGGGACACAGGGGGAAGGAAGGGCTGTCTCTCTTTGCCTGCTCCACGGCTGCCAAGCACAGGCCTGTGTATGCGCAGCCGCACTCACCCTCCGGCAAGGCTGTGGCCAGTCCTGGCCCATGAAATCCTGCCCACCAGGCTCAGCCAGTCGGCTGTGGCCAGCTCCGACCAGGGGCTGCTTAGCCACTTTCAAGGCAGCCAGACCCTCCCCAACAGGGTCCCAAACAGAGGAGGCAAAGAGGAGGCTCCCTTCAGACCAGGGGTGCTCCCACCCTGGTTTTCTTACACCTCTCCTTCATCTCCTCTTATACCCACACACACAGACACACACACAAATATATAGCCTTCCTTGTTCAAATTACCGAGTGGTTTCTGTCTCCTACATTCTAATTGACACAAAAACATGCAGACCCTCAGTTCTCCCACTGAGACTTTAAATCCACCCTACAAAGGATGCTTTTTTGCATTTATTACAGAGAGTAGAAAGCCTAGACTTAAAGAGAATATTTTGCATATTTATGGGGTTGAGGGTTGATGTTAAACTGGGACTATTTCAAACAAGACACCTCCTAATCAGGTATCTCAGCTTTGTAGAAGTGTGAGACTACATAATTTAATGGTAATAAATTAACTTCAATTAAAAAACAAATGAAAAACACAAAAAAACTTTTGTTGCAATCAGATTTTACCTTAAAATAGTTTTCTTAATCTAAATCAGACAAAAGAATAGATTTTTTTCTAATTAAGTTTTATATAAGCTGAAGAAGGTATATTTACTTTAGTTTTTATTATTGAATGTTTTTCTAACACGTTGGTAATGATAGCATTTTGTGTTAATTTAACCTTTTAATGCCACATATTATGCATTAGATGCATGATCTCTTTTATCTCAGCTGCGCTGCGAGAGAACTGTTTTCATTCTTTGCACAGATGGTGAAGTTGAGACTATAGGAGTTAAGAACCTTGTTCCAGGTCACAAATTTAGGAAATGGTGGAGCCAGGCCCAGACCAAGGTCTGTCTGACTCCAGGGACAATATTTCCCTGTTGTTCAGATCCTAATACGGACAATAGGGACAATGCATTTCTTACCTGCCAAGGTATGTTTTGGGGCCCCACATCCAACAGGAGTAAAATTCTAAAATTCTTGTTCCATCTGCCAGGATATAACAGAGGGCATACTGTTATAATTGTTTTAGAAGAGTAAAGAAAGGAAATAGAGGAAGGAGAGAGAGTAAGAAAGGCAGACCTTCAGGAATGAAGTAAAGGAGAGCAGGAAGAAACAGAGACAAAGGAAGGTAAGGAGGGAGGTGAGCAGGTACCTGAGACATGTTCAGGTAGGAAATGGATGATCGACAGGGGTTGACTTGGGAGCTGGTTTGGCTGCAACCATGTGAGTTCAGGTTTGCATGCATTGCTGCTGTGCCAGCATCATAGTTAGCTCAAGCTGCTGTAATAAAATAACATAGCCTGGGTTTCTTCAACAGCAGGCACTCACTTCTCACATTTCTGGACACTGGCAAGTCCAAGATCAAGGTGTCTGCAGATACAGTTCTGGTGTAGGATCACTTCCTGGCTTGCAGATGGCCACCTCTTCTTGCTGTGTCCTCATACAGCCTAGAGAAGAAGCCCTGGTGTCTCTTTCTCTTCTTGTATGGTTACTAATCCTATCATGAGAGGCCCATCCTCATGACCTCATCTAAACTTAATCACCCCCCAAAGCCCCGGCTCTGAATACCATCGCATTGGGGGTTAGGGATTCAACATATGAATTTGGGGGGGCAGTAAAAAATATTCAATCTATAACAGACAACAGGACTTCCCAGAGTTGATCCCTCAGTTCTAGGTTGAAATATAAAATGTGGAAAGCTTTCAACCTGTCTTGGGTCACATATAAGGAAAATATTATTCAAAGAGTTTGTTTCCCCACACTTTATAACATTGAGGACTTCTACCACAATCAACCATAAGATATAGTTCTTTGACATGAATCCCACTCTTCAAAGACCTTAAAATCACAAGTCTGTGCTCCCCAGTTGGGCAAAAAATTAAAATTACATACTTTCCTAAAAATCTGTGACAACAACATGTAAAACACGAGCCTTCAGATCCACAGAAGCTCTGGGACACTTTCTGTAGCCTCTGATGACTCCAGGAGTCTCTATTGCCTGATATCTTTTTAGAACAAGGAATTTCCTTCCTGCTTTGATGCCACCACCTGCTGGAACAGAGTGTCACCTAACACCAAATGAAGCGGGCAATCATGTAAATGGTTCGCATCATCCAGAAAAGGTTGGCCTCTGAGATGATTTGTGGTTTTCCCATCATGAATTTTAAGTTCAAAATTCCATGGAGCATGTTAAATATGAATACTTACAATAAAACATCATAATTTTTATAAAATTAATTAAATTTTGTTTGCCTGGAGGTCTTTTTGTTCAAATCAGCATTTTGAAGTATATAATACACATCAAACCTGAACAAAGTTGAATAATAAATACCTTATGGCATTTGTTCTGTGATTTTTACAAATTATTTTCTTCAATATTTTTGCACGTGTCTAGGGAGATGGTCAAGCCATGGCACATCATGGATGATATTGGGAGTTCAAACCAGTAGATCAGTGAGTGTTGTTATGTTATCACTTTTGTTATTTCAGCAAATTGTTTAATATATTAAACAAATGATCACAGTGAGTCAATTAATGTTCTCTTATGACAGGACTCAGAAAATCCTAAACCATAAATCAAAGATGGAAGGAAGACAAAACTGAAGAGAAGCTGATAATTGAACAAAATCAGTCAGACATTGACATAGACTGATGCGTTAGTCAGGGTTCTCCAGAGAAACAGAACCAACAGGATGGAGAGAGAGAGAGAGAGAGAGAGGGAGAGAGAGAGAGAGAGAGAGAGAGAGAGAGAGAGAGAGAGAGAGAAATAGATGGATAGATAAATGGGAAGAGATTAATTTAATTTTGAAGGGTTAGCTCACATGGTTACAGAGGCTGAGTAGTTCTGCAATCTGCCATCTGCAAGCTGTGAGCCCAGGAGAGTCTATGGTGTAGTTCTAATCCAAACCCGAAGGCCTAGGACCCAAGAATGCCAATATCCAAGAGCAAAAGATGGATGTTCCAGGTCAAAAACAGAAAGCAAATTTGTCCTTCCATTATCTTTTTGCTCAGTTCAGGCCCTCAAGAGATTGGATGATGCCTGCTCATGTAGGTGAGGGTGATCTTCCTTACTGAGTCTACTGATTGAAACACAGATCTCTTCCAGAGACGCCCTCACCAACTCACTCAGAAATAATGTTTAACCAGCCACCTGGGCATCCCTTAGCCCAGTCAACTCAATGCATAAAATTAAGTCAATCTCTCTCTCTCTCTCTCTCTCTCTTGCTCTCCTCTCTTACACACACACACACACACACACACACACACATACACACATACACAAACTCACATACTTACACACATACTCAGAGATCTGTACCATCTGAAGTTTGGAAGACAGCCCCAGAGCTGGTCCGTCCCTGGGCACAGGGTTGCCCTGGAGTGGCCTGCCAGAGGCGACATCCCTGTGACACCAGACCTCTAAAGGGGGAATCTGAATAGTTATCCTCACTACCCACCTCTGCTGAAGCACCAAGATGAGCTGGAGGAAGTTATCTTGTTGCTTAGAAACCATTAATGAGTGAACAGTTCACAGCGCTGTAGTTGGCAGAGGGCTGTCAATATTTGGTGTATACTCCAGAGCCTCAGTTCAAGATCAAGGTCACACATTAATTCATACAAAAGAATGAAACAAAAACACCTGGTTTGCAACTAATAAGTGCATACGTTGATGGATTTGTTAAGTAAGCTGATTTGATCATTCTACATTAAAAACACATCAAAACATAACATTGTACTTCAAAAATATGTATAACTACTTGTAAATTAAAAATAAAATTAAAATTATGAAAATAAATAAAAATTTAAAAAAACATTACAATAAGTGAAGGAAATAAAAGTGAAATCACTTCAGCATTCTCTCCTGAAAACATTTCCACAAATGTAAATTTCCTACCTTTATAAAGGTCTGTTTTCATTTCTCTTATCCTAGCCCTCTTCCTAACCAATCCCCCTCTCCAATTTGCTTTATTTTCAGTCATTTAGAGACTATTTTTTCTATATAAACTATTAGCAACTTCAGAGAGTTTGCACCGTAGGGTTTTGCTTTCTCTTCTGTTGTCTTTCATGTGGCTTGTGATGAGACTCCCTCTGAGGCCATTTATGCAGCCAGCCCCGTTCATTTCCTTCTTGCCATCTGTAGTCAAGA